>NW_012149108.1:2974117-3041690 GCF_000956105.1 Propithecus coquereli | reverse complement strand
ACACACACACACACACACACACACACACACACACACACAGACACACACACACACACAGACACACACACATCTTCTAAAAATTCTTTCAACTAATTCCTCTAAACTACTCCCAACCTTTAGTTCAGTGCCTTGCACATGGTGGGTACCTCCTCACTGTCTATTGGAAGAATGTGCAGATGATAATACAGCTTTGTCAGCAGCTGCATATTGTAAAAATAAGAAATGAGTTTTCTTCTAAGTGAACGGTAACTGCCAAATTCTCTCCTTGCTGTATGTTTAAGCTGCAATAATAATGAGGAACTCCTGCCGGCACCAGGATATCATATAAATCAATGCTCAAAAGCAATATTATTATACACCATCTTGGTTTTTGGCTTTTATTTCAGGACTCCTGAAGTCTGGTTACAAATAGATCATTTATATTTGCACATTTGTTTTTTATAGTTTTCATAATGAAAACTAGTTTCCTACCATCACTGTATATGTACTCAGCTTTTATAAGCAAGACTATGTAGAAGATGAGTTGCTCCAAGTTTGTAATGCAAATTGCTTAGTGCACTAAAAAGTCATTGCTTTCCCCCATGTAAATGTTTTATTTGCATTTTAAGTCTCTTGTAAAACTCTATTAACCATCATTCTCTTATTTTAGTAATTTCCTCATCTTGGAGTTTTGGAGGCACAGAATAGAAACATTTATTTCTTAAGTATTATTAATATTTACAATAACTTTTAAGAAAAAAATCTCATAAACAATATTGTTGCAAGTGTAACAGAAAGTAAAAAAGCAAAAATACAAAACACGAAAAATGGAGGGGGTGGAGCTGGGAAAAATCCAGAATCCCACTCCTCTAATAAACCAACTGTTTTCATTTACAATGGTTATTTTAAGACTTCAAATGCATTCATTGGTAAAGAACAAATGTGGAATTAATTTTATGTGAGTGTAACAATCACTTTTATCTTTCTGTAATAAAACTATCTTCTTGGGGATGAGAGCTCGGATGATTCCCACGGTTCATCTTCTGTGCATTTTCTCCCTCGCAACTCTCCCTCTGCTCTCAGAGGCCTAGTCTAGGGCACACTATTGTGAGTGACTACATCAGCCAAACACCTTGAACACCTTAGCGACTGTCGTCTTTGGAGGGCAGCCGAGTTTTATTAGAGACAAAGAGAGAGGGGTGGAAATTTCAAGGGAAGGTAATGGTTAACAGATGGCACTGCAGTGTCCCTGGCTGGGTCAATTTTAGGCCTCACCACCTACATATTGTGAGGCTTGGGCAACTCGCTTAACCTTGCTGAGACTTTTTTATTTTATTTGCAAAATAGATACAATCATAGTACTTATCTTAAAGGATGGAAGAGTAGTAGATGATTTAACATGTGTAATATGCTTAGCACATTGCTAGACACACGTGTACATAAATATCCATGTTATTTTCAAAACCATATTCTCCCTCTCCTACCACCAGTTGTGCTTTCTTATATGTGAAGAGAAATGTCAGCCAAACACAGAATGTTATATGAACATATTAAATATAAAATCAGAGGAGGGAGAGTTGGCCATTTAATAGAAAGGGTAGATTTCTTCTGTTTCGCAATCTGATGGCACACAGCCGTACAGTACAGACTTCCATTTAGTTTGAGCTATGCTGGAATCTGGTTGAAACTATTCTTATATATGTCTCAAAATATTATGAAATTCTCTCTTCATACTATCAGGAAAGTAAACCTGACTTAGCAGAATAAGTACTTGGGTTCAAGTCCCAGCCCTATATCTTGCCAGCTCTGTGACTGAAAAGTTGTTTCCCTTCTCTGAAACGTATTTCAACAAAATAATGTGAATTATCTTAGATAATCTGTCAGGTTCCTTAGAGCTCTGCCTAATTTTTTATATGGATTCACCCATGCCAATAATTCCAGGAAGAAAGACTAAGCAAAAAAAAAAAAAGCCAAGTGGAAGGCAAATACAAATGCTGCTGTGTTTCTTCCTTTGTATCTTTAATGTCATTATCATTTACCAAGAAAGTAGGGGGAAAAGGGTCAGAAGATTTTGAGAAATAGCAATATTTTCTGATTCTGAAATTTCCTTATTTTTATACTAATTCATTCATTCATTCAACAATAACTTATTAAATCTCTTCTATAAGCCAAACACTGTGCTGAATTCTGGAAATTTGGAAATAAAGTTAGGTCTATGGTCATACCACCCTGAACGTGCCCAATCTCATCTGATCTCAGAAGCTAAGTAGGGTCAGGCCTGGTTAGTACTTGGGTGGCAGAAATACGGGGTGTACCAAGAGTCGCCATACATGGGGAAAATGGGAAATTATAGCTAAATGTACCTTTATTTATAAAACATTCATATAAAGACTACAATTTCCCATTTTTCCCTGTGTATGGTGACTTTTGGAATACCCCGTAAAGTTAGGATTCCTAACCTCTAGAATATGGGATTCCAATAGGTGACAAATATATATAAGCAAATTACCACAATATGATGACAGTTATGTTTTATGTGTACAAAAGCATCATAGAAACACAGAAGTAGATGTTTTTAATGGAATGGCGAAATAGAAAACAGTGGGCTTTGAAGTCAGGCAGAATTCCCACTCAGCAATTTATAAACTGCAACTTTGGGCAATTTGCATAATCCTTCAGCTTTGTCATCTGAAATATTGTTTGACAGTGTTTTTATGGCAAGAGGTCACTAAGTATCAGTTCTCTTCCTGGGTACCTTCTATGAAAGGGTGACACTGGATCTGGGCCTTGAAAGGAAGACTGAGAGTTTCCTTGGTAGATACAATGAAATGGGTATGGGAAAAGGGTGGGATGTGGATGGAATAATATATACGAAGACATAGTTTTCACCTTAGAGACTGTGGTTCCCTATAACTGGAGGAGAACATTAATGGGAAAGTGTGGTAGACAAGTTTGTGAAGAGAATTTGTTCTCAGAAAAGAGTTTTGACTGTCATGGTATCTTGCAGGCAGGAAGGAGGCATTGAAATATGATTAGTATATTCTTAATGCATGTTTCTAAGATAATCTTGGTGTTAATGTGGTGACTGAGTTAGAGACTAGGACAAGGAGGAGGATGGTAGAAATTGTTCCTAACTCTTTTAGTGTCGTATGGGGGAAATAAAATATAGGCATAATATGGATGGATATGTTCAGAAGGATTGAGGTGTGAGGACAAGGGGCAGGGTTCAGAAGCCTACTGTAGGATTTAGCAGAAGTTTAGGGATATTCATTTAATGTAATCAAAATTGATAGCTCTGTGCCTTTATTTACATTGAAAGACAATATTTTGAGATAAGAGAGAGAAATAAAACAATATGCTTATGCTTTAAAGCATAAGACATGATTTAGTAAATTAAGTATGATCCAAAAGGACTAAATAATCATTTTCAATGATGCTTCTCATTTACAAATGCATTTTTGCATTTTAAACGTAAGCATTACAAGTAGAAAATTCCAGTTTTATGACAGTTCCTCCTCTTTGAGTAGATTTTTCTTAAGAGATGTTTCTGAAAGTGGGTTTTGAAGAACAGTTGTTCCTTAGGTTGAAAATGTGTATTTTATTTAAAGGAACAAAAGGATTCCTTGGTCAAAGAAGCTTGGGAACCACTAGAACTTTTGTATGTACTCTTCTGTGAGATTTACCATACTACTCTACATTCTAAATTTTCAAATAGGAAGTAATTCTCAAGCTCATTTTTTCTCAACTTTTTTGATGTATGATTGACAAATCAAATTGTATAAATTTAAGTTACACAATGTGATTTTATATATATCTTATATATATAGTGAAATGATGATCACAAACAAGTTAGTTAGCATATTATTACCTCACCTAGTTATCATTTTTGTTTGTTTGTAGTGAGAACATTTAAAATCTGCTTTCTTAACAAATTTCAAGTGTACAGTGCAATACTGTTAACTATAATCACCTGGCTGTACATCAGATTGATCCCCAGGGCTTATTCGTCTTATAACTGAAAGAATTGAAAGTTCCTTAGACCATGATTATTTAACAATGGAATCTATCCTTATTTCACTTGCCCTTAACATTGTAGATACAATATTCTAAGCTATAGACTTTAGGAAATGCTATATTTTTGAGATTTTGTTTGCTTGCTTGCTTAGAGTTTTGTTTTTTAAGTTGTATATATGATGATAAAACATTAACAAAAAGAGTTTATAATAAAAAGCATTTTTATCCCCAGCTCTAGACCCAGAGGCAGGCTCTCTTAATTGTTTGTATTTTTAATTCTTTTAGTGACTTTTTCTGTAACTCTAGGTAATACATCTTATTAACTTAATTTATCAACTTTAGATAATATCTATTGACTACCTAACATGAAGATAAGCATTCAGTTCACATGCCTGGCTGCTATCCTTCCCTTTGATTAATACCAATGTTTGATATTTATATTACAGTTTTAGCTTTTCTATTGATTACCATTATAATCTAATATAATAAGTTTATATCCTATTCTAGGCCATCAATTTTTGATATTATGTCTTAATACTATTTTTCCTTCTGCTTTCTGAGACTTATCATCTGACAGCTCCATTTTTATTTTTGCATGATCAAAATTTTTAATATTTCTCTCCTACAACCACAGTAAATTCTTTGTGACTTTGTGCGTCATTTGAATGCACGAAGTCACACAGCTGAAAATAAATCAAGAGCATTTACATTGATTTGACTGAATAAATATTCTTCAGTGTTGGACCAAAAGAAAATTTCCTTTTGTGGGAATCCAATGTCAAGACACCTTGGGCCACTAAAAGGAAAATGTTCCTAGAAACACATTTAAATTAATTCTTTTATTCTTGCACTGTAACAGTAGTCTACAATCCATTGATATTTTAAATAGCTTCATATTTGGACCATGATCTTCTTCCTGCATTGTAATTGTGATGGGTATTGCATTATTTGTTTTTGAAATATCCTAATTTCTCCCAAGATCTGAATCTTTTTCTGCTCTGCCAACCACCCCCGCCCCCCTCACCTCCATAGCGCCCTTCTTTCCTCCAGGCTCCATCTGTCGGTGCCTTTTGTACTCCTGCACCGACATGGGCTACCGTTTTTTATTCTTAGTGCCCAGAATTAATCCCAGGACTTTCCGTCACTGTTTTTTTTTTTTTTTTTTTTTTTTTTTGAGACAGAGTCTCGCTGTGTTGTCTGGCCTCGAGTGCCCTGGCGTCAGCCTAGCTCACAGGAACCTCAAACTCCTGGGCTCAAGCGATCCTCCTGCCTCAGCCTCCCCAGTAGCTGGGACTACAGGCATGTGCCACCATGCCCGGCTAGTTTTTTTTCTATATATTTTTAGTTGCCCGATTAATTTCTTTCTATTTTTATTTTTTTTTTTAGTAGAGACGAGGGTCTCGCTCTTGCTCAGGCTGGTCTCGAACTCCTGAGCTCAAACAATCCTCCCACCTCGGCCTTCCAGAGTGCTAGGATTACAGGCGTGAGCCACCGCGGCTGGCCTCCTTCACTGTTTTACTAGGCTGAGTCCAGATCCTGTGCTTTATTTATCTTTTCTTGATTTGGTACATTTGCTAGAGTATTTTCTTATAGGAACTTTGTAAGGAAGAGTAATGTGGAATGTAAACTTTCTGAATGCTTTCATGTTTGAAAATAATCTTGATTTTTCATCATACTTTATTGATATTTTAGCTGTGTTTCATACACTAGATGAAAATCATTTTCCCCAACTATTAAAGACGTCATTGCCATTGTTTTCTAGCATCTAGTGTCACTGATTACAATCTGGTAATAGTCTCATTCTCATTCCTCTATATATCACTATTTTCTCTCTGTGTAAGAATTTAGTATGTGTTCACAATGATGCAATGAGGTTTGAGATTTTTTTTTCCGTTATTTGTATTATTTTCATGTACCAGTTACATAGTGGTTCTGTCAGTCCGATGACTTATCACTTTCTTCAGCTATAAGTAAATTCTCTTAATTTACTTGTTTAATCCTTTTCTCTCCATTCCCACTGTTATCTCTTCCAAGGAATCCTAATGATACCTTGTTGGACATCTTGGATTGAGCCTCACTGTCTCTTACATGTTCCTTTTATTTTGTTTCTATCTATTTTTATTGCTATCATTATATATTCCGAGATATTTTCTCACCTTTAGATTTCAGATCCTCTACTGATATTTCTTTTTAAATATCTATAATCATATCTTTTATCTCTATTAATAGTGATTTCTTATACTTTTTTTTCCTTCATTACATCAGTTCTCATTTTATGGATATAATAACCTCTCTAATTCCTCTGGATATAATAATTAGAAGACTCTTTTAAATGCTCTTATGTTCCTTAAATTATTTCTGGGTGTTTTTTTTTTTCAGGGTAAATATTTCTGTTTTGGATTTTTTGGTAATTCTCTATGGTACTGAATTGTCTCATAAATATAGTGATTCTTGGTACTCTGTTGACATTTAAATGTCTGGTTTCCATTGCTATTAGATAATTGAGGCTGTTTACCAGTTATGTTGATCCCCTTAGACTAAGGTTTTGTTTGATTCCCCGAGATGCATTTTTCAAAAGAACAGCTCATTATCCATGGAAATAGGAAAGGGCTTCCAAACTAGAAATCCTGGTTTTCCAGGTTCAAGGACTCTGTCTTTTGAAAGAATATTGTCATGATTGGTATACCTGAAAGTGTTCTATAGTTTTATAGCTCTGCTGACTGATCTAGAGAAACTATGTTAAATAGCAGATAAAAATTACTGGAAAATATTGACTAAGAACAACATGAAATTAAGTCTGTAATGCATGCATATCTGCACTGGTGCAGGAAACACCTGTATCAATGATCTGCTTATGAAAAATCACACTGAAAAAAGTTGAGATAACTTGATTGCCCTCTTAGATTCATAATATTTTTTTGTTTTTCTATTTTTTATTGTGGTTAAAAACACAACTTAAGGCTTAACCTCTTAACAAAATTTTAAGTGTGTAGTACAGTATTATTAACTATAAGTACAATTTTTCACAGCAGATCTCTAGAACTTTTCATATTGCATAATTGAAATTTTATACCCATTGGAAAATAACTCTTCATTTCTGCCTACCGCCAGCCCCTTACAGCCACAGTCTACTCTGTGCATCTATGTGTTTAACTGCTTTAAATACCTCATATGAGTAGAATCATGCAGTATTTGTCTCTCCGTGACTTATTGCACTTAGCAAAATGTCCTCAAGGTTCATTCATGTTGTCATATGACAGGATTTCTTTCTTTTTAAGGCTGAATAATCTTCCATTTTATCCATATGTACTTATATACTACATTTTCTTTCTCCATTTATTCATTGATGAGCATTTACGTTGCTTTTGCATCTCTGCTCTGAACATTAAGAATGGAAATATCTCTTCAAGATCCTGATTTTGATTGTTTTGGTTAAATACTCAGAAGTACATTGCTGGATCATAAGATAGTTCAGTTTTTAATTTTTTGAGGAACTTCCATACTATTCCCTTTCATGGTGGCTGCACCATTTTACATTCCCACCAAAAGCAAGCAAGAATTTCCATTTCTCTAGTACCTTGGCCAACATCACTTATTCATTCATTCATTTGTCATATTGGCCATTCTAACAGGTGTGAGATGATATCTCATTGGGGTTTTGGTTTATAATTCCCTGATAATTAGTAACATTGAGCATCTTTTCCTGTTTGTAATTTTTGTGTCTTCTATGGATAAATGTCTCTTCAAGGCCTTTGTCCATTTTTTAATCAAGTTATTTATTTCTTGTTGGTTTTGGTGTTGCTTTTGTTGTTGTTTTGCTATTGGGGTATATAAGTTGAATTCCTGATATTTTATATATTAATCCTTTATCAGATATGCAATTTGCAAAACTTTTTTTTCCCATTCCAAAGGTTGCATTTTCACTCTATTGTTTCCTTTGTGATGCAGAAGCTTTTTAGTTTGATATAGTCCACTTTTTTTTTTTTGCCTTTTTTGTTGTTATTGCCTACGTTTTTGGTGTCATAGCTAAGAAATCATTGCTAAGACCAAAATTAAGAAGTTTTTGACTCGCGTTGTCTTCTAGAAGTCTTACAATTTTAAGACTTACATTTAAGTTTTTTAATCCATTTTGAATTTATTTTTATACATGGTATATGATAAGGGTTCAATTTTATTATTTTGCATATGAATATATGTTTTCCCAATACCACTTATTGAAGAGACTGTCCTTTTCCCATTGTATATTATTATCACTCTTGTTGAAGATCAGTTGATTGTAAATGCATGGGTTTATTCTGAGCGCTCCATTCAATTCCATTGATCTATATGTGTCTCTTTATGCCAGTATCACACTGTTTTGTTTTCTATAGCTTTGTAATATATTTTGAAATCAGGAATATAATGCCTCTAGCTTTGTTGTTCTTTCTCAAGATGTTTTTGGCTATCTGGGGTTCTTTATGGTTCCATATGAATTTTAAGATTTTTTTCTATCTCTTTTAAAAATGACATTGTAATTTTGCTAGGGATTGTATTAAATCTGTAGATTGCTTTGGGTAGTATGGATATTTTAACAATATTAAGTCTACCAGTCTATGACCACTGGATATCTTACTATTTATTTGTGTCTTCTTTAATTTCTTGCACTAATATTTTGTAGTCCTATATCTCTCATTCATTTCTAAAGGATAGTTTTACCAGATATATTATCTTTGGTTGGATACTTTTTTTTTTTTTCTTTCAGAACTTTGAATATTTTATTCTACTCCCTTCTGGCCTGTAAGGTTTCTGCTAAGAAATCCACTCTAAGTGCTAAAGAAGTTCCCTTGTAAGTGACAAGTCCCTTTTTTCCTTACTTCTTTCAAAATTCTTTGTCTTCAACTTTTAAAAATTTGATTACAGTAGTCCCCCATTATCTACAGAGGATACATTCCAAAACACCGAGTGGATTCCTCAAACCATGAATAGTACTGAACCTCATTGCATCAATTGGAACATGTTTATGTTCGTGTCTTCTACCCATAAATTTAATGTCTTTTCTATCTCAACTAAGCACTTACTATACCCTGTGGCCATAACTTTTCAAGTTTTAAGTAGGACAACAAAACTAGCCATTTTTTTTTCTTGTCACAGATTCTTGGGTAGAAGATTCGTTCTTACCATAGACCTTAGCAACCTCAGCATGTGATTTTTCTTTCTTTCCTTAGGTTAAGACTTTCACCTTTTCACTTAAAGGGAGCACTTTATGACTTCCCTTTGGCATAGCTGAATTGACACCATCACTATTCTTACACTTTTGGGCCATTATTAAGCAAAATAACGATTGCTTGGGCACAAGCACTGGAATACCATAAAAGTGGATCTGATAACCAAGTCACCTATGAAGTGACTTACACACAGGTAGCATACACAGTGTAAATACACTGGGCAAAGAGATGATTCACATTCCAGGTGGGATGGAGCAGAATTGCATGAGATTTATCACACTACACAGAACCGCACACAATTTAAAACTCATGAATTATTTATTTCTGGAATTTCCTATTTAATATTTTTGGGCCACAGTTGACCACAGGTGACTGAAACTATGGGAAGTGAAACCACAAATAAGGAGGGACTACTATATAGTGTGTCTCTGTATGGACTTTTTCTGGGTTTATTTTATTTGAAACTTTGGGGATACCTTTTTTTTTATTTCAGCATCTTATGGGGATATAGATGTTTAGGTTACGTATGTTGCCCTTGTCGCCCCTCCCCCCTAAGTCCAAGTTTCAAATATGTCCATCCTTTGGGTGGTGCGCATTGCACTCTTTGTGTGTGCATATACCCGTCCCCTCCTCCCTCCTCCCTCCTCCCCCGTCCACCCTCACCCCTACCCAAGATCCAATAGATGTTATTCTTATATAGGCACTTATGTGTTGATCAGCTAATACCAATTTGATGGTGAGTACATGTGATGCTTGTCTTTCCATTCTTGGGATACCTCACTTAGTAGAATACATTCCAGCTCTATCCAGGAGTATGCAAGAGGTGCTATATCACGATTGTTTCTTAAAGCTGAATAGTACTCCATGGTATACATATACCACATTTTATTAACCCACTAATGTATTAATGGACACTTGGGTTGTTTCCACATCTTTGCAATTGTGAATTGTGCTGCTATAAACATTCAGGTGCAGATGTCTTTCTTATACAGTATCATTTGGTCTTTTGGGTAGATGCCCAGTTATGGGATTGCTGGATCGAATGGTACTTCTAATTGTATCTCTTTAAGATATCTCCATATTGCTTTCCACAGAGGTTGCACTAATTTGCAATCCCACCAACAGTGCATGAGTGTTCCTATCTCTCCGCATCCACGCCAACATTTATTGTTTTGGGACATTTTGATAAAGGCCAGTCTCACTGGAGATAAGTGATATCTCATTGCAGTTTTAATTTGAATTTCCCTGATGATTAGAGATGTTGAGCATTTTTTCATATGTTTTTTGACCATTATTCTGTCTTCTTTTGCAAAGTTTCTGTTCATGTCCTTTGCCCACTTTTTGATAGGGTCGTTTGATTTTTTCTTGGTGATTTTCCCGAGTTCTAAGTAGATTCTGATTATCAGCCCTTTACTGGATGTGTAGCATGCACATATTCTCCCATTCTGTAGGTTGGCTGTTTGCTCTTGTGACAGTGTCTTTGGCTGTGTAGCTTTTTAATTTGATCAGGTCCCATTTATTTATTTTGGTTGTTGCTGTGATTGCCTTTGGGGTCTTCTTCATAAATTCTTTGCCTAGGCCAATGTCTAGAAGAGTATTTCCAACATCTTCCTCTAGAATTCTAATAGTTTCACTCCTTAGGTTTAAATCTGTTACCCAGCGTGAGTTGATTTTTGTGAGAGGTGAAAGGTGTGGATCCTGCTTCAGTCTTCTACATGTGGCTATCCAGTTTTCCCAGCACCATTTATTGAATAAGGATTCTTTTCCCCAGTGTATGTTTTTGTCTGCTTTGTCAAAGATTAGGTGGCTATATGAGGACGGTTTTATATCTGGGTTCTCAGTTCTGTTCCACTGGTCAGTGGCTCTATTTTTGTGCCAGTACCAAGCTGTTTTGATTACTACAGCCTTATAATAAAGTTTGAAGTCTGGTAAGTTGATACCTCCCATTTTGTTTTTATTGCCTAGTATTGTTTTTGCTATGCGGGGTCTTCTCTGGTTCCATACAAAGCGTAAAATCAATTTTTCTACATCTGTGAAGAATGATGTTGGTATTTTAATAGGGATTGCATTGAATCTGTAGATCACTTTGGGTAGTATAGACATCTTAACGATGTTGATTCTGCCGACCCACGAGCAGGTATGGTTTTCCACCTGTTTACGTCCTCTGCTATTTCCTTCCTCAATGTTTCATAGTTCTCCCTGTAGAGGTCTTTTACCTCCTTAGTTAAATATATTCCTAGATACTTTATTTTCTTTGTTGCTATTGTGAAGGGAATTGAGTCTTTGATTTGGTTCTCAGGTATGACTGCTGTTGGCGTATATGAAAGCCTCTGATTTGTGTGTATTGATTTTATATCCTGAGACTTTACTGAATTCATTTATCAATTCCAGGAGCCTCTTGGTTGAATCCATGGGGTTTTCTAGATATAATATCATGTCATCAGCAAATAGTGAGAGTTTGATCTCTTCTGTTCCCATTCGTATGCCTTTAATCCCACTCTCTTGCCTGATTGCTGTGGCCAGGACTTCCAGCACTATGTTGAATAGAAGTGGAGATAGTGGGCAACCTTGTCTGGTTCCAGTTCTAAGTGGGAATGCTTTCAATTTTTCCCCATTCAGTATGATGTTGGCTGTGGGTTTGTCATAAATGGCTTGTATCATTTTTAGGTAAGCCCCATCTATGCCTATTTTGTTAAGCGTTCTTATCATAAAAGGGTGTTGAATTTTGTCAAATGCTTTTTCTGCGTCTATTGAGAGAATCATATGGTTTTTGTTTTTGCTTCTGTTTATGTGGTGAATTACGTTTATAGATTTGCATATGTTGAACGATCCCTGCATCTCTGGAATGAAGCCCACTTGGTCATGATGGATTATTTTCTTAATAAGCACCTGGATTCGGTTAGCTAGAATTTTGTTGAGAATTTTTGCATCGATATTCATAAGGGATATTGGTCTGTAGTTTTCCTTTTTTGTTGCGTCCTTTCCTGGTTTTGGTATCAGGGTTATGTTGGCTTCATAAAATGTGTTGGGGAGGAATCCATCCTTCTCGATGCTCTGGAATACTTTCTGCAGGATAGGTACCAGTTCTTCTTTGTATGTGTGGCAAAATTCGGGTGTGAAACCATCTGGTCCGGGACTTTTCTTTTTTGGAAAGTTTTTTATTGTTGTTTCAATTTCAGTCCTTGATATTGGTCTGTTCAGGAATTCAATTTCTTCCTGGTTGAGCCTAGGGAGGCTGAGTGTTTCTAAAAATTTATCCATTTCCTCCACATTTTCCAGTTTGTGTGTATAAAGGTTTTTGTAATATTCATAAATTATATCTTGAATCTCCACGGCATCAGTTGTACTTCTCCTTTTTTCTTCCTGATGGAGTTTATTAGGGATTTTTCTTTTCTGTTTTTCGTTAGTTTAGCCCAACGTGTGTCAATTTTGTTTATTTTTTCAAAGAACCAACTTTTTGTTCTATTAATCTTCTGTATAGTTTCCCTATTGTCAATTTCATTTACTTCTGATTTGATCTTATTAACTTCCCTTCTTTTGCTGGGTTTGGGGTTGGTCTGTTCTTCTTTTTCAAGTTCTTTGAGTCGATTGATGAGGTTGTCTATTTGTGAGCTTTTTGACTTTTGGATATAGGCATTTATGGAAATAAACTTCCCTCTCAGGACTGCTTTGGCTGTGTCCCATAGATTTTGATAACTTGTGTCACCTTTGTCATTTAGTTCAAAGAATCTTTTGATTTCCACCTTTACTTCCTCATTTATGAAGGAATCATTCAGCAGAAAGTTGTTTAATTTCCATGACTTTGTGTAGAGATGAGAGTTTCTATTGGGGTTGATTTCTGTTTTTATTCGACTGTGACCTGAGAAGATGTACACTATGATTTCTATTTTTTTAAATTTTTTGAGACATGCTTTGTGTCCTAGAATATGGTCAATCTTAGAGAATGTCCCATGAACTGATGAGAAGAATGTGTATTCAGTGGTTTTTGGGTAGAATGTCCTGTAAATGTCAGTCAAGCCCATTTGTTCTAGAGTTCTGTTTAAGTCCATTATTTCTTTGTTAATTTTCTGTTTGGAGGATCTGTCCTGTGCTGTCAGTGGGGTGTTGAAGTCTCCGACTATTATGGTGTTGCTGTCTGTCAATTTGTTTAGATCAAGTAGAGTTTGCTTTATGAATCTGGGTGCACCTAAGTTGGGTGCATACATATTTAGAATTGTTATGTCTTCTTGTTGAACTGTACCCTTCACCGTTATATAGTGACCACCTTTGTCTTTCATTACTTTTGTTGATTTAAAAACCAAGTTGTCTGATATCAAAACTACCACACCAGCCTTCTTTTGACTTCCATTTGCTTGAAATTTTGTTTTCCACCACTTTACTTTGAGTCTGAATACATCCTTGCAGGTTAGATGAGTTTCTTGGAGACAGCAGATGCTAGGCTTGTTTTTTTTTATCCATTCAACCAGTCTATATCTCTTGAGAGGGGAGTTCAAACCATTCACATTTATTTAGAGAACCGATAAGTGGGGTGAATTACTGTTCATTCCGTTGGGTTGCATTTTGTTGCTTTGTTTTCTGTCTTGAACCATTGTGGAATCTAGCCTTTGATCTTTAACTTTTGAGTGGTTTCACATTCGAGAGTGTTTATTGTGCTGATCCTTGTGTAATTCTGTTTTGAGTACTTCTTGGAGAGCTTGTCTTGTCTTGGTGAATTCCCTCAGCCTTTGCTTATCTGAGAATGTCTTTATTTCTCCTTCATATATGAAACTTAGGTTTGCAGTGTACAAGATTCTAGGCTGGGCATTATTCTGTTTCAGAAGAGTGAGAATGGGGCCCCAGTCTCTTCTTGCTTGTAGGGTTTCAGTTGAGAAATTTGGAGTTATTCTGATGGGCTTTCCTTTGTATGTTACTTGTTTCTTTCGCCTTACAGCTCGAAGAAGGGCATCTTTAGTGGCTATTTTGGTCAATCTGATGACTACGTGACGTGGTGTCTTCCTATTTGCATTGAATCTCCCTAGGGTCTGTTGAGCTTCTTGTACCTGTATATCTAGATTTTTAGCAAGGCCTGGAAAATTCTTCTCTATTAATTCTTCAAATGGCTTATCCAGCCCGTGAGTGTTTTCTTTTTCACCTTCCGGAACACCTATCACCCTCAGGTTCAGTTTTATCACATAATCCCACATTTCTTGTAGGCTTATTTCTTTTCTCTTAATTTTCTACTCAATTTCTGTGACTGAATTATTTAATTGAAAGGAGTTGTCTTCAATCTTTGGGATTCTTTCTTCTGTTTGATCTACCCTGTTCTTGAGGCTTTCCACAGTGTTTTGTAGTTCCCTGTATGAGTCCTTTATTTCCAGGAGATCAGTTTGATTTTTCTTTAATATTTCAATTTCTTTAGTGAATTTTTCTTCCAAGTCCTGTTTTTTTTTGTGGTTTCTTTGTGCTGGTAATCCATTTTTTGTTTTTTTTTTGTATATCATTCAGTTTTCTTGCAATCCATGTTTGAAATTCTTCTTCTGTCATTTTAGTGTTCTGAGTTTGGTTAATGTCCATTGCTGGGGAGCTGTTGTTCCTCTTTGGGGGTATGCTTTCCGTTTGAGTCTTCATACTTCCAGAGTTCTTTCGCTGGTTCCTTCCCATCTGGATCAGTTTTTCCTTCTTGTCTTTACATTTTGGTTTGGATAAGGACACGCCCTGTTTAGTCTCTGAGCCAGTAGGTGGTGTTTGTGGGTGAGATTCTACCACACCCTTTATGATTATTCAGTAAATACAGTAAAAGAGTGCACAGGATGGCCTCCCTGTCAGTAGGTGGCACTTGCAGGGAGGAGCGAGCTGTGGTGCTGTTTTTGGGTCCTGTAGCTAGCTCTTATTCTTCTAGAGAGGTCCTCTTATGCCTCGGGTGGTGGGTGGGGCCCTGGGATTTTCAGGTGTGTCCTTATTCTCCACCTCAGTGGGAGGAGTGAGTCTGGTTGGGGTGGATTGGAGAAGCCTGCCCTCAAGTTCCACAACTGCTGTTAGCAGGGTCAAAGGTCTACTCTTTGTTTCTGTGCAAAGCTGCTGGGAGGGGCTGAAATGGGTCCTCTCAGCTGAAAGTCTGGGCTTGGCGGTTGGGGCTGTCCAAGACCCGCACTCTGGAGCAAGTCTCACTCCGCTACACTCTACCCCACTCCGTGGCCTCTCCCAGGCCTCTGCCAGCAAGCAGGTCCTCAGGCCTATGGATCTCCCCTGGCTGTGATGTGGGCCAGGAGGTTCCCTACTCAGGATCTTAGCCTGAGCTGTCCTTATCCTCCCCCTCAGTGGGGGCAGGACTGGGAGTTAGTCTGGGTGGGGCTGGGTTGGGTAAGCCTGCCCTCAGGCTCCACAGCTGCTGTTAGCAGGGGTCAAAGTTCTGTTCTTTGTTTCTGTGCAGAGCTGCCAGGAGGGGCTGAAATGGCTCCACTCAGCTGAAAGTCTGGGCTTGGGTCATGGGGCTGTCCAAGATCTGCACTCTGGAGCAGGTCTTGCTCCCCTCCAATCTCCCCCTCTCCGTGTCCTCTCCCAGGCCTCTGCCAGCAAGTGGGGCCTCAGGCCGATGGATCTCCCCTGGCTCTGACATGGGCCAGGAAGTTCCCTACCTAGGATTGTAGCCTGAGCTGGTGCACAGCCCTCTTTTAGGAGGAGGGTTGCCGGTCAGGCACGCTGATCTGCCCCTGAAGGCACACATTCCTCAGGAGCCTCTTTCACAGATCTCTCCTCCGTGCCCCAGGGCAGTGCCATCATGACCTGGGTGTATGGGGTCTGGTCTGCAGGCCTGACCCGTGGACCCTGGAGATCAATCCCTGACTCTGCCAGGGGGAGAGGTGCTGGTCTTGAATCACCTACAGGGTGCCCAAGCTGGATCGATTTCACTCCACCTTGGGATTTTCCCCACTCTCCTGGAGTCCCCAGTCCCCAATATAACTTTATGATAGTTATATTGAATTCTTTATCAAGTAATTTATATGCCTCTGTTTCTTTAGGGTAATTTTCTGGAGATTTATTTTTGCTCCTTTATTTGGAGTGATGATTCTCTACTACTAGGTTTACCTTGACAATTTTTGTTGGTATCTGTGCATATTAAAAAATAGCCACTTCTCCCAGGCAAGTAGCACCTGGGAGGGCTGGCGGATAGGGAGCTTGCAGTCTGAGTACCCCTGAGTCTGCTGTAGGGCCCCAAACGGAAAGGTATCGTTCCTTGGAGATGCCTCCGTATGATGCTTAAATTGTCTTTCTGCGCACGCATGGGTAGGGAGGGGGAAGGAGAGAATGGAGCACTATGGCATCTGCCGCTAGGCTCGGGTCTGCTCCCAGGGAGGTGCCCTGAAGGGGCTGGGAGCCCGGCGCTGAGTCCGCAAGAGGCCACTGCTCACTGGAGGCAGCCGTCTCTGGGCTGGTGTCGGCAGGTCTCTCCAGCCGCTCAGGAGCCCACCAGCAGTCCGAGATGCAAGGGAGGGGGAAGTTAACAGCTCCACCTACCCTTGTCGCTGGTCTCCAAACCTCTCGGGACCTTTCTCCTTCCAGTTCTCCTCTGCAACGTCTTCCCGTGGAGTCTCCTGTAGTTTCAGGCACCCTTCCATCTGACCCTCACCCGATCTATGTTTCTCTGCTTGCTTATTTTTTTTCTCTTTCTTCTAAAATTCATCTTTTTTGCAGATACCTTCTGACTGGCGGTTTGTCTCATCCGCCATCTTGGCTCTTCTGTCCGACACTTTGGGGATTCTTGAATTTGGATCTCTAATTCCTTCCCCAGATGTAAGAAGTTTTATCCCATTGTTCCTTTAAATACACATTTGACCCTTTCTCTTCTCCTCTGTAACTTCTATAATGAGTATATTAGTCTGCTTGATGGTTTCCCATCAGTCTCTCAAGCTTTATTCACTCTTTTCATTCTCTTTGCTCCCTTAACATTGTAATTTTAATGACCCATTTTTGAATTCACTGATTTTTTCTTCTGTCTCATCAGAAGAAAACTGATTGAACTCTCTAGTGAATTTTTCTGTTCAATTATTGCATTCTTCAACTCCAACATTTTCGTTTGTTTGTATTACATTTTCTATCTCTTGTTTCAAATTTTTTTTATGAATCATTTTCCTAAGCTTGGTGAACATCTTTATGATAGTTATATTGAATTCTTTATCAAGTAATTTATATGCCTCTGTTTCTTTAGGGTAAGTTTCTGGAGATTTATTTTTGCTCCTTTATTTGGAGGGATGATTCTCTACTACTAGGTTTACCTTGACAATTTTTGTTGGTATCTGTGCATATTAAAAAATAGCCACTTCTCCCAGTCTTTATGGACTGGCTTCGTATAGGGAAAGGCCATCACCGATTAGCCCAGCTAGAGATCTTAGTGGCTTCTCAAACCTATTCTATGGTTGTATCTTCTCTGTCTTTTATGTATAAATTCCTAAGTAGAGGGATTTGCTTATTTATTTTTTCAGGAGTTCACACTCTGTTATTGTCTGTGGCATCTGTCTCTGTATCATGGGTCTTCTAGAGCAGCAGCAAACTACCCAGTTGTTTTTATTTTTGTTCTTGTTCTCAGTGGCACCCAGGCATCTAGAGTGTTCCATGTCTGGTCAGCACTCCAAGGCAGGCCACTTTCTTATGCATACGTTGGAAATATGTTTCTGTCTTCTCTTTGTCTCCTAAGGGAGAACCTGCGGGTTAGGAGTTTCCCAATTGTGATGTGCTAAGCTGGGGTCAGGGGTTCTGCAGGTGAGTACATACTAGTCCAAGCCTTTGCCATTGTTCTCAGTGGCCTCCAGACATCTAGAGTACGTTGGATCTTATCAGTGCTCCAAGACAGGTAAGAAAAAAGCCATTCCCTTTTACAGCCCCTTGAAAAGATGGAATATTGGAGACATGTTCCACTCCTCTTCATCCTTCTTGTGGGAAAAGACTCAAGTTGAACCTTCTCCTAATCATACAAAGCCATGGAGGCCACAATAAGCGTATAACGTTGCTTTGTTTGTAGAAGCCCTGAGACATCCAAACTATGCCTTTTCCATTTGTACTCTGAGCGAGTTGAGATAGAACCAGTTCTGGCTCCAAAAAGCCAGAACTTTGGATACAGTCTCCGTTTGATCTCTTTCTCCCTGAGGGAGAAGTCATGAGCTGGGTGTTCTCTCTTTGCTAAATTAAGCTGGCTTGGGGGAAGGGATAACACAGGTAAAGTGGAATTTTTCTTCTCACCCATTCTAATGTAGGTGTTCTGGGCTTTGTACTTGCCTGGGTTCCTGAACCTTCTTAAGTGAATTCTGGAATTCTCATAAAGGTATGTTCATCCATATATCATTGTTAAATCAGTGTTTCTTTGGAGGAATGAGAGCTGGGACTTCCTACTTCACCATCTTGCTGACATCACCCCCCCCATAATATCATATAAATATTTCTATTATTGTCCTCATACTTCTATATTATAATTTATGATTTAGTCATATCCCTACTTCCTAAGCTATGAATATCTTTATCCTCTGTGTCATATTTATTTTTGAATCATTTGATTTTGAACCATTTATGAATAACTAGTGTCCTGCACACTGAAGAGTATGTGGTAGATACTCAGTGTTTGTTTACTGAATAACTAAATGATTGAGCAAATGAATAAGTGAAGACTCTTGAGTTTCATATTTAACTGCTCTTTGACGTCAGTCAAGGCATTTCACTTGTCTATCAGTTTCTTCATCATAATGTGAGGATAATACATATCTACATCTATTTATTCTCAGAAATTTTGTAAAACACAAATACTGTAAGATATATTAGTGCTTTTAAAAATCTTCTGTGCTTTATATACATAACTATTATTATTATTTCCATTGTTATCATTATAATCCCATCACCCTCATCATCTTCATTAACATCATTTTATGTCAAGCAAGGATAGATTTCTATCTGTTCAAATCTACCTATTTGATTATAAATTCCAAGTTTACCTGATTGATGCAGGTGTTTTATATTTTCTAACCTTCAATCACTTATTATGCAGAAAATGCTTGTTAGAATTTCTGAAAAAAATATAAATTTACTAGAATATGATATTGGCCTTATGTCTTCACAGAAACTCTACATGGCTTTAATGTGTTAATAAACACTGCATTCAGAAGATTTGACAAACTGTTTATTTAACATGAAAAGTAAAAATTTCTATAGTTTTTAAAATACCATTCAAAATATATTCATGCAAATTTACACAATTTAATCATCATAACTAACCTATAATGAGTTAAGATATGTGCTATTATTCCAATGTGAATGATGAAGAAATTGAAAATGTGAAAAGTTAAGTCATTAGTCCAAGGTTCAAAGTTAATCAATAACAGAAGTGATAGCAGAACCATCTACAGTTCCCTAATTTAGTGATATTTTACTATATGATATTAATGGATGCATCTAAATTCCAACTTCCCAACCGCTTTTGCTATTATCATTCACAACAGTAAAATTTCATCTTTAAAAAAATAATGGGAGAGGCTAAATGTAGAGGAAATCAAATACACTTGATATCTTTCAACTTATCCACCAGCTGTTCTTACTTCTAATTTATAAAATGGCTTAACTGGACCCTCAAATAACAAAGCTTTAATGACAGAGAAAATTGCTAATTCTTTTCCTTAGCCAATTTTTATTCCTTGGCCAATGAGCTAATTATTGAAAGGAACTTAGTTATATTTTTCCCAGCTCACTTTGAGACAATAACAAAAGAAGCAGGAAGAAACGTGATAGTGTCTAGGGACAGTTATTCCAACTATTTTACTTGCATACTAAAGGTATACAAAAAGGCAATGTGGTGGGAAATAAATGTTACTTTCCACAGACAAGAGTATTGCTTGACTCATGTGGCCAAAGAGCAAAGTCATTTATATGGAATCATTGTCTCCAGCAAGATCATTAAAGAAAATAACTGTTTCCAGACCAGATGGAAATGTTAGAGTGTCATACCTAAATTAGGGAAACCATTGGCTACATGTGAATCACAACCTATATGCATAAGCCTGATCTGATTAACTGTTTTGGAAACTGCTTTTGCAATGAAATTTGGAACACACAAGAAAAAAGATAACTTTCATAGGATACCAGGAGCTTGGCTCTAAGGATGAAAACTTGAGAATTGTATTAGACTACCCAACTTAACCAGCTCGCTCCCTTCATTTAAAGAATAACTACCTTTGTTGAGGTATTTTTATATTTTAGGAAGTGCTGAGTGCTTTTAATATATCAAATCCTAGGAACAATCTTAGTGACTGAGATGAGGAGGCTATGAGTCCAAAGACTAATAATAATAATAATGTTGATATGAAAAGAATTTTTATTTACTGCAAACTTATTAAGTGGTAGCCAACATTTGTTAACCCTCAAAACATCCCTTTGTTGTATGTGCTATTATTTTTATCTTCACTTACAGATAAGAAAATTGAAGCAAAAGAGATTAAGTAACTTACTCAAGGTTACACTTGCCAAGGAGCCAGAATTAGAACTCAGGCACTACCAATTATAATACTAGACTCATAAGAACCGAGGAGTACAGACTGTCTTACCACATAATAGGGACTTGATAATAACTTATATAAATAAATTAAATGAAGAAACTGAAGTTTACTGAAGAGAAAGGGAAGGGAAGGGGAGGGCAATGAAGGAAGGAAGGGAGAGGGAGGGAGGGGGGGGAAACTAGCCAAAAGTCTCTCTATGTCTTCAAGCACAAACTGATGTCAGATTTTCTCCAACAAATATTATGCCACAAAGTCAGATTTAGGTCTGGCCATATAGATGAGCCTATGAACATTCTAAATGGTGATACTGAAGATGCTCTCTATAGAATGGAGACAAATAGGGCTAGTAAGGCAAATGTTCAGGCCAATTCTTCATAGGGTGCCATGCATGCAGAAAGGGATGGGAGAACCCAGGAAGGCAAGTTACGTCTTCACGGCGGGCAAACATGAACACATATATAACTGTCTTCATTTTCTTTTAATTTTTTTCTTTTTTATTCCAAAGTTTTTGGTAAATCAATTTATTTGTGTTTTATTTGGAAATAATTTCAAATATACAGAAAATTTGCAAGAATAGTACTAGTACAAAGAACACCCAATACCTAGAGTTACATATTGTTAACATTTTACATAATTTGTTTTATCATGTACACTTCAATGTGTATTTCCTAAGAACCAGGATAATCTCTTATGTAACTAGAAATAGTTATCAATTATATTAAATATGATAACACTTTAATCTTCCAACCATATTTGCATGTTTTTGATTAACCAATAAATGTTTTTATGATACTTTTTCCTCCAGTACAGGATCAAGTCTAGGATGATATTGTATTTAATACTTAATTATCATGGCTTTTTAGTCATCTTTAATTATGAACATTTTCCCAGCTCTTTTTGGTCTTTTATGACATTGACACTTTTTAACAATAATACATCCTACCCTTTTAAAAGTAAAATATTTTTAATTTTTGGATATGTTTCATGTTTCCTCGTGAATAGATTGAGGTTATACATTCCAAGCTTGAACACTACATCGGTGATATTGTGAACCGGTCAGGATATCACTTCTGGAGGTGCACAATAACCATCTACCCTTCATCGATCGGTCAGTCAAGATATTGTCTAATTTCTCCATGGAGTAGTTTCTATTTTTTCCCCTTTCTATCTATAAGCAACCTGAGGAGAAATAGTTTAAAATAGTTTAAATAGCCTACTCTTCATCCAAACTTCCCTTTAGATTTAGTATCAATTAATGATTATTTTCTAGTCTAATATTTACTATGATGGCTAGAAAGTAATGATTTTCCAAGTCTAGCACTCTACCTATATTTACCAGTTTACACTTAGCATTCTACTCTAAGCAACATTCCTGCCTTCTCTCCTGTATGTGCATGTATGTGTGTGTACATACATATGTACACACGTGCACTCATACACATACATCCATATATACACATATACACACACACACACACACACACACACACACATATATATATATATATAATCAGTTTTCACTCATGGATTTCTATTTTTTCCTAAAGGTTTATAACTGATTACTGTACTTAATTATATTGCTGCTCAAACAGCCCCAGATTTGGCCAATGGGAAACCCTTCAGGATGGATCCTGTTTCCTTGTGATATGTTCCCGTGATCTAAAACAATTTTTTTAGCTCTTTCTATCTTTTTCTCTTTCTTTCTAGTGTCATTTTGCTATATAGAAGTTGCTTAATAAACCAAATACATTGTGCAATGGTATCATCTTCTCAGACTGGGCCAGGAGCAATGCAGCCTGGGATCTAGTTTGTGTTGCATATAGTGAATCAGCTGTGTTAGTCAGACTCCTCCAAACAGCAGATGCCATGACGGGATTAAACATGCAGTGACCATCTTAGGGGAAAGGATTATGTGATTGGAAGGATGAGGGAGCTGGAGAAAGCTGGGAAAGCATCAGATTGAAGTACAAGTCTGAGCTTGAGTGTATAAGAGCAGGAGTGAAATTTGGCAAAAAGTGTCTTAGACTTCCTGTGCAGGCTAAAGGAGGCTCAGTAAATCCTCTGGGGAGTCCTTGAGCCAAAGTAGGTCATCAGATAGGAGATGCGTTTCCCAGAAATAGTATTCCTACTATACTTAGTCACTGGCTAGGAACAGCCCAATGAGGCATAATCTCAGCACAAAAACAGAGACTCCAAAGCACAGCAGCTGGAGGCCTCAGTCTGTTATGCTTCTTCCTCCCTGTAGTAGGAAGTCTTGGCACATTCTAACTGCTGTCTCAGTCGCACCTGACTTTTCTGAATATTTGTTCCCACTATCAGACAAGTCTAATCACACTGCTTCCTTCTTCATAAATAGGTTTGAAAAATAAAATCATGTGGATGAAAGCACTTTGTAAAAGTCAAAACTCTATACCAATCTAGATTTTTTGTTCCAATTATTATTAGGTGCATCACAAAAACTCAGTTGATATCAGGAACTACAGGAAAAAAAGCAATATTTACCATGTAGTATCTACATTTGACCATTTGCTGGTGCATAAGTTTAACCAGAAGACTTACTGAGGAAAAGATATTTATGAAAGACCTAAGCATAAGTAGAATTCAATCAGCCAAGGGGGAAGGTAAGAACAATGGACAGTTCTCTGCAGAAGAATCTGCATGTGCAAAGGGCCTGGAGGCAAGAGCAAGTGTAGGATGTTCAGGAAACTAACAAAAAATCACGGTGGGGATTGGAGGTGGGCAAAACAAAGTCTGTAAGGTGAAGGGCTTTGAAATTAGGGCGAAAGGATTTCTAATACTAGCCCATATTCAAGTATTAACACATAGCAGATATTAAGTAATTGTTGAAAAAAGGGTGTTATTTTTGTCATGCTTTCTTGTTTTTGGAGGTTCCTACTATCTTTCTTCCAATGTCTTCTTTGCAAAGAAAAGTGTGTATGTTACACAGAAACATTTCTTAGTTCTCCCTGAAAGAGAATATTACATATGACATTCTCCAAAATGGCATAACTGTCACAAGATCTTTAAAGTTAGAATCATAACTTGAGATTAGTATTGATTTCCAATAAATTGAGTGGATTTTCCAAATTAGCAAGTTTTAATTTTCTCATGGTGGTGTCAACCTCAATTCCCTGTTAATTAAGAGAGTCTATGAAAAGAGTCCAAGATACTGTTTAGTTGAGCCTGCATGATCAGAGATTGGAGCACACAGACACACACATGAACTCTTTCCAAAGCATTTGTTTGAAGTGGTCCAAAAAGATCCACAAGCTACAACTTAGATCAAAGAAAAATTAGAGGTAATCCTCAAGTCAAGCTGAATTCTCCATGGGTATTTGTGGCAATTTGTATGTTTGAGGTTTGAGGAGACGTGAAAAATTGAGCAAGAAGGAAATTGTGAAATCCAAAGATGTTTATTGACAGAGCTTATTTCAATTTTCCCATGCCAGAGAGATGAAAAGATTTCCTCTGATTTTCTATAAATTTGATTCACTCCCAAGAGGACAGCTGATAATCCCCACAGACAGGAGGAATTACTGACTCAATAGACATACATAGACATGGGGACAAGCTTCTTTTTCTAGCTCTGTGAATGGTTGGTGTATCTGGCTGCTATTGTCCGTTTTTAAAAATTTTGTCCTTTGGTTTTTTACATTAATTGATTCCCTGTGTTCCATCTTCCCTGATCCACCTCTGTTCTAATGAAGGGACAGTATAGAGGACTAAGACTTGTCCTCTATGAGACTTGTGCCATATGTTAAGCATCAAATGAACATTTTAAAGATCAGCCAATTGCCTATATGTTGAGCCATTTTATTTCAAGCACATGTTTTCAATCAGCTAAACAGAGACAGATCTGACCATAGGTTATAGTGGGAGTGGCAGCTGTAACAGTAGAAGTGTTGCATAGAAATGAAAAAAAAGCACCACATGGAAAGAGAAATAAGAACTGTCCAATATGGGGAAACTCAGCAGAGTGAGATAAGTTTACCCCTCACCAGGAGTAAGCCCTGATCAGGATTCATTCCTACAGTACTGGGCTTGAGAGGCAGAAAGACAGGCCTGAGTACAGACCTCAGCTTTGCCACTTCCCAGTTTTGTAGCTTTGTGCAAGATGTTTACTTAATATTTTTAAGCTATGGTGGCCTCATCTTTAAAATGTAGAGAATGACACTTAACTTCAGATTTATCTGAGAATTCAATAAGATAACAAATATAAAATATAGTATGCTAGACCTCTATTATATGGCAAGTATTATAATTTATTATTGTAACTATTATTGTTATAATTATTAATACTATTAGTTATAGAATCATCATCATTTGATACATCTTAGCGAATAGCTAATAGCTGGCCCCACTTAGTTCAGTTAATTTACCTTAAAATTATCTGAATGTGTAACCCAAACTATGGTATAAACAGTTGCAGTTTATTATCAGGAAATATATATACACATATAT
Source organism: Propithecus coquereli (assembly GCF_000956105.1). Taxonomy (NCBI): domain Eukaryota; kingdom Metazoa; phylum Chordata; class Mammalia; order Primates; family Indriidae; genus Propithecus; species Propithecus coquereli. The sequence continues at coordinate 3,016,522 of NW_012149108.1, read as the reverse complement.
ATTTGCAAGATATATATATAGATATTTGTAGTATATATATTTTTGTAGGATATGTATTTTATATACTATATATATTTGCAGGATATATATTTATATATATTGTGGTAGGATATAATATATATATATTTGTAGGATATAATGATCAAGAGAGGTGAATAAATAAAATACATTACAATGAAATTTCGAAATGTGAACACTTAGGAAATCATAGGTAATGGAGTAATTAACTTTGCCTGGTATAATAAAAAAGAAACCCTAACTATAGAGGTAACATTCAAATTCAAGGTATCAGTAACTTTTTTTTTTATTTGAGAGTATTATGGAGGTACAGATGTTTAGGTTACATATGTTGCCCTTTCCCCCCCCACCAAGCCTGAGCTACAAACGTGTCCATCCCCCGGATGGTGCGCATTGCACTCTTTGCGTATGCATATACCCGTCCCCTCCTCCCCCATGCCCGACATCAAATAAATGTTATTCTTATATGTGCACTTATGTGTTGCTCAGTTAATACCAATTTGATGGTGAGTACATGTGGTGCTTGTTTTTCCATTCTTGGGATACTTAGTAGAATGGGTTCCAGCTCCTTCCAGGAGAATGCAAGAGGTGCTATATCACCATTGTTTCTTAAAGCTGAATAGTACATACTATTGGTATACATATACATATGTGGTATATGTATGGTATACATATACCACGGTATACATATACCACATTTTATTAATCCACTCATGTATTGATGGACATTTGGGTTGTTTCCACATCTTTGCAATTGTGAATTGTGCTGCTATAAGCATTCAGGTGCAGGTATCTTTTTCAACAGCGACTTTTGTTCTTTTGCGTAGATGCCCAGTAATGGGATTGCTGGATCAAATGGTAGATCTACTTGTATCTCTTTAAGGTATCTCCATATTGCTTTCCACAGAGGTTGCACTAGTTTGCAGTCCCACCAGCAGTGTATAAGTGTTCCTATCTCTTCGCATCCATGCCAACATTTATTGTTTTGGGACTTTTTGATAAAGTCCAGTCTCACTGGAGATAAGTGATATCTCGTTGTGATTTTGATTTGCATTTCCCTGATGATTAGAGACATTGAGCATTTTTTCATATGTTTTCTGGCCATTACTCTGTCTTCTTTTGAAAAGTTTCTGTTCACGTCCTTTGCCCATTTGTTGATAGGGTTGTTTGATTTTTTCTTGTTGATTTTCCTGAGTTATAAGTAGATTCTCGTTATCAGCCCTTTATCGGATTTGTAGCATGCAAAAATTTTCTCCCACTCTAGGTTGTCTGTGTGCTCTTGTGACCGTTTCTTTGGCTGTGCAGAAGCTTTTTAATTTGATCAGGTCTCATTTATTTATTTTGGTTGTTGCTGTGATTGCCTTTGGAGTCTTCTTCATAAATTCTTTGCCTAGGTAGAAGAGTATTTCCAACATTTTCCTCTAGAGTTCTAATAGTTTCACTCCTTAGGTTTAAATCTGTTTCCCAGCATGAGTTGATTTTTGTGAGAGGTGAAAGGTGTGGATCGTGATTCAGTCTTCTACAGTAACTTTTTTTTTTTTTTTTTTTTTGAGACAGAGTCTCACTGTGTTGCCCGGGCTAAAGTGCCGTGGCGTCATCTTAGCTCACAGCAACCTCAAACTCCTGGGCTCAAGCGATCTTCCGGCCTCAGCCTCCCGAGTAGCTGGGACTACAGGCATGCGCCACCATGCACAGCTAATTTTTTCTATATGTTTCTAGTTGTCCAATTAATTTCTTTCTATTTTTAGTAGAGACAGGGTCTCCCTCTTGCTCAGGCTGGTTTTGAACTCCTGAGCTCAAACAATCCACCTGCCTCGGCCTCCCAGAGAGCTAGGATTACAGGCGTGAGCCACCCCACCCGGCCTCTACAGTAACTTTTAATGTTACATAAAAAATAATTTTTTTCTGTGTTATTTCAAATACAGATAAGCATGAGAAGTCTTATAGCTGAGTTGTGAATTTAAATAAGGTCTTTCTTTAATGGTGTAAATAAAAAGACAAAAACCAAACTTTTAGATGGTTTTCCTCTTGGATTTTCCTTTTTGAGAATCCTCACTACACTAAGTAGATATTTGAAGAGTGGATTTGGAAAGAATGATCATTTATTTTGTCCATATGTTGACACTAGGTCTAAATTTTCTTTATTAATTGACTTTGTTCATTACACCAAACTCTATGTAGTAATTAGAGGTTTTAAAAAGAGTATAATAATGTGGAAAAAGATTATCTAACAGTAGCATTCTACAGTAAAGTGATCAAATTAAATACTTAGGAATCTGAAAACTTTCAATGATAAGGCTGCTACATTAAAAATGTATGGTTTATTTCTCATTGCATGAGGACATTCCCTAAATTATAATGTTAATTTAATCCTGTAATATAGTTATTCAGTGCTATAAATATATTATTAGTTTAACCAATTCGATTTCTTTGCTTACCTTTGTATAGTAGGTTGTATTTAACCTTCATGGAAAGCTTTTTCCATGGGATAACAAGAACAGTAAGGCAAAAATACCCAAGGTATATGAGGAATGTGAAGTACTAATTTCCTGTAAGGACTACCAATACAACTTAAATATTTGTGGAATTTCTGCAATATTAGTAATAGAAAGAGTCCTTTGTCACTGCATTTGTAAATACAAAGACCTAGTAAAACTCCCTGCATCCAATTGTCTAAACTGAGTCATATTATCCAATATTTATTGACTGTCTAATTTGTGCTAATCAATTTTCTGAAACTATGAAGAATATAAATGTAGAGGGGAATTTATTTCTCTTCTTCCACATGTTTTACATTTCGATAAAAAGGAATGTCTTTTCCCTAGGCATTAGTAGACAACAAACATACAACAATGTTAGAACTTTATGCTGCTAGAACTTTATATAAAAGGTAATATTGTAGGTGGGTTGACTTCAGAGAGGACTTTAGAGATGGTATATATGTAGGTGAGCATATTTAAGAGAGAAGGGTCCGGCCCTCCAGACAGTGACATAGGACGAACAGAAGCAAGGAACCAAGAAGTAACATGCTATGTACTAATATTATAAGAGGATTCTTATTATATAGCACAAGTTTTGGGGAATGTTGAATGAGGCTTAAATTTATTAATTCAATCACTTATTGCCTACTTATATTTTCTTTTTTAATTTTTCCAAATTTTATTTAGACTATAAACATTTAGATTGAAAAAGCTTAATGAACCTCAAACAATATAAAGTTCAAAACCATACAAAACCAATCACTATATTATTTAGGAATAGATACATATATGGTAAAAACGAAAAATTAGCAAAGGCAAGATTAACCAAAATTCAGAATAGCAGTTACCTCTGGGAAGAACGATGGGGCACTCAAAAGGCTTTAAGTGTATTAAAGTCTCAAGTGACATAAGGAGTAAATTAGTATTTATTTTTGTTATTCTTCAAACTGAATATATACAAAATATTTTTCACATGTATGATAGATATCATAATAAATAGAAAATAAATTAATGAAGTCCATCCATTCCTCTGTGTTACTTATAATAACAAAGTCAAAAACCTGGGCATCACCCTTGACCACTCCCTCACCAACCAAATCCAATTAATTATCATTTTCTACTTCTGCCCACCTTCATAGTCACACCCTGGCCCAAGCCACCTTGACTCACCTGAAACACTGAAATCCCTTCCTCTCCCTGAAACCCCTGCTCTAATCCGATCTCCACACAGTAGCCAAAGAAAACACCTTAAAATGTGATTAACTTGCCTCACTTCAACTTGAATCCATCTCACCACCCTCCTTGCTATCAGAAGCAACAGAGAGACAAGTAAGTTGCCCAAGGCCACACAGCCAGGAAATGGCAGAGGCAGGATTCAAAATCTGCTAATCTTACTTGAGAGTCCACATGTCTTATCCACCCACTGTTCTGCCTTGGGTGATACTGAGAAGGCCTAGCACCGACCCACCTAGGGTAATCTCTCGATGAAGACAGATTTATTTCTGCTCCAAACACCCACCTTACCTCTTTATCTGCCTAACTCCTAGTTATCCTTGACTCTGAGCTCAAACCATGCTTCAGAGAAAGCCTCCTTAATGTCCATTTCCTGTTGCAGCATCCCTAATATCCGTCCTCCCAGTACTTTGTACATTTCTATTTATATCCCTCCTCCACTAGACTGTGACCTCCACAAGGGCAAGCACTTGTTTTGCCCACCATTATAGTGCACAGTGCACCCTCACCCACTCTGGTTTCTCTCCCTGTCCATTACTCAACAAAAGTGATAGCTCACCAACCGGACCTCTCATCTTGCATTCCAACAACAGGCAGTCTGGTCTGCTGACCCCACCCTCAGCGCCGTGCATGAGCCAGGTGAGGCAGGGAACAGAGACCAGGCCTGGCCCATTGAACCCCAGATATCCTCCTTTATGAAAGGGACCTGGTGGGAATTAAAGAGCCTTTGGTATGCAAGACCTCCCTGGGGCCAGTGAGTGGGTCACAAAGGAGCTCCTTCTACCTTGTTTTCTAAAATCATGTCCACTTCCCTAACTCAGAGCTTGGGTAGAAGGCACCTGCATATCCACCTCCAGTATGCTGGGGCTACTGACAGCATAGACCAAGGTGGCCAAGAAGGACAGGGTCAGGGTAGGGGTGGAGGGCAGAGGCAGGCACAGCCAAGGCTATGGGGTTTCCCCGGAGGCCCAGAATAAACTTGAGCCTGCAGAAGTCCAGCTCCTCTCCTCGGCAGCGTGTTCACAACTTTTGTACGTGACCTTTCCGCTGTGCAACAGAGGAAGGATGCCTTCATGAATCTCTGAATCTTTAGTGTCTTGCACAGGGCATGGAAAAATGTATATGTTCAAGAAATGGGAGGTATAGCTAACCCCTGTGAGTCTTTCAAGTCTGACTTAGGCACCTCGTTGACAAGTCTGTCATTCCTGAAACACCCTTTAGTTGTCTCTGTGCTCCTCACCATAGGTCTTCACAGCCTTGGTGCTCCCTGTATTGTGGGCTCAAAAAACATTTCTTGATTGAATGGGAACTTGCAAGCTGACTGTCCTATGAGCAGTTGCCAGGTCCAGTGTTCTGTGCCTGGAATCCTCTTCCCTCTTCATTCACCTGTTCTGTTTATTTCAACATTTGAGGGATAATTAGATGTTACACTTTCTTATTGGATTCAGAGATCACCTCCCCTAGAAAGTTTTTCTGACTTTCCCTTTTGGGGCCTTCTCTTCCCTATGGCTATCGCACCTAGGGAGACCTCTCAGCCCCTGGACCACAATGGTCCCATGAGCATAAAATCCAGACCTGATTCATCTCTCTGTGGCCATTTCCTGGCTGTGCTTGGCACTGGACTAGTTGAGGAAACACCTAGAGAAGGCACCATCTCTTAGGTGAGTGACCACCTCTGGAGCAGACAGATCATGGTTGGAATCCCAGCTCTGCACTCGATAGCTTAGCCAAGTTCTTTTCTCACTATTAATTTGCTGGCTAGTAAAATGGCCTGCCAAGTCCAAAAACTAGGTTCTAAACTACCTGGCTGAGCTGCCAAGACGGTCATTATCCCCTTGACACCAGGGGTATGTTTACCTTGCTGAAATATAGTTAAATGCTTTCAGTAAAATATAAAACCACCAACAGTCAAAACCTACCAAAAACTTCTGTTTCTCCAGATATGAGCAAATAAACAACTTAGCTTTGAGATAAATAAACTATTTAGCTTAATAAAATTTTACACATTTAATTTTGTAGACAACCTGTAAGTAAGCAAAGTCATTTCAATTTTGTTGAATGAATTTCTGTTGAATGTCTATTATGTGACCATAATATATTTGGGGTTATGGGATAGAAAAAAAGAAAGATATCTCTACAGACCCAGATCTCAAGGATCTATGAATCTCATGGGCTAATTAGTGCGAATTTCCTTTTCTAGACAAAGCCTTCATGTGAAGTTTAAACAGGCATTGCTCTGGCACAGCATTAATTAGAGGCTGAGTGCAGTGACTGTGGCTTGCTGAGACACCTGCCTGTGACACCAAGGAGGCAGCTGGTTTCCTGTCTGGTCTGAAGTTGGTCTCGACCCCACACAACTGATGTGAAATGGATCCCAGGTTGAGATGGAGCAGGAAGCTAAGGAGCTGAGTCAGTGGCAGGCAGAGCACCAGCTGGCACAGGGTAATGAGAAGTCAATGCCCATCTTGGACATGTCTCCATCATCTGGAAGCATGGAGTGCACACCTCTTAGAACCATGGCCTACCAGGCATTCAACACTTTCCTCAGGGCATAGAGATGTTGAGGACCCTCTACGTCATACTTGGTCATCCAGGTATCTGTAGTAGGTATTAACAGAAGGAGGGGGCTAATCCTTATCTGCCCTGGTCTAATGTCTTCCTCAAGTCACTTAGAAAACAGAGTCTAAAAACAAGAACTAAGTACTGATAGTTTATTTGGGAGATGCAAACCCAAAGCATTGGTAGTGAGAAATGAAAGTGAGGCAGGAATGGGAGGTAATGCAAGGTGATATATTTCCAGGTTGGACACTTTTTTGTGACTAGACAAGACTGGATGAGGCACAGCAGGCATGTCCACCATCTACTTGGAAGGTCTCTCATGTGCTGTTCTCTTTTGGAGAAACAGTGCCTTGCAGAAATTCACGGGAAGAAAAAAGGGGGATTTATGTGCCTGGCTCTCTCTTAGCTCCCATTTCCCATTATTCTAATTTTACCCCATGAATATTAACTCCCCCAAACTTCTAGGTTGCTAGTGGCAACTTGGGATGCCAGATCCCATGCCCTGTGTTAGGGAATTTCATCCAAGTCTAGAAAGGGTGGGAAGAGACAGAAACTCTGAGCATGTGGTCAGTGAGTACCAGAATCTGATGTGATACATATGCCATGTCAAATACAATGCGATACTGATTTTCTAATTTTCCAGAAGGAAAAACAAGGCTTCAGCATCTGTGTGGTTTATATCTTATGTGTGTCCATGTGTGTCGTCCAAAATCATCAAAATGGAAGGAAGACCATGTACAGCCTTCCCACACTTATGTGCAGGACCTCTCATCTGTGTGTCTCACAAGGTGAGAGTGGTTCATATGAGCTTTTCTGCAGTTCTCATACGGGCAGCTGTAAGCCCTTGAAACTAAGGATCCCCCTCTGTGTGCCCTTTCTTGGGCCCTGGAGTTTGGCTCTGCTCTCTGTGGAGAAGATATGGGCTGCTCAGGTGGTGAGGGGCCTTCTTGGGAGTCTGGCTGACTCACAAGAAAGTCCCGAGATTCCAAAACCAGCAATGATTGGGATTCAGCTGGGACATCCCAAGTCATGGAGATCTCTGGGGGTAATATCTGAGCCAGAAAGCGGAGCACAGCCTGGGCCTCAGTGGCAGGCATGGTTGAGGCCAATAACATTTGGGTGTTAGAGAGGCTCTGTTGGAAGGTACTGTTGAGGGGCCAGAATAAGGCATTGTTGGGGCCCTGATGTGGAGCATCATGGAAATTCCATTTGAAGGTGAGACTGGCAGCCCCCTGGGGGACATCCTTAGATTCCCATTAGGTCATGGCCATCTCTGTAATATTGGGCTTTCTTAAGGGTATCATCTGGGGCCCCTTGAAAATCATCATCTCTTACTGGGAAGGATATACTCTCCAACAGTAAAGTATCTGGGAAGGAGTGGAGAATCACCTGGGGATAGTAGCTCACACATGCTTAGTAGCTCACACAGTGATATACTGAACTGTGGCCCTACTTCATGCATCATATTCTGCCTGGATGCCTCAACAGACACGAAGAGGGTCCTCAACATCTCTATGCCCTGAGGAAAGTGTTGAATGCCTGGTAGGCCATGGTTCTAAGAGGTGTGCACTCCATGCTTCCAGAAGATGGAGACATGTCCAAGATGGGCATTGACTTCTCATTACCCTGTGCCAGCTGGTGCTCTGCCTGCCACTGACTCAGCTCCTTAGCTTCCTGCTCCATCTCAACCTGGGATCCATTTCACATCAGTTGTGTGGGGTCGAGACCAACTTCAGACCAGACAGGAAACCAGCTGCCTCCTTGGTGTCACAGGCAGGTGTCTCAGCAAGCCACAGTCACTGCACTCAGCCTCTAATTAATGCTGTGCCAGAGCAATGCCTGTTTAAACTTCACATGAAGGCTTTGTCTAGAAAAGGAAATTCGCACTAATTAGCCCATGAGATTCATAGATCCTTGAGATCTGGGTCTGTAGAGATATCTTTCTTTTTTTCTATCCCATAACCCCAAATATATTATGGTCACATAATAGACATTCAACAGAAATTCATTCAACAAAATTGAAATGACTTTGCTTACTTACAGGTTGTTTACAAAATTAAATGTGTAAAATTTTATTAAGCTAAATAGTTTATTTGTCTCAAAGCTAAGTTGTTTATTTGCTCATATCTGGAGAAACAGAAGTTTTTGGTAGGTTTTGACTGTTGGTGGTTTTATATTTTACTGAAAGCATTTAACTATATTTCAGCAAGGTAAACATAAAAGAAGGTTAAAAGGAGTAGTTTTTTAGATAGCTAGGTAGCTAGTATTTGACAGTATAAATTGAATCTGTCCCTTATCTTATAAAGGCAGAAGACACTAAGAATGAGTGAAGAAAATTGGACTTCTAAAATGATAAAATATTCAGTAACTCTACTGGAAAGAAAATCTTGTTTTTCATAACTTGATTTCTAACCAAATTTATGTTATATGAAAAAAAACTGCATAGAAAACACTTCAGTCTCCTATTTCATTTTGAAACATATTTAATAATAACAAAAACAATGGAAACACCACAACCAGAACCATTGTTTGAGTTTCTGCAATGTGTCCACTTTTTCTAGGTGTTTTGCATGTTACCTTGCTAAACTTTACAATCACCCTATTTTATAGATAATGAAAGTGAGGCCAAGAAAGGTTAACAAATGCCAAAGGTTCTCAGCAAGTATGTAGCAATATCTATTTCAAGTTCAAGGTCTGGCTGATCCCCAAACTCATGCTCCTTTTCTATCAGTATTTCTCAACCTTTAATTATCATCTTAATGATTTTTGCTATATCTGAATATCACTTGGACTATTTTTCATTGTAGTAAAATTTATATAACATAGAAAATACTATTTTAGCCTTTTTATTTATTTGTTTATTTATTTTATTTATTTATTTTTTGAGACAGTCTCGCTCTGTCGCCATGGCTAGAGTGCCATGGCATCAGCCTAGCTCACAGCAACCTCAGACTCCTGGGCTCAAGCAATCCTCCTGCCTCAGCCTCCTGAGTAGCTGGGACTACAAGCACGTGCCACCACACCCGGCTAATTTTTCTATTTTTAGGAGATGTGGGGTCTTGCTTTTGCTCAGGCTGGTTTCCGACTCCTGAGCTCAAGTAGTCCTCCCGCCTTTGCCTCCCAGAGTGCTAGGATTATGGGCATGAGCCACCACGCCTGGCCTATTTTAGCCTTTTTAAAATATTTAATTCAATGGCGTTAAAGTACACTCACATTGTTGTGCAACCATCATGGCTACCCATCTCCCAGACTTTTTTTATCTACCTAAACTAAAACTCTATACCCATTAAACACTAACTTCCAAGTATCTCTTCCTTCCAAGCTCTAGTAACTACTGTTGGACTTTCTGTCTCTTGTAATTTGACTATCCTAGGTACCTCATATAAGTAGAATCATATTATATGATTTGTCCTTTTATGTCTGGCTTATTTCACTTAGCATAATGTTTTCAAGGTTCATCCATAACGTAGTATGTATTTCATTTCTTTTAAAAGAATTCCATTCCTTTTAAAGGCTGGATACTGTTCCACTATGTGTATATACCACATTTTGTTTATCCTTCCATCCATCGATACACATCTGGATGTTACTACTATTGTAAATAATGCCTCTATGGACATGATTGTACAAATATCTGGTCAAGTCCCTGATTTCAAGTCTTTGGGATATATGCCCCAAAGTGGAATTGCTGGGACACATGGTAAACCAAACTATAATGTTACTTACTTAATATATTTCTAAAAGTCACCTCACATAAATTAAATAAATATTTTAAGGGACATTTTGTTATTGATATAGTAAATAATTTGTTATTATTGATATAGTTGGGATACACTTGATTCATCTTCAATGATAAACAATTCCCACAGGAAAATGTTATATCCTGCTTATTCTCAATATCCCATGGGGAACCATGGGAGAAGAGGGAATTCTAGTCAGTCAGAGACTCAGGCTGGCAAAGGCTCCAACATTCCTAGAACTTTTCAGTTGCAGTGGTAGCCAAAAAAAAAAAAAAAAGAATTCTAGAAGGTCTCACAAAGGCAATCACATGCTTTAGCCCGAGAATGACTCCCATAGTATCTCTCTCAGCTCATTGGTGAGAAACAGTCACATAATCCTGACCAACTACAAAGTGGGGCAGGGTAGGAGGTGAGGGATAAACACCTCCTACGTATCCAGAAGAGGAGAAAGGCATGCAGTGTGCACTGTCTGTACCAAAATGAGGAACTAAGCTCACTTTCTTTATAGATTATAACCAAAAAATACATAAATAACAATTAAAAATAAGCTTTTGCTATCTAAATTCATTTAAACCATCACCAGAGATTTGTATGCTGCCTTAGTGAAATATTAGCTTATGCTTGAGAAATGAAGTCCACTCAATGACAATAGCCTTTTATTGGTTATCTCCAACTAAAACAGAGACTATCCTAGCAAGCAATAAAAGAATGAAGAGAATTTGAATAAAGAGGAAATATTGTTCAGAAGAAGAAAATAATTCATTTGCTTATTAATTTATACAAATTTATTGTCTAAGTACTACTCTAGGCACTGAGGGTATAATAGTAAAAAAGATAGAAATAGGCCAGAGACTCAGAGGACTTACTTGACTGCTTAGCAAGAAACACAGACATTAAAATGAGAAATAGCAGGTTCAGTGATTATGATAAAGGAGATTTGGGAGCATATAACCAGACAGACCTAAATTAGCATGGGCAGAGTTCAAGAACATTTTCTGTGTGGACATAAATAATAAATTTATGTGTAGGAATAAAAAAGATGAGGGGAATATTATTTTAGGCAGAGGAAATATCATTTCAAAATTCTTGAGAGTAGGAAAGAGCAAGGCAAATTAAAAAAATATTAAACACATTCAAAATTTCTGGAGTAAACAAGAAAGCGTAAGTCATTAAATAGACATGGCACTGAACAATACATGCTCTCAGGGCAGTGAGAAGAAAGGATTCCTGTTACGTAAGATGGGGTTTCTTGACTCCATTTCATAAGAGACTCCATGGAGTCTAAGAGAGGGTAAATCATAACCCCACAGCCTGTACATATCAGAGCCTGCATTTGAACCCAGTTTTTGTGATTTCATTAGCAGTGCTTTTTAAAACTCCACGATTGTCATCTAAATTAAATATCACATCAGAGACTGTTTTCTTTTGAGAAACATGGTAGGAAAGTAAACCTAGGTTATATAAATTTGTAATTGTAACACGTTTGGGAAAAAAATAACATTCAAAAGATCTCATACAAAAAGTATGAATTAAAATATGGCTAATCAATTATAAGAATTTAAAATTATTCCACCTTGGTAATTGTGAAAAACATAAATTAAAACAATGAGATATTTTATCCTTTTCAGTTGGCAGGTTTTGTTGTTGGTAGTGGTGGTTTTTGCTTTTATGACCTCTGGAACACTAACATTTTAAACACTACAGAGACTATGAATTGGCAAAGACTTTTTGGGTTGTTATTTGTATCAAGAACCATGTAGTTTATCTCATCTCATTTTTTCACCATGTAATTCTGTTCCCAGAAATTTCATCTAAATAATCAGACATATGCACAAAAATTTAGAATATATATATATATATCTAAATATCTATATCTTTCTAATTTATATCCCAACATTGCTAATAGTGACAAATTAGAATAACTGAATGTTTTTGTTCAGAAATTTATGAAATGGCATATAGCCATTATAAAACATACCATAAAGGAAAATTAAATGTAAAGAGAAAATGTTTAAAAATTATAAATTTGCAAAATACACTTTAAAATAGTATATAGGATATAAGTCAACTATATGAAAGAGTTTGTGTGTAGAGCTAAATTCAAAGGTTATATATCAAAACGTTAACATTTGTTGTTCCAGATGAATTTTGACTTGTTTTCTTAGCCTTTTTCCCCTAATTTTCTGTAAGTAACATTCATTACTTTTACCAAACAGTATTTGATTAGAAACCATGCTTAATACAGAGGGTCTAGAGAGCAAATGATAAAACAATTGTATGGTATATAGAACAAGAAATTCTTTAAATAAATTTGAATAGAGATACTGATATTCTGGAGCATTATAATGCCTTCTAAAACAATTTCCATATTGTCTACATATGTATATGTTACTATGCTTATGTATAACAAACAGAATTTCTTTCCTCCACAAATCTTTTCCTTTTTTGCTCTACTCTTTTTTCTTTCTCTACTCCTTCTACTAGGGTGTGTTCATAGCTCCATCTTAGACAATCTATTTCCATTGTCCTCTGGACTGCAATTCAGTGAAACCACCTGCCAATAGAAAGTCGGGCTGGAGAAAACACCTAAATGGAATGAGCCTGCCAGATTCTCTTTTCTGCTCATTGGGACTCCGATTTGTGTCCAAGGGATTGAATATCGAGACTGTATGAAGCCAGAGTTGTGGTGGATGTACATATGCCAAAGTGGGGAAAGGGTCTGCAGAGAGAATAGATAACATGATGGGAGAAAAGCAGAGATGATGGACAGCAGGAGTAAACTGAGCTCCTGTTTTCCAGTGTCTGATTCTAGGCTCTGTGACTCTTACCCCATAAAATATCCTTCCAATCAATTCTCTTGTATTAAATTACTTAGAGTGAGTTCTACTATTTTCAATGCATTCAAAAGATCCCAGGCTAAGATGATATATGATAGTCACTAAATAATCTATGTTTGATTTTTATATGACTTAAATGTGGCTTCAGAATTACAGAGAAAGATTGAATTTGAGAGTTCAGAGGGTATTTTAGGAAACCTCTACATCAATTTCCTCTTACAAAAGACTTACTGTAACAACATGACTAATTTTAATTCATCTTCCTTTTGCTTACCTACAGCAAACGAGGGCTATCTCATGTGACAGCACTTTACATTTTACTTTATATTCTTTTTTATCTTTATATCAGACCTTCAATAAATGAATATATTTGCAACATTCCCTTTAAGTCTTCCCGATAACATTGGAACTAATAATAATTAGTCAATAATTTCAGATCTTATTTTCATTTCTTTCCATCCCTCATCTTATATATCAACCCACAGTCAGGCATTGCCCTCTTTAAGATGTATTTTCCTTCGCACTTCAGGTTTTTTTTTCTTTTTATTATTGTCAAATAATACACATGCATCATGGCTTCTGTGTGATGAGGCAACTAGGCCATGATATGTCACATAATGTGTAGTAATAGAATATGGACTGTGGGACCACACAGAATTAATTTGCAAATGATGTGATCATAAGATAATTCCCTAACTGCTCTGAACTTTAGTTCCAATGTTGGTAAAATAGTTACAACCTCTAATCAACAGGGCTGTTACCACTATGCATTGAAGGATCAAAACTAACTGATAATAGAAAACAATGAAAATTTTAAAGTCGAATAATAGACATTCAAGACTCAGAATGGCAGGAAGGTGGGAGAGAGGAGTGAGATGAGGAATTCTCTAATGGGTACTATGTACACTAAACAGATGGTTACACAAAAAGCCCAGACTTCAGCACCGCACAGTATATCCATGTCAGAAAACTACACTTGTACCCCTACATCTGTAAAACTAATAAAAAATTAAAATTAGTAGGTTGAAGAAAATTAGTTCTTAAATATCCCTTGTTAAAAATAGCTCTTAAATATATCTTCTATACCTACATATTATATGAAACATAAAGTCATTAATGACTTTGGATTGACATGTATAGTCTTTTTTTCTTTTCTTTTTTTTAAGCCAGTCAAATTTAGCAATATGGGGGTGTGTATATCAACTTTAGTAGCACTAATGTTAATAAGTTCTGATAACCCACTACCATCAGACCAGCCAACATTTATGTAGTCTTAATATTATTAAACATTCTGAAAGATGTTTTTACCTGAGTTAATACTAGATGTCATGCATAGTACTAGGTAGATGTAACTAATTTCATTTTTACAGGTGAGGAAATTAAGATTTAGAAAGATAATTTACCCAAGGTCCCATAAAAAGTGGATTCATCATAGTACCTGGTGCAAGGCAAATTCATGTTTTATTTTTTGGAATTCTGTAAATTTTTTTCCAAATATTTTCAGCCAGAAGTTGGTTGAATCCACAGATGTGGAACCCACAGATATGGAGGAAACAATGAATATGGGAAGATGTGCATCAGTTACATGCAAATGCTGCATCATTTTATTCAAAGGACTTGAACATCTGAAGATATCAAATTTACCAATATCATTTGGTCCTGGAACCAGTCCCCTGTGGATACTGAGGAACAACTGTACTTGACACACTAAATGTGGCTGAAAGAACAGATAAATTTAAAAAAAAAAAAGAATAAAATGATATAATTACTTTATTCTTTTCCTAATTGACATATAATAATTATACATATTTATGGGGTACATAGTGATATTTCCCTACATATAATGTTTAGTAACCAAATTAGGGTAATTAGCATATCTATCATCTCAATCATTCATCATCTCTTTTGGTTGGGAACATTAAATATCTTCTCTTTTAGCTATTTGAAAATATATGTCATTGTTAACTATAATCATCCTATACTGCTATAGAAGAGTAGAAATTATTTCTCCTATCTGGCTATTATTTTGGCTTTAACAACTCCTCTCCCTATTCTCCCCTTTTCATCCCCTTCCTAGTCTCTAGTATCTTCTGTTCTACTCTTTACTTCTCTGAGATCAAAGTTTTTAGCTTCCACATATAAGTGAGAACATGTAGTGTTTAACTTTCTGTTCCTGACTTATTTCAATTAACAGTGTCATCCATGTTGCCACAAATGACAGGATGTTACTCTGTTTTATGGCTGAATAATATTACATTGTGTCTATATACCACATTTTCCTTATCCATTTATCTACCGATAGACATTTAAGTTGATTCCAT
Source organism: Propithecus coquereli (assembly GCF_000956105.1). Lineage (NCBI taxonomy): Eukaryota > Metazoa > Chordata > Mammalia > Primates > Indriidae > Propithecus > Propithecus coquereli. The sequence continues at coordinate 3,001,334 of NW_012149108.1, read as the reverse complement.
ATCTTGGATATTGTGAATAGTGCTGCAATAAACACAGGACCACACATATCTCTTCATTATACTGATTTCCTTTCCTTTGGACAAATTCCCAAAAGTGGGATTGCTGGATCATGTGGTAGTTCTATTTGTAGTTTTCTGAGGAACCCCCATACTGTTGTCCATAGTAGCTTTACTAGTTTATATTTCCACCAACAGTGTATAAGAGTTCCCTATTCTCTGCCTCCTGACTAGCATTTGTTATTTTTGTCCTTTTGATAATAGCCATCCTAACTGGGGTGAGATGATATCTCACTGTGATTTTGATTTGCATTCCCTTGAGAATTAGTGATGTTGAGCATTTTTTTCATAAATGTACTGCCCATTTGTACTTCTCATTTTGAGAAATGTCTGTTGAGATTATGTGCACATTTTAAAATTAGATTTTTTGTGGTTGAGATGTTTGAGTTTCTTATATAATCTGGATATTAATCCCCTGTGACATGAATAATTTCCAAATATTTTCTCTCATTCCATAGGTTGGCTTTGCACTTTGCACAGTTTGGGCTTTTCACTTTGCACAGTTTTGCTATGCAAAAACTTTTTAATTTGATATAATATTATTTGAATATTTTTGCTTTTGTTGCCTGTGCTTTTGAGATCTTATTCATAAACTCTTTTCCCAGACCAATACCCTAAAGTTTTTTTTAATTATTTTTTTATATAGTCTTCTAGCAGTTTCATAGTTTCTGGTCTCAAATTTAGATCTTTAATTCATTTTGATTTGATTTTACTATAGAGTAAGAGATGAGGGTCTAGTTTCATTCTTCTGCATATGGATATCCAGTTTTCCCAGCACTATTTATTGAAGAGACTGTCTCTTCCCCAGTGAATGTTCTTGATGCCTGTGTCAAAAATCATTTGGCTGTAGATATGTGGATTAATTTTTGGATTCTCTATTCTTTTCTACTGGTATATGTGTCTGTTTTATGTTAGTACTATGCTGTTTTGGTTACTACAGCTTTGTAGTATATTTTGAAATCTGGTAGTGTGGTGCCTCCAGCTTTGTTCTTTTTGCTCAGGATTGCTTTGGCTATTTGAATTCTTTCCCAATCATTTATTCATTCAGCCGTTCCATAACTATTCTTTAATAGAATACTGGCTTCCCAGCAATATACAAAACATGGCAAATATAGCTGTGAACAGAACAAAGTTTGGAAAGAGATATTTGTTCCTGAGGAAAGTAGATTACTGTAGCTGCTTTCTGATGTCACCAAAATCATATAAAAACCAGTGACATAGCCAGAATTTCCTAATTGTATGGTATTTTTTTTTTAATTTTTGTTTTTAAAACTCTTTTGATGGGGACTTTATTACTTCACAAGACAATCCATTTCGTATTTAAACTGCTTTTTGCCTCTTCTATTGTGTCCAAAACATCTTCTCTACAGCTTAGAATTACTTGATTCTGAAGTTTGGAATAATTAAATAGATAATTTTGGCTAACAGTTTACATAAAAATTTGTTGACCTGCAGCATCCTTTGTTTAAATAAAATTGTTTTGAAAATACGAACGAAAAGGATAGTGCTGCTCTGGATGAAGCTGACAGTGAGATCTGAGCCCCGTAAGTGAGACCTCTTAATGGACTCAGTGGAACACAGTTTGAAAATGATCTTGTCTGACCCCATCACTGCAAGCATCATAAAATGGAGATATAGAGAGACAAAGAAAAATCTAAGAGCACATGCCTGGTCAGATGAAGAGCAAGAATCAAAATGCGGGTCCTTCAATCCCAAACCAGTGCTTTTCTCTTTCTAACACACAGCCACCCAACTCATGCCGCGAGTTGCATGTTCTGGGGCACCATGGAATGGGTAACTTTCAGATATTCTACCCTTCACTATACTGGCCTCTCATCTGTTCCCTAAACACACGAAGCTCATTCCCACCATTGAGCATTTGTACTTCTGTTACCTCTGTCCTGAGTGCTTTGGCCTAAGACTTTTATTTTGATTTTTATTTTGTTAATGTGTTTGATTTCTTGATTATTATCTATCTTCTGCCAGAATGGAAGTTCCCTGAGTCTTTCTTGCGGACAGCTGAATCTGTAGTACTACAAAAGTACCGAATACATATAGGGCAGGCATTTGATAAATATCTTTTATATGAATGCACAACAGGCAGAGCCGTTGCAGGTGGGGGCTTCCTGCTGCCTGTGGTGGTAGAGAGTTTCTTATTGGAAAAGCAGAAGTCAAGTGACCAGTCATCCAGAATGCTGAATAAAGGACTGAAGAAGGCTAGGTCCTACCCTCTGAGTTCCCTTATAGCCCTGGTTTTCTATGATCCAAAGAGATTGTGATTGTTTCTGTATGCAGAAAATGCCCTCGCTTTCCTGTCTGGAGGAAAGTTTAATTCTGATGCAGTCTAGTAGATAGTATTGTGGCAATTGTCCCATTTGCAAAGTTTGAAAGATACGAATGTTAAATGTTCCTTTTTTTCAATCACCACCAGACTATAAAACTCTATATTTACTTCCATTTACATTTTGTAAAATTTTCTTTCACATCTAAATCACTAATTATAGCTAGGGATACTTTACAAGTGAATTTTCGTTCCCTTCTCACCATTCCCAATGCTGTCACATTATTTTGGGATTGGTTGATGACTCACCCACATTAGTGCCATTATCTACCAATTGCCTTCTACCAACTGCTCCTGCATTTCCCTCCCCAGGTTTTCTTCCTCACTAATGCCAGCTTTTTCTTGTTCAAATAAATGACTTTTTACTTCTCCCCTATTATTAATATTTTCCCGTGGCTGCTGTAACAAATTATCACAAACACGGTGGCTTAAAACAACAGAAATTTATTATTACAGAGGAGACCAGAAATCCTAAATTAGTATCACTGGGCCAAAGTGAAGCTATTGGCAGGACCACCTCCCTGCTGAAGCTCCATGGGAAAATATGTTCTTAGCATCTTCCAACTTCTGGTGGCTGTTGGCATTCCTTGGCTTGTGGCCTCATCACTCCAATTTTCAAGACCAGCATTTTTAAATCTTTCTCTATTCCGTCTTCACATCACCTTCTCTTCTTTTGTTTGTATCCTATCTCCCTCTGCTTCCCTCTTGTAAGGATCCATGTGATTATATGTAGGGCCCGCCTGGATAATCCCGAATAATCTCTCGTATCAAAATCCTAATGAGTCTTAAGCAATAAATTAGCCAGATATGGGCTGAGTAATGGTGATGAATGGTAGAGGCTGATGTGGAGGCCTTCAAGGTTATGGGGTTCTGTTTGTTATCTTAAGGGGCCTAGATTTCTATCTTTTAAACACATTGTTTATCAACAGTAAAATCCTCCTTTTATGTTTTGAACAAAACCTCATAAGAAACTCCAACACAAAAACCATTTTAAAGAACATTTTACTTAGTCGTGGTCATTTTTCAGATCTTAACTAAGCAATATTTTTTTCAGGGAGACTTTCCAAACCTCATGGGATATATATTCTATCACATGATCCTATGACATGTAATACTTCTATCACAAGGCTCGACACTTTTCATTATAATTAAATGTTTAATAAATCTTGCCTGGAGTTTCTGAAGAGGTTAGGACATGAAGGCTTTGTTTATGGCTTTATATCTGAGATCCAGTACAGCGCCTGCCACATAATAGGTTGTTAGCAAATGTTTATAATATGAATTAATATAAAAGTCAGACAAGAAGAACTTAAAACTTATATTAAGTTCCGTAAATGCCAGTACTCTCACATCTCACACTGTAATGTTTTAAGAGTTTGTTTGCTCCTCATCTGATGAGATTTACTTGAGCCTTACATAGTCTTAATTAAGCATGACATATCTGATGTACTGGTTTATAGAAATTTTGTTTGTTTTGGTTTGGTTTTAGCAGAAATACATAGACCTGAATTTAAAAATAGATCAGGGAAGCATTACACCCTTCCTAATCAAAAGCACATTCCCAGAGGCTCAATTTTGTGTTTAGATATGGAAGGAAAACGTATATTGTGATAGCTTTACACAAATCATTTTGGTTGGCAGCAAATCTTAATATAGGAATGATCTTTAATATGTTAAAAATTTATTTGATGTGTTTAAGTAGATGTGCTGTTTTAATTAAAGATTTTAGCCAACAAAATATATTTTAAATTAGTCACGTTCAGTCCTTCTGAATCACTTCTGTGGAGCCATAGTGTGCTGCAGAAGTGTTTGGAAATCACAGCTATAGACAATCCGGTATAACTAGGGAGTTCTGACTATAAAAAAGTATAAGTTATAAGAAGAAAAAGAACACATAGGTGAATTATTCCATAAACATGGGTATAAGAAAAATCTTTTCAACTGAGTAAAAGTCCATATACAATTAAATATATTACATAAAAATAAAAAACAAAGCCTTAATATCAAAAATTTAAAAGAAAAATGACAAATTAGGAATAAATATTTGTAATACATATCCAAGAGAAAAGACTAATACCCCCAATTCATAAAGGGCTCTTAAATACCAAAAAGAAAAAAATTCTATAGAAAAATGAGCAAAAGCCATTAACAGACAATTCACAAAAAGAGAAATAGCATCCTTAAACATGTTAAAAGGTATTCAACTTCACTCTTTCTGCATGATAAGAGAAATGCGGTAGGATCAAGAAGGCCAATCAGACACAGGTAGTATGTGCCTACTCCAGGGAAAGGAACCAGAACAGTGAGCAGATTCTCACATATCAAACAGATCATCTGGGAGAGAAGGCTAAGATTCCCCAGAGAAGTGATGGGAAGCACCAAAAGTGGGCAAGGAGAAGGTTGAGGGCAACGTGCCCAGCCAGGGGCTGCCTAACAGACAGGACAAGCTCCTGGATGTGCTGAAACAGTAAGAAAGAAGCCCGAGGGCTCCACTCCGAGAGGAGCTTTCACAGTCTTGGCTGCAAGAGAACCTCCGTCCCACACAGGTCTTGGGCCTAACATAGGGTACTGCTTGCAGATTGCACAGAGATGTTGTTCTGGAAATGGAAACCACACAGAATTCCACAGACATCTGAGCACAGAAGAGCTCGATCTGGGCACCATTCTGAGCACCTAGGCACTAGGGAACTGTAGGTATGTTTGCAAGCCACTGCGTAGCTCCAGTGAGGGATAGAGGAGGCCAGGTGAGCCCACGCACCACTGGGAAGTTCCCCACCACCCTGCTGGGGGCTGCTTTAGAGTCTGAGACATGAGCACACAGCATTTTTCACAGTTTCTAGCCCACACTGACTGCCTGGGTGGGACACCAGCATTTCTGGTTGCAAGTCCAAGGTGCCATTTTGAGAATTTGACACTAGACTGTGCTCCTCAAGCAGCCCCTGACTGGCTGGGGAAGGGCAGAGAAACCAGGCTTTGCAGCAGTCTTCTGGGACAGTGCCTATCATCCTGCAGCCAGCTGTTGTAGGACCAAGCCTCAAGCAAACTGCGCTCCTCGCAGCTTCCTCCCTGTGCAGCCTGCCTGGAAGGACCCTGCACTTTCTGGTCACAGACCCAGGACACCATTTTGGGAGTTTGAAGCTAGGCAGTGCCCCACCCTTGGGCTAAATTTGGGCTTGAAGCAGCCCAGCCCAGCTGAGGAACTGAGGAAGGACAGGGGAGCTGAGTGCTCCTACACACACATAGGACAGATGTGGTATGTGTATACATACACACATACATACATACCATGGAATATTACTCTACCATAAAGAAGAATGAAATAATATCTTTCACAGCAACTTGATGGAACTGGAAACCATTATCGTAAGTGAAGTATCTCAGGAACATAAAAAGAAATATCACATGTACTCACTTTTAGTGCGAGCTAAGTGATGTGTACGCATGGTCATACAGGCTGGTATGATAGACTTTGAAGATTCAGAAAAGGATTGGGGAGAAGGGTCAAAAAATACCTTTCAGGTGCAATGTGTACTGTTTGGGTGACAGGTACACTGAAAGCCCTGACTCACAACTATACAATTCATCCATGTATAAAGAACTACTTATACCCCCTAAATCTATTGAAATAAAAAACAAAACAACAAACAAACAAAAAAACCTGAACTTAAAAAAACAAAATTTTAAAAATTAAAAAAAAAAAAGAAAAACCAATTAATACTATACCAAGGAACTATTATGCTATACATTGTCAAAAATTGAAAAATTTTACCATATAGTTCATTGGCTAGGCTGCAGAAAAATAGGCACTCACATATACTTTGAGAATGTAAAATAGTATAACCTCTTTGAAGGTTGTACACATGTATTTACCTTTTGACCCAGAAAACTTACTTCTAGGAATTTATTCTAAATACACCATCAAGAATACGAAATTGCATAATGCACAACCTTATTTATTACCTGATTATTTATATTTGCAAAATACTGAAAGCTATGGAAATCTCTAATCATAGGAGATTGGTTAAATTAACTATGATATCATACACAATTGAGTACTATGCTCTTCTACAAAAGAATGCAGAAGATCTCTGAACTGATAGGAAGTGATTTCCAGGGGATACCATTAGTGAAAAAAAAAAGTCCAAAAAAACATATATGGTATGTTACATTTTATTGGAAGAAGAGGTAAAAATTAGAAAACATAAATATACCTAATTATATGTGTAAAAATAAGTAAGAACTATAAGACAGCAAACAATTGTAATTGCTTATTTATATGGGATGAGGTGGGCAGAAAATGGAATGGAAGGGATAGACGAGGAAGCAATAATTTTCTGTGTACATTTTTGTATAATTTTGATCTTTCAAAATGTGTTAATGTTCTGTATACTCAAAAATAAATTTGATAAGAATGGAAAAGGAAAAAAAAACTCCTAAGACTAAACGAAGAGAAAGGAAGGAAGGAAAAGAGTAGCATTCATTTTTCTTTCATTTTTGTAGTATTTGACTATATACCCTCAGTTATGGGCAGTGGTACGTGAGGAAGAAATGTCGATAAACACCAAACTCTTTTTAGTAAATTTGGTGTTTTGTTTGGTTTTGTTGACTTTTTTGGTAGTGGTATGGGCAAAGCAATTCTTAAACTATTTTAGGTGTATTATATGATTGCACCAATGCCTAAATATGCTGTCATTAATGGGAATCAGGGTTTTGACTGTGATAGACATGTGATGTAGATACAGAATTGTAGGTGTAAAAACACACAAAAAAACTTATTTGGGGATGGATTGGAACTTGAAGTATCAGTGTGAATTCCTGATTTCTAAAATATTACGTGTATCTATGTGTATGTACACACACACACACACACAGACACATATGGTTCCTAGCTCTGTTTGCTGACAGAGCCAAAAATCAAAGATATGCCAACAGCAATAAGTAAACCTTGCTCCCAGACCTTGGTACCTAACACTATTACATACTATCATGAAGCAGAGACCTTTAAAGAAATGGCTGATTTTAGAACTAGAGCAGGGTGGGTAGAATGTGAGCCTGGAATATTTTGTTATGCTAGAGAATAAGAAAGTGCTCCAAAAAAAAGATGGGAACATGTCACAAGGACAAAGGAAGTAACTTGATAGAATTTCCACTCACCAAGTCAGGGACAATTTGAACACCAAAGTAATTAAGTACAATAAAAAATTATAAACCATTGAAAAAATAGGAATTAATTTGGCCATATCAAATAATAAATAAATCATTATATCAATCAATAAGGAACAAGGGAGGACTCATGCTTTTAATAAAATGCCAAGGGCCCACTGATTAATGTGGAAGGAGCATATGAGTGGGAAAATTAATGTTTTGCATTGTCACAGTAAAGACTGGATTAGAAAAGAATCATCAATGGATGCTAATCCAGGGAGAAATTTGGACATTTGAACGGTTTATCTCTCTCTCTCCACACACACACACACACACACACACACACACACACACACACACACACACATACACACATACCTAAATACATATATGATGGACATACACATGTCTGCACCTGTATGTGTATGTGTGGATATATACCTGTGTGTATACCCACACACACACACGCACACATGTGCATGTACACACATTTTCCTAATGTTTTATATAGCCTGTGACTATTCTATCGTATCTCTTCCAAATCTTTGGATTTTTAAATCCAGTGCAAGTTGGATTAGATTTCACTATCCAAACCTTCTATTTATAAGCTGTTTATCCTTGAGCAAGTTATTTAGCCTTTCTGCTCCTCAGTTTCCTCATTTTTTAAGTGCCTCATAGAAATGTGGTAAATATTAAAATGAGTACACATATGCACATAGTGGCCTAGAAAGGCCTAGAACAAGTAGATGCTGTTTGAATGGTTGCTATTATTGCATTTCTACTATTATGATTTATGTTGGTATTATAATGGTGTCCCTTTGGACCTGGCAATTTGGACTGCTTTCTTGTTGGCCTAGATCGGTTTCTCCAGGGTCTTCTCTAACTAGCCTAGTGGCCACTTGCTCCCATTCTCCAACAACAGCTACCAGCAAGTATTTGAGCCAAAGTCATAGTGGTTTTAACAGCTACCACTAAAGTTGTAAGTGCTGGGATTTAAGGAAGCTGAATCTAGCCACATTTTCTGGCAGTGAAACTCTCATAGTAAATGCATCCGAAAGGAAAAAAAAAATGTTTGATTTGTGTACCAAGAGGTAGAACATAATATTAAAGCACCTCAGCCTTGTTTGTAATGACTCAGAAGCGGGCCTTCCCCACACACTCAACGCCACATAAATCAATTCCTCAGTTCCAACTTGCTCTTGACAGTGCCTTTAATCTGTGAACTATGAAATGCAAAGAAATCTCGTGTGCACTCCTCTCGCTCCATCTGCGTGTGGCTGTCAGGCAAGCAGTCAACGGCACTCGGTAACCGAAGTTAATTGGAAGGAGTCGGTGTCTCCAGCTCCTTTGGTAATTATCGAAGTCACTCGCCTGGCATGGAAAAGAGCCTCTCGCCTCCACACTCTTGATAAAGAGACTCTTTTCCCTCCTTCTCACAGAAGCAAAACAAAGCCAAACAAAACCAAGCACTTTCTGTTTGTTTGATAAACCCTAGAATTGCTTTAAGGTTGAATAAACTAAGCTTTAGGTCCAATTCAATTCAAACACATTTTAAAGCCTTTGAGAGGAAGGTGTATCTAATTCACCTGTGTCCCTGGAGCTCAGCCCCATCCCTGATTGAAAATAGGCACTCTATAAATGTTAGGAATTTTCACTATTAATACCTTCATTATTAATAGCAGTTTAGTTCCTGTTACATATGAGACTTTGAAATGGGCACTTATAGGTGAAATAGTTCAATTCTCGAGTAGCACAAACTCGGGTTGAAATCTTGGCTCTAGAATTACCAGCAATGATACTGTGGGCGAAGGGCAAACTGCTTCATCTCACTGAGCATCATCTCTTGCCAATGCCGTGGGAATTAAAAATAACTCACAAGGTCGTGTAGATTAAATGAGTTAAAACTATTAAAGTGCCTAGTATGCCGGCTGGTATATACTAGGTGCTTAATAAATGATGGTTTTCATCCCTTGGTTCTTAACATGAGACACTCTATGAACCATTTGTTCCAGTCATGACTAGTATCTTGTTTCTGGTCTTTGAATTTAACATTATTAGTTTAGGATGGGGCACCAAGCCCTTGTTTCTTTGTCTTTGTCTTTTATCACTTCCAATTCTGATGTCTCTTCCATTCGTTTCATTTTGGCTAAAAGTCATCTTTTAAATTAAAATTCAAAGAAACAACATTTTTACGGTGTACTACTTAAGTGGTGAGCACAGTGGCACACCTTGGAAACCAGTATATAATGGTTCCTTCCCTCGGGGAATTTGTAGTCTTGTCAGGGAGACAGGAACAGACATATCCTACTCAAATACAGCATGAGGCATTTTGAATGATAGAGATTCTTAAAATCAAACGGCTACGTGAACACAGAAGATGGAACAGCAAACTGCTTATGTTAGGAAACAGGAGAGTTGCATTAAGGAAGGATTCCTACGGAAAGCGTCCTTTCAAATGGGCTTTGAATTATGAGCAGATTTTTGAGGCTAGGGCAAAAGCAGAGATAACAACATGTGCAAAACTATCACAAACCAATGTATATGACAGGAAATTAAAACATATATTTGCTTCCATATAGTTATATGCTACATTATACAGCAGAAGAGCATCAGCATTGTTAATGAGCTATGCAAGAATCAGATCTATTTAAAAAGATAACTGGTGGTGGTATAGAAGGGGATTATAGATATTCCATACTGCTCCTGAGGATGGGCAGAGTGTAGCTGCCCCATTTGGGATGAGGCTTCAGAAGCTGGAGCTTCATCAGACTCATGGTCCTCTGCAAAGCAGGAATACCTTGAGGCTAGGACCAGTCTGTGTCCAGGGCCCCCAGAAAGGCCAACTTGGATTCTATCAACTATTCAAGAGGCAAATGCCCAGGGTAGGTTTTTATGAATCACTGGTCATGTGATTCGCCCAAGATCAGGAGGGAAATAGGCTGAAAACAGATGGAAGGCTGAGTAGGAGCCTAAGATAACTGTCCAGATGTTGAGCCTCTTCCATAGGATCCTCGCAGAAGTAATGGACGAGTAGGAAACATTAGAATGCAGCTTCAGGAAGCCAGTGGACATTGAATACAGGAAGTGAGTGAAGCAGATAATTTGTGTACTTTAAAGACAGATGGCATGGTAATTTGAAATCAAAAGGAACTAAGGAACTGTTATTTGAGTTTCTTAGCCCTAACTTGTTCAATAAAAACAAGATTTTGTATTTAAACAAATGATTAGACTTGTCAGTAGAAATGTAAATAGAAACATAATTTATAAAGCTATATTTTCTATTCTCTAGACTTCAGTCCTACTTTTAAAAAATGCATTCATAACTATAAACTAATAATTTTATAAATTCAGAAAGTCAGTAATCTTCAATAATGATTTTCATATGTAGCCTGATAAGAGACGACAGCTGCCTTCTAAATCACATTTTCACTGAAGTGAAAAACACTGAAAAAGTCACAAAAACATGATTTATAATGCTGATGAAACTCAAATTTTCCATAAAATTCATTTGGTGTTACTTTATCATAAATGTTCATAAACTCAAATAATAATGATTATTGAATCTCCATTGTAATTTAAGCTGTCGCCCAACTGCTCAAATTGACCATAATAGTCCATCCACATAACCTTATGCAAGAGAAAGTGTTTGGCTGAACAGAGTTATGAACAAAGTATTGGACCTAGGGCTTCAGGGTGGTGAAAGAGAAATCCATTTCTAGGCAGCAGCCACATATGTAATGGACTTTCAGCTTTAAAAATCCAAATCTGTGTACATGCTTATTATTCTGTTTCCAAAGTGTTTTATTAAATCCATCAACAAATATCTATTGAGTACTTGCTGCTGACAGGAATTTTTGATAACCTCAAATGCACACTTCTGTAGTGGGATTTTCACCTAAAGTACAAAGCCATCTCTTCATAGCACTTATGCCATTTATAGTATATGAAAAAGCCTCTTTATCATAAAAAATATGAATTTAGCAAGAATCCTTCTATTATTTCTGTTCCCATTTGACAAATGAGAAAAAAAATGAGTCTCTGAGAGGTTAAGTCATTCAACTGACCAAGGTAACCCAGGGTTTGAACTTAGGTTGATAGACACCAAATTTCCTTTCCTTTCCACAATATTATACTGTCTCTCATCCTATGCTTTTCATTAATGCAACAATTTATTTTTTCCAAAGAGAGATGTTTGATACAGCCTGTATTTTTCTAATTCCTAATTCTTTTTTCTTAACTAGTTTTATCCTGGAATGTTGTTTTCAACATTAAAGAATAAAGAAGTACAATAGATTTAAAGTCATAGTGTTGCATGGTTTTTAACATGGGACTGCATAATGATAATTGTATTAAGCACCATTGAGTATACATTTTGAGGAAAAGAAATTTTTGTTTTTAATGGGTCTGTGCTCATAGCTTTCCTTCTTTGTTCTCATGGGTAGATGTGTCCTTCTGAGCTCTATATTCTTTGTATAAGGCCAGCTACAGGTTTTTGTAGAATCAGGGGAGAAGTCATTGTGCATATTTTGTGTTCTGTTCATATTGGGTCTGTTTATGGTCCCTTTAGATTATGGTGCTACAGATAAGCAAAGGTAGGAAAAGATGTAGTTAAGGGAGAAAATATTTACTCTCTACATGTCTGATAAAGGGCTGATAACCAGAATCTATCTAGAACTCAAAAAAATCAACAGAAAAAATCAAACAACTTCATCAACAAATGGGCAAAGGAAATGAACAGAAGCTTTTCAAAAGAAGACAGAATAATGTCCAGCAAACATATAAAAAAATACTCAACATTTCTAATCATTAGAGAAATGCAAATCAAAACGTCAATGAGATATCACCTAACCTCAGTGAGATTGGCCTCTATCAAAAAATCCCAAAACAACAAATGCTGGCGAGGATGTGGAGAGACAGGAACACTCTTACATTGCTGGTGGGGCTGCAAATTAGTGCAACCTCTGTGGAAAAGAATTTGGAGATACCTCAAAGAGCTAAAAATAGAAATACCATTCGATCCAGCAATAGCACTATTAGGCATCTACCCAAAAGAGCACAAAACATTCTACGATAAAGACATCTGCACCCAAATGTTTATGACAGCACAATTCACTATTGCAAGGATGTGGAAACAACCCAAGTGCTCTTCAATCTGTGAGTGAATTATTAAAATTTGATATATGTATACAATGGAATATTACTCAATCATGAGAAATGACAGTGATCTAGAACCTCTTATACTTTCCTGGATTAAACTTAAGCCCATTATCCAAAGTGACGCACCACGAGATCGGAAGAATGGGCTCCACTTGTACTCGCCATCAAATTGGTGCTAACTGATCAACACTAGGGTGCTCACATGGCAGAAATACTCTCCAGGGATTAGGGGGATGGGGGTGTAAACCCACAACTAAAGGACATAGGGAGCATTGCAGGGGGGAAGGGCATGCCTCTAACCCTGCTTGAGTGAGGCAAAGACATAAAGTGTAACCTTAATGTTTGTACCCTCATAATACCCTGAAATAAAAAAAAAAAAAAGAAAGTTAAATTTTACTAAAGGTGTGATTTTGTGCAAATTACTTAACTTTTCTGAGCTTTGGTTTCTTCTTTCACGAAATGGAGATAATAGCCAAATATCATAGGGTTATGGTGAAGATTAAATGAGACAATAATTTAGATAGGTGGATAGATGGATAGATAGGTAGATATAGAGAGATAGACAGACAGCTAGATAAATTAATAAATAGATCTGAGAATAGTATATAGCAAGTGAAATCTAAGTCTTAGGAAAATACAAGATGTGTATTTAATAACGTTAATATTTATTCAATACTTTTTTTTTTTTATTTCAGCATGTTATGGGGGTACAGATGATTAGGTTACGTATGGTGCCCTTACCTTCCCTCCCCCCCAAGTCCGAGCTTCAAGTGTGTCCATTCCCCCGGAGGTGTGCATCACACTCATTGTTTGTGCATATGCCCGTCCCCTCCTCTCCCCTCCCCCCTCCCCTCGCCCAACATCCAATACATGTTATTCTTATATGTGCACTTAGATGTTGATCAGCTAATACCGGTTTCATGGTGAGTACATGTGGTGCTTGTTTTTCCATTCTTGGGATACTTCACTTAGTAGAATGCATTCCAGCTCTATCCAGGAGTATACAAGAGGTGCTATATCACCATTGTTTCTTAAAGCTGAATATTACTCCATGGTATACATATACCACAGTTTATTAATCCAATCATGTATCGATGGACATTTAGGTTGTTTCCACATCTTTGCAATTGTGAATTGTGCTGCTATGAACATTCGAGTGCAGGTGTCTTTTTCATAGAGCCACTTTTGCTCTTTTGGGTAGATGCCCAGTAATGGGATTGCTGGGTCAAATGGTAGTTCTACTTGTATCTCTTTAAGGTATCTCCATATTGCTTTCCACAGAGGTTGCACTAGTTTGCAGTCCCACCAGCAGTGTATGAGTGTTCCTACCTCTCTGCATCCACGCCAACATTTATTGTTTTGGGTCTTTTTGATAAAGGCCAGTCTCACTGGAGATAGGTGATATCTCATTGTGGTTTTGATTTGCATTTCCCTGATGATTAGAGATGTTGAGCATTTTTTCATATGTTTTTTGGCCATTATTCTGTCTTCTTTTGCAAAGTTTCTGTTCATATCCTTTGCCCACTTTTTGATAGGGCTGTTTGATTTTTTCTTGCTGATTTTTCTGAGTTCTAAATAGATTCTTTTTATATGCAAGGCCTATTTTAAGTGCTTTATCTATATTATCATATATTAATATCCATAACCCTAAGAGAAATGTATCTTACTATCTCTATTTTACTGAGGATTAAACTATAATTTAGATTAGATAGGTATTTTGCCAAAGTTTTCACAACGATCAGTGAGTGGGAACAACATTTAAATCCATGTCTTTCTGACTTTAAAACTTCTGCTTTATAATGTTTCCCTGTATTTTTAAATTTACCTTTATTTGTTAAGGGGGATGTATATGAACTGGTATCTGATATATGGATGCTTGTTTATCGTGAAAGTACACATGGACTTAAAGTGGTATAATTAAGTATCAAAATGTCAGAAGCCTAGAAGGAGCTAAAAATTGTGCATTCTAGTAGATAGTGTTATAATTAATCATATCTCATAACATAAAATGCCAAGAGCCATATTTTGCCTCTTTTGAAAATTCCTTTGGTTATTATGGGATGCAGTTGCTAGTTTCTAGATAAAAACAAGTTAAGATGAGAATGGAAAGTAGATGAGAAATTCTCTAGCTTAAATACACTTTAAATCAAGTTTCAAAGTTTTCTGAGTCAAGCCAGTCTCTATCTTTTCTTTGCTATCCCCTTGACCTACAGTGGCCACAGCTAGTTAGTACCAACACTTCGTAAATCATGTCTAGCAGGAAGGGGATGGCTGTCTATTTTGTGATATTAAAATGATTGTTTTAGTCAGTGTGGACTGCTTTAACAAATCAACATAGACTGAGATTAAACAACAGACATTTATTCTTGTAGTTCTGGAAGCTGGGAAATCTAAGATCATGATGCTAGCAGATCTGGTGTCTGGTGAGAGCCCGTTCCCTGGTTAATAGATGGCCGTCTTCTTGTCATATCCTCACATGATGGAGAGCAGGAAGAGAAAAAGAGAAAGTTCTTGTGTCTCTTCTTATAAGGGCACTAACCCCATTTATGAGGGCTCCACCTTTATGACCTAATTACCTCTGAGAGGTCTCACCTCCTAATACTATCATGTACAATAAATATTCAGTTCATAACAATGATGGAATGTATTCATAGGATTAAAATGAGGTAGTAGAAAAAGCAGTGAACTTAATCTTCCTGCTTTGACTTAGTAGGTATATGATTCTAGACAAATTATTGTCTCTCTGTCTTACTTTCCATGAGATTTAAGATCAGAAAACACCAGATTCAAATCTTAGCTCTGTTCCTTAATAATTTTTTGATTGTAGTCAATACACGGTTATATCTTCTATATCTCAACTATATTTTTAGTAAATCAGAATTAGTATGAATACCTGCTTCATAATATTATGAAGATTAAGCTGGAATAATAGATATAAAGCATTTGAATATGTGCATTGAACATAATGTGTTTAATAAATGCTAGTATTGCTAAATACATATTATATTTTTCCTATCACTTATATTTTCCCAACTCTGTATCAGGCATTTGTTGTAGTGGTGAATATAAGATTTATGTAATTGAAGGCCATGGTAAAAATTAAATTAAATGATGCGTATATACTAACTCATAAGGACCAGGCATTTAGTAGATATTCAATAAACTTTAGAATATGAGACAAGTGATATATAAGTAAGTAAGCACAAGCATAATGTGGGTTAGCAATGAAGAGTGAAGAAATAATTTATTTATTCATTTACACTTTAATTCTTTTATTTTATTCAACAATCTTTGTCATCAATTCAGTGCCTGGCAGAGATACTATGCACCAAATGGGAAGCAAAGGTTAACGAGACTGGATTCCTTCCTTGTAGGTTAAGAGTCCTTATTCTGAGATCCAGGCTTCAATGGATGAGTTCCAGAGAGTCCATGAATTCTCTAAAAGAATATGCCAAAACGGATATCTTTATTTTTTCAGGGACAACTTCTGTCACTTTCATCACCCTCTTTCAGGGCCCTCTAAGAGATCTCAATACAGAGAAAAGGGAAAACTGTGCTCCTTAATTATAGCTTTGGGAGAATTATTGATCCTTAGCTGCCTGGACTTTGAATTTGGACATAGCTGGATTCAAATTCCAAATGCATTTCCTGGTTTCTCTATAACTTAAGTTGAACTTCAGTTTCCACGTTTGTAAGATGGGGATAGTGATCCCTACCTCTCGGGCTTGTCTCAATAATGTATGTCAAGGAGCTTCTCACGATATCCATGACTTAGAAAGTGTTCAGAAGTAGTAATTCCTTTCTCATTTATGCTTCCTCCCACAGTAGCGCCTGCCTCAGAGACCAGCAGGAGCTCATTCCCAGCTTATTGATTAAGTCACCCCTGAGAATCCTGTACTTTCAGAGACCAGTCACATATAGGAGTGATACAAAGGGTCAAACATGAATGCAATTAGTGATAATCAAAGCCAAAGACTTTGGCTCCTGCTGCTGGTCTCCGTATCATAATCCATATGTGACAGTTCGCACATCTCATATTGTACCTGTCACTTCTGATGCAATCCTTGTCACAATTTAATTATGAGGCCTTGTGATTCAAATCTCCCCAGGCATTACAGAAACTAGCGTGAGGTGCATAAGTGACACAAAGGCAGGTTCTACTCTCAGATGTTTCTCAAAAAAGAAGAGACAAAGGAGCTTAGAGTTACACAGCAGCACAAGCTAACAGTACCTCATAGGAAGAAAAGAGGCTGTCAAGAGCCACAGAAAGGTGTACAAATGCTGAGAAGAAAACTGCAAAATGGCGGTGGTGGTGGAAGGGTGTTTGATAAAATAATTAAATAAGTCACTGTGAGAAAATAGAGTAATACCTAGAAAAATATTGAGTCATATACTATTATATAGGGAAATGCATGTTACAGTCTTGCTAATAGTGTTGCAGATTATTCTAATCATGATGCACATCTTGTCTCCTGTTAGTGAAAAATCATAACAGCTTCTAGCACTCCTACCATAATGCAAGTGTCATGAAATCCTACAGCATTAGCTCAGCTATAAACCCAGTGTGGTCAGTGAAGGGTTGAACTGCGTATCTGAGTTCTCTAGATGACAAAAACCTGGCCTCTCAAGTGCCAGATCTGGGATAAATATACCATAAGGGTATTAAATGGAAGGTATTTTTATGAATAGAATTTTTCTTTTCTTTATAAACAAAGTGTTTAAAAGAGAATTTAACATTTTTCCAGTTTGGTAGAGGATATTAGTGATAATAGATTTTAATATATTTCCATGACACCACAGTCTTCCCATTTATCACTGGATAAAATCGAAATTCCTTACCATTAAACATATACATATGCATATATAAAATATTTATATTAGGTATCAAAAAATATATGGAGATACAATGATGAACAAGCATGTGATGGACTCTGCCCGCAGGGAGCTTCTGCTCCACTGGGAACAGTCAAACAGTAAAACATTACAATTGGGGTGGTGATGGGAATGGTAAATGTTATGATGAGAAAATCCACAATAATATGAGATCATGTAACAGGGACACCAAATCCAGGTTTAGAGACTCAGGAGAGATTTTGCAAAAGAAGTGATACCCAGACTGACCTTAGGGAAGAGTAAAATCTAACCAGCCAAAGAGTGGGGGGTTAAGGAAAAGACAATTCTAGACGGATGGACTGAACTACTAGACACAAGTGAGGCATGGGATGTGTTCTGGGAAGTGGAAGAGATTCAGTGTGAATGGGGGGAAAATTAGTGAATAAACAGAATATTGCAAAAGGATAAAGGTAGAGAAACAGATTCAGGAATAACTGCATAAGCAAAAGACATAAAATTTTGCATGTGACTGCTCTGTGAAAACTTCCAACTTTTGTGATAAATAATCACTTGTTTCTTTATTTCCTTGGGTCCAGAGCCCCTTGAGACAACCTAGATCGATGCACCTAGAGAAAAACAATTACAGCCTGATGTTCATATATTAGGCATGATGGTCTTTGGTTTCTGCTCACAAACCACTAATGTGAAGAAACTTTCAAAAACCTTTGTATAAAAGGCTGAAAGAGAGAGACAAAAATCATTGTCACCATGAAACCTCCCTTATAATGGAGAAGAAAAATAATCAACAAATATAAAAAATAAATGTATTATATAGTGTTCATATTCAATAAGATATGAAGAAAATTAATGCTTGCTGACAAATTAAGTGCAAATGGTATAAAATGGGCCCCCAGAATAGCAGTTATCTAAAATTACTGACTCAGTTTAAACCAGGGAGGTTCTTACACAGAATATTAAGAAATCATTCTAATTGGATCCATTAAATCCTAGACCTTTACCTGCTAAGGATATATATATATTTTTTCTGTTTTGCTATGCACTGTTCTCATGCACATTGCAGAGTAGATCATTTCCCACCTCTCTGACACCATGCAAATTACAGATTACTTGGATTTAAATTTGAGAGTTTAAACTGTTCTTTGTGTCATTTGTGTTATTCTAATAAAAGAAACAGTTCTCATTTTTATTAACTTTATTGTAATGTGAATTATATAAATGTATAAAATGTGTGTCATACTACAACCCGAAGTGGCATGCTGCCATTTTTTGGTTTATAAGAGAATCTTACAAAATAAGAAATATGACAAATAGAAAGCATATTAGCAAAACTAACAATTAACTGCATTCTTTTATTCTTTTTCTTTTTAAAATTTTTCTTCCAGGGCCAAATTAAATAACAAGGAATAAATCTGATCAAAATACAACTCCACAACTTGTCCATTTGTTTACTAAGAGATTTCTATTTTTCTCAAATCTACAGTTGTTTCCCCTGTTTGAAATGTTACTAAACAATAATTTAACTCATGTCTCAGGTTTCAAAATACTTTATCTTCTCTAGTATTGTTTTAAGGTTTAGAAGCTTTCTCATCCATGTTGTACTTGAACATTAAAATTTAATGATAGAATTATTGCTTATGATCCTCCACATTTCATTCTAGCTACTATAGAAAATGATGCATATATATTTAGAAAGCTTTGCAATATAATTCAATTATAGGATCTAAACATAGATTGTATTTTCCCCTGACCATTTATTGTACCTTGAGCTTTGGCCACAGACTTTTTAATTTTATGTTTGTTCTTCAATAATGTGTAAAAAAATTGCACTAAAAGCTGCCGCTTTCTCAACAACATCATGGTTACAGTTAGTTAAATATTAATGCCACCAAGCACAAGGCAGGGCATGCAATGAGCATGAACTAGACTATAAAACCACTGTAATGGATTTAGAACCCTTGGGTCTCTAGTGGGCTCTGTACTGATACAGTAAATGAGGAAAAAGTTTCATCAAGATGCAAGTTTAAATAGGAATCTGTCCTTCCACATCTGTTGACAAGATTAATTATAGATCTCTGAGCATGATGTGTTTTTTTTTTTAATTTCTTGCATAACTTTACTAGTCTGCAGCCAAGCTGCAATATTAGGCATGGCTTTGTATAATTCTGGATAATTCTCTTTTCCAGAGTGACACTTTCCTATATATTTTAACTTTTGATAACTTTCTGAGTCTCTGATAAAAGCTTCCATTACTGATTTGTCATTAGTCATTGCATCTGTCCCTTGAAATTGGGACAATCTTTTTGCAATAGTAGCAATATGTTGAAAGAAGGCAAGGGCAAATTTAGCTATTTTCTCTCAGGCATGTGTTCTCAAATGAAAGGAAAAGGCAATAAATATAGCACAAATTATCACCAAGATAGTTTACCTAGTGAATGACATAATATGCCTTAAAAAATCCAAATGATCTTTTTTTTAAAGTAGAAATTATGACTTTTTTAGAGCCAATGCACTATTTGAACCTTAAAGCTCAAAACATTTAACGACATAATAATAACTACCATTTGTGACCACTTACTCTGTACCAGGAAACTCTGTGTATACACTAACTTATTTTTGTTCATACACTTATAAGAAAAAATAGATTCAGAAGGGTTTAGTAATTTGTCTATGGTCACATAGTTATCTGTAACTTTGCTCTTCACCATTAGCCTATATTACTCTCTACTTACCACACTAAATCACAATTGTCTTACGGACTGTCTGCCTCCCTTACTAGACAGGGAACTCCAAAAAATTAGCGATTTTCACATACTTAAGTATCACCAGTGCTAAGCTCAGAGCCTAGCAAAGAGGACGTGTTCAGTGATTGCTTCTGGACTGAAATAATTGATCTTGGAGAGCCCCTCCTCAGGATGAGGATCAGTGCAGAGGTTGCAGAGATTAACAGAGCTGTGCCCAGTTGGAACACTGAAGCCAACTGACTTATGCCACTTGAATAATGCCCAACCCTTAGGCTCTTTTTCTAGTAGATAATGTTAGGTACTGAAGAAGTTTCAGTTGAAACTGCTATCAGCCACACCTGCAATTTTTATATTGAGTTATAATAAAAACAAGTCTCAAACTAAAGTTTACCATATGCACAGAAATTTATTAAACACAGACATTCATTAGCAATCAAACACGAAACAGTTCATGCCACATAGATTGTAATCTTAAAAGTCAGGTGGTGATTTTAGGTGTTCTAACCACCACCTAGTAGGATAAATTCACTTGTGGTGGATGTGAACAGAGTCAGGATTCAGTAACTGACTTTGAATTTGAACTGAATTGTTGTGCAATTACAAATTCTCCTTCGCTAAAGGCTAAACATAGATTGATTTAGAATCAAGCTGTGACCACCATACCTGAGGACATAGTTTATAGGCCTCACTCAATATTTATATCATGATTATGAAAGGAGAGTGGAGTCTTACTAAAGTCTGTGAACAAATTCACGTATCTTAAACACCTTCAATTTCACCAAGAACGTACATCTAATAGTCATCATGCTATTAACAAGCCACTAATTTCACCAAGGCAAATCCATTTTTAACATTTATTAGGTTTCTCTCCAAAGCCTAAGATGTGGATGGAGAGATGGTGTAGATGGTGTAGATAACTATGATGGTGTAGATGGTGTAATTGACTCTGAAAGCAAGTCTTTCTGATACAATGCCAGGTGAACACCAGTGGAATGTGGTTCTTGATTAGGACTGAGATTTGTTTCTTTAACTAATTAGCATACTGATAATATCACATCATTTACGGTAAATTTTACATGTATATATATATAATTTATATATGTGTATATATCTGTATATGTGTGTGTACATATGTGTGTGCATGTATAATCAACTCTACTGTATTCTTTTCCATAAATCATCTGCTCTCTAAAATTAGAGTTTTGAATTTGTGACTTAGGTGGTTTCAGCAGATTCTCCAGAAGTGTACCTTCTGGGAAGACTTCTTTCTAACCTCATTCAAATTATACATTTTAGTTCATCTCAGTTAGAAAATTATTTGTAGAAATTCAATATAAGCTAATTCAAATGTATGTATTTGATATATTATAATTAATAGATCTTATTCGTGTGATTTTTTCCTGCCCAAGTAACTTATTAATACAAATTACTCATCCAGAAAAATGATCATTTTTTTATTTTCATTTCCATCCATTTATTTCACAAATATTTATCAGCTTTAAGCTAGGTTCTTTCTTCTCTCTTTGCATCTCCAAGACCACATAACACTGGGCTTATTACACAGTGGATACACAGCAAATGTTGTTGATTGACTGAAAAACATCTTATTATGAGGCTATCATTATTGAAGGTTGCAGGTTTCTTTTCCTAATTTTAAAATGCCTTTTTCATTTTAGATCACCTCAGGTAGCTGTCTCACAACATCAATCTATTGATTCTGCCTGCATGGGGCAAAGAAGAAACCACCAGATCAGGTATGACTTCTAGTATCAAAAATCATCCACTCGAAATTAAATATATATAATGTACTTCAGACTGAAACTTTAAAAATACTCTTACAATAGAACTTGAGGCAATTGATTTTGGAAATTACTAGAAGTAAGAGAGTTTTTTTTTTTTTTTCTAATACAAGATCTCTTTTGTAGAAAAGAAACTATTTATACAAGTACTTGTAAAGGCTTCTACATTGCAATTTACTCCACCTAATAATTACCCTATCAACACATATTCTGTCTAAATGTCTTCAGTCACAGTCCTTCTCATGTAATCTGGGTGTTCATTGTTATTCTCTTTGATATGCACTGGAAACCCACAGCATCTTCTTATTCTAATCAGTATTTGAATGCATTGTCTATTGAAATGAAAGTAACAATGATTAGTAAGACATATGTTTCCCTTAAATGTGAAAATGTAGGGGCTAAAACCACAAATTAAACTGAATAGTCATAGTCTTTGCATGCATTTCCTGAGGAGGTAAGATTAAATCATTGTCAAGTAAAAATCAGGTAGGTACTAGCCAAAGTTGTAAAGATCAGAGACCCACAAAATAGATGACATTTGGAAATAGCTCAACTGTCCTCTTTGGAAAATGGACACACAATGATAGTACATCGGTAAAATGAAATATGATTTGCCTTCATGGATGGTGATTTGATAAAGAGACTGGGAGAAACATGGGAAAAAAAAAACAGAATAATCAGAATTTCATGCCAGATGCATTAGCATGTAACAGAAAGATTAGAAGAACCTATGAATGGATTATCATTACTCATTTGTACATTACTATTCTTATTAATATTAGATGTTTTCTCTGTTTATTGGCTGAAAATGGCTTAAAAATCATTTGTTTAGGACATTTTAGTTGCAAAAAATGTAAAGATTTAATAATAGCTTATTTCTCTCATATTGATCGTAATTATCTCCTATTTCTACATTTATTCCTTAGTATTTTTCATTAAGATTTCTAATTATAGGAGGTCATGAGAAAAAAATTTAAAATATAATGTATGTGTCAATGATTCACAGTTAAGGAGTTTAGAGCAAGACCCAAGTGATTCCCTCTCATTCTTTCCTTCCTTCCTTCCTTCCTTCCTTCCTTCCTTCCTTCCTTCCTTCCTTTCTTCCTTCCTTCCTTCCTTCCTTCCAAAAACAGTGAATTGCAACTCATACTTTTTATTTAAATAAATTTTGTGTTAATGCTTCTTCTCAAACTTTGCAAACACTTGCTGAGAATATGTAATGAACAAAGTAGCAGAATAAAGATGAGCAGTTCAAAGAATTCAACATGAAGCACCTTTGGAGTCAATACCTATGATTAAGAGGTCATTAGTCTTCCTGATGGAGGAGGTGCCATTACAGTGGGATTTCTGTGTTTCATGATACTGTCCCTACTTCACATCATAACCCCCACACGTACATGCACAGTGCTTACTGCTTTTGACCATAGCAGTTTTCTTAACATATGCCTTTGCTTATTTTAATTTTATTAACTTAGCTAAAGGCTTTAAGCCAAGCTCACATCACCTGAAAAATCAAATGAATAATGAAATAAAGTCATAGTGTTTTATAATGCTGCTATTACCTCCATGAAGCTGAGCAAACCTCTTAAACCTTCCTCCTTCCTACTCGCTGATTGAAAGGCCCCTCTGGAGGAAGACTAGCTTCTCTTACATAAAGATTTAATACTTTTGCTCTTTCCTTTTAAATTTTTTGAGGGGGTATCAGGCAAAGGGATCCATTTAAATATAGTTTGATTGTCTCACTTGATAACTACTTGATCATTTGAATGTTTATAGGATAAATAGAGCATAAACTTACAGACAAGTAGACTTAGGTTCAAGTCCCCCCCTCACTTTTTATTAGCTGTGGCTTATGAACAAGCTAGTTAATTCTCATTGCTACAGTTTCTGCATTTCCACATTGAGAATAATGATATTACCTAAAAGGGTTTTTTCCAAGGATTAATCTAGGAAATATGTTTTGAATATGTATACTGGGTAACACAGAGCAAATACTCAAAAATGTTAGCTGTATCATGAAATTGCTTAGATTATTAATCAGAGTGATATATCTATATCTATATCATCTATATAGAGAGAGTTATTACAGGTAATAAGAAGCCTTATTTGGTTTTCATGTAATCAGAAAGAAAGAAATGTCAATAGTAAAAGTGCATTGAAGATAGCTCCAAGTTTGAAGATTTGCAATGCCTTAGGTCTTTATTCTATTGATTATCACTATAATCACAGAAAGCTAGTAGGAAAGAATGTTCCTTACATGGAGTTCAGCATCTGAAAAAACCATGGTAAAAGTGACCACAGATATCATCTAGCCTAAGAATTTTTTCAGACTGGATTTTTTGGTTTGGTTTTTTATGTAGAACTATGCTATATATAAAAGTTATATAAGGAGAGCTTATCTGTTTGGGGATGGGAGAAGCTCAGATTCTTGTCTGTTCAACTCTCCCACCAGCACCATGTTTGCTCTGAAGACCCCCTGGTTCTTGGAGAACACACTTTTTAATACAATGACCTGTTTCAGTTACTTAATTTTTAGGATAGAGAAACTGATGTAAGGAATAATGAAGTGGCATGCCCAAGGTCACACACTGCAAAAGGGACAAGCCTGAGCCTGCTAATTCCCATCTGTAGGATTGTGCTGACTCTTCTGTAGATTACGTTTAAAGTTTAAGACAGCAAGTATGACTTTGGGAAATGTGACCTTCTCTCCCATTTTTGAAAATTTGTTTTGGTGGTTGCACATGTATTCCAGCAGTACTGTGGTCCTCAACCAGCAATATTAGCATAACTTTTTAGAACTACAGATGTTTAAGCCTACACCAGACCTACTGAATGAAAAACTGATGGTAGGGCCCAGCAATTTATGTTTTAATAACATTTCAGGTGATTCTGATATTTGCTAATGTTTGAAATCTTCTGCATTAAAAAAATTCCTTGGAAATTAGCTCCACATGTAAAATAATTTTAATTACTTGACTTGCCTACCGATGGAAAAAAAAACACTATAAAGATACATACAATTCTGCAAAGAAAAGAATTGATAGAAAAGAATAAAAATAAAATTGGTTGATCATCTACCTTATACTAAGAACTCTTTAATTTTTATTAGTTATCTTATTTAAACTGATAGCAATGCTCTGAAGTGTATATTATTATCCCATCTTTACTGATGGGAAAATTCAACTCAGAGAAACCAAATAACTTGTTCAAAATCATTACTTGGAAGTTTCATCTCTAGATTTTGAACCCAGATATCGTTGACTCCAAAGCCTTAATGCATTAAAGTCCACTAGGTTTCACACTTACCTGTGGTGGAATATCTACAACTCCAGGAGAAAATGCTTGCATTTTATTTTTATTGTCATTATGGAGTGTTTTGATTTTGATTATACTTGGCTTGTAATATGTATCTTTCTTGATGCTACATGGAAATAATGATTTGTCACTCTGACATGAATATGCCCTTTCTGTTCTTTTTCATTCTACTTATAATTATTTGAATATCAATCCTCAAATTTCTATAGACTGGCCTAACTGTAACCGGCTAATATAAATGTATATACTTTTCTTCATCATTTCATATAAAAATAAACATAGCTTCAGTGTGTCCTGTTTGGGGACATCTAGAAAGTTTCTGAAAAATTAATCATTGCCTTTGATACAATGTAGATAAAATTGTGTAAGTATTATGTAAATGCCATTATATATAGAAATAATTACAAGGACATGCACTGCAAACTTCGGAGCTGTAATATAAGGACTTATAAGAGGAGAGGGTAATCATATACCATGTTCCCTAAAGCGTCAGCATCTAGGAAGAAGCCTATCAATTTTTATGTTTGAGAAAGACATTAAATTTCTTATTTATTATTGTGTTCTGCAGAGGGTGAGGCGAATGTGTGGCCTGATTAGAGAAATGCAGGATGAGGAGGTATTGTGAACATAGAAAGTATTTCCATTGTTACAATTACATGTCGATTACAGGCCTTGCTGATCTCTACTAGAGATTGCTTTTCTACGGCTGGAGAGGGCAAATTCTCTTTTTCACTGCACATTCTAGGATATTGCTTGTAAGAATGTTGGCCACATGGCTTAGTACCTGTTAAAGTTCTGGAAGATTGAACTTGATTGGACAGGTTATACTAATGGCTGCCAGAAAAAAAATATATAAATATATAAAAAAGGATATAAATGCACAGAATTTAGCAGAAAAGTAGATGCGATATCAGCACTTGAAGACCTATATCAAAGGTGAGGCTGGCCCCAGCACAATGGTGTTTACAACTGATAGATCACAACAAGTTACAGATTCCTTTGTTCCTTCTCCACTCTCAGTGCTTCACTTGACTAGTCTTAAAAAAAAAAAAGATTCAAGGGTCGGATGACACCTTCTTCTTTGTAGGGTAAATGTAGCAATCAATCGCTGTGCTAAGTCCCATATCCTATTCAAGAATAAGTTTTGTTCATTTTTCTAAGCAAATGTCTCTCTAGTTTCCCTTCTTTGCTTCAGCTCCACTGCTATTACCATACTCCACTCCACCATCATCGCCATTGCCTGAATGACTGCATTTGCCTCCTAATTGGTCAAATCACTGTCATTTATGTTCCCCACAATCTATTTCCCAGACTGCAGCCAAAGTGATTAACTGTCCAATCATTTCCTATGGCTTTTAGAGAAAATATGAAAATATGTGACATGGTCTATAAGATTCTGCCTGTTGTTACTCCTGCTTACTTCTGTAGCCTCACCTGATCCTCTTCTCACTCCTGCTCACTCTGCAACTCCATTGTCCATTTCAGTTGTCCTAGGGGACCATGCCTGCTCTGGACTGTTTTGCCTAGAAAGCTTTCTCCATTGCCCTTTCCTCTTTTGGTCTTACAGATCTCAAATCAAACATTGTTTCATCAGGAAATACTTTATTGATGTCTCCCTCCTGAAGTACTCAGGCGCGCACACACACACACACACACTCAAAGACACACAGACATACCAGTTAGATCTAGTTCCTGTTATACTTCCTCATACCTCTCTGTTGTGTCCTTCACAACACTAAATAGTTTTCGATTATTTATTTGTGTGTTAGTTTGAATAAATGCCTGGCTCCCGCACTAAACTTAATCTA
>NW_012149108.1:2962295-2972772 GCF_000956105.1 Propithecus coquereli | reverse complement strand
CAATATTAAGTATTATGGGCTTCATAACATATGCAGAAGTAAGAGATATGACAATAATAGCAAAGTCCAAGAGGGGAGAAATGGAAGTATATTATTGTAAGGTTCTTATACTACACAGTAAGTATTATGATAGTACTTGAAGGTAGACTGTAATAAGTTTAAGATGTATATTATAAAGTGTAAGCAACTACTAGACTAATAAAACAAAGATGTACAGCTCAAAAAGGAGATAAAAAGCAATTTTAAAATAGTTAATTCAAAGGAAAGCAGAATAAGAAGAAAAATACTACAAAGTATATATGGAACAATTGTGTAAAAAAAACCATGAAGGTAGATTTAAAGCTTACTATATGAACAATAGCATTAAATATAAATAGTCCAAACACCCTAATTAAAAGTCAGATGTTATGAGACTGAAAAATACATACACTAACTATAAGTAACACATGTTAAGCATAAAGATGTAAATATTAATAGGTTAAAAATAAAAAATGTGGGAAAAATTTATGCTAATGATAAGCTAAAGAAAGCTGAAGTGCTTATAGTAGTATCAAAGTGGATTTCAGACAAAGAATATTACCAGTAGTAAAGAGGGTCATTATCATTTCATAATTATAAGAGGGGTCAACTCATGAAGTGCAAGGAACAGTCTTAAACCATTTTGTACCTAACAACAGAGCTTTAAAATATATGAAGCAAAAACTATCAGAGAAGCTCTTATAGCACAGGTGCAAAAAAAAAAAAAAATTCGGCAGCAAGTAGAAATCAATAAATCTTCAATCATAACTTGAGATTTCAATACCTCTCCCATAACAAATAGAACAAGTAAACATAAAGTCAATAAGATTATAGACAACTTGAACCACACTAAAAACTATCTTGACCTAATTGACATTTATAGAATAGTCCATCTAACCAGACCAGAATATACATTCTTCTCAAGTACATATGGGACATTTAGCAAGATAGACCATATTTGGGGGCACAAGATATGTCAATATATTTAAAACAATTTAAGTTTCACAGGTATGTTCTATGACCACAATGGAATTAGATTAGAAATCAATAACAAAAGATATCTGGAAAAATTCCCAAATATTTGGAAACTAAATAATGTCCTTTTAAATAATCCACTTCCCAAAGAAGAAATCAAGAGGGAAATTAGAAAGTATTTTGAGCTGGATATTGAAATTCAACATATCAAAATTTGTACAATTTTACTAAGACAGACCTTAGAAGAAATTTGATAGCACCAAGTACCTATTTTAGAAAATATGGAGAGAGAAACAAATGACCTCAGCTTCTACCTTAAAATAACTGAGAGAAAGAAGAGTAAATTCATTGCAGAGTAAAGCCAAAGATAGGAAAAATATGATTTAATGCAATCTTTGCCAATGGTAGAAGAAAAACAATAGAGAAAATCAATGAAACCAAAAGCTTATTTTTTTAAAAGACCAATAAAATTGATAGGCCTTTAGTCAGATTGATCTAGAATAAAAAGAGAATAGATACACATTACCATTATGAAGAAAGTGAGAGGTGAATGTTATGAAAAACTTCATGTCAATAAATTTGCAACTTAGATGGAATAGACAAACTACTTGAAAGACACAAAGTACCAAAGCCCAACGTGGTGGGTTAAACAGCATCCCCCAAATTAGTCTTTGCAGATATAATTGTTAAGGATGTCAAGATGAAATCCTCCTAAATCCAACGACTGGTGTCCTCATAAGAGAAAGGAAAGAGAGATTTACATGCAGAGCGACAAAGGAGAGAAGACCCTGTGAAGATGAGACCCTGTGAGATGGAGTTACGCTGCCACAAGCCAAGGAAGGCCAGGAGCCACCAGAAGTTGGACACCGCAAAGATTTTCCTCTGGAGCTTCCAGAGGGAATTGGCCTTGTTTGCACCTTGATTTTGGACTTCTGGTCACCGGAACTGTGAGAAAACAAATTTTGTTCTTTTAATAAATTACCTCCAAGTTTGTGGTAATTTGTTATGGTACCATAGGAAACTAATACACTTACTCAAGAAGAAATAGATAAATTGAGTGGCCCTATACTTGTTAAAGAAATTGAATTTGTAGTTAATAAGCTCCCCACAAATAAATTCCCAGGCCAAGAATGCTTTACTTCTGAATTGCATTGAACACTTAAAGGAGAAATAGTATCATTTCTATACAAATTCAGGCAGAAAATTTAAGAAGAGTTGTATTTCCCAACTAATTATTTGAGGCCAGCATTGCCTTGATATCTAAACAGCAAAGATATTACTGCAGGTTATTCCTCATGAAAATACAAGAAAAAAGCCTAACACAATTTTAGTAAATTTAATCCAACAGTATATAAAATGGACAATGCATGCTATAAAATTGAGATTTATTATAGGAATGAAAGGTTGACTTAAATTTGAAAATCACTCAGTGTAAATTGTCATATTAACTGCTTAAAATGTAAACCATTTGATCATCTGAATAGAGGCAGAAAAAGTAGTTGAAAAAAATTCAACATACTTTCCTGATAAAAGCTCTCTTTAAAGTTAGACTAGAAGGTAATTTCTTCAACCTGCTCAAAATTGAAATGGTGAAATACTCAAAATTTTCCCCTGTGATCAAGAAAAAGGTAAGGATATCTGCCCTCATTGCTTGTATTCAACATTTTGCTAAAGGTTTCTAATCAATACAATGATAGTAAAAAAGAAAGGAGGGAGGAAAGGAAAGGGGAAAAGAGGGGAGGAGAGCAGAGGGGTAGAGAAGGTAAAGGGGGTGGAAGGAGAGGGGAGGGCTGGGGAGGGGAGGGGAGTAGAGGGGAGGAAGAAGAGGGAAAGGGGAAAAAAGACAGGAAAGAAAGGAATGGAGAAAAGGGAGGAGAGAGAGAAAATCCAGGTTAGAATGGAGAAATTAAAATTGTCTTTATTTGCAGATGACATGATTATCTATCTATGGAAGCTACAAAATAGCTACTAGAGCTAATAAATAAGTTTAGCAGGGTGGCAGGATACCATTGGAAACTGAAATTTAATTTTAAAAATACCATTTTAAATAGTATTAAAATGTGAAATACTTGGGGGTAAATCTGGCAGAGGATGTGTAAGACTTGTGTACTGAAAATAAAAAAAAATGCTGAAAGAATGATTTAAAGAAAATTTAATAAGTGGAGAGATAACTTGTGTTCATGAATTGTAAGACTCAATATTAAGATCTTAATCCTCCCCAAATTAATTTATAGATTCAATGCAATCACAGTAAAAATTTCATCAGATTTTTTTTTTTTGGAAAAAATTGACAAACTGATTATAAAATTCATATGGTCACACAATGTTCCTTGAATAACCAAAAAAACTTTGACAAATAAGTTTAAACTACAAAGAATTACACTATCTAGCTTCCAGTCTTACTATTAATATAATGCTACAGGAACAAAGCAATGTGGTGGTGGCGTAAAGATAGACATATAGATCAATGGAACAGAATAGAGATCCACAGAAATAAATCTACACATTTATGAACAATTGATTTTTGACACAAGCAATTTAGTGAAGATAGTCTTTTCAACAAATGGGTTTGAAACAATGGGATATTCATATGAAACAAATGTGAATGTGGATCCATTCCTCTAGCTGTTTACAACAATTAACACAAAATGGATCATATATCTAAATGTAAAATGTAAAACTATAAAACTTCTAGAAGAAAACATAGGAAAAAAATCTTTGTGCCCTGTGTTAGACAAAGATTTCTTAGATGCAACAACGAAAGCACGATCTATAAAAGAAAATATTGATAAATTGGACTTCATCACAAATAAATATTTTTACTCACTGAAAGACACTGCTAAGAGACTATTTTAAAAAGCCACAGACTTGAAAAAAACGTTTGCTTCTCAAATATCTGATAACAGACTTTATTTCAGAGTATATAAAAGACTCTTCAAATGTGATGTTAAGAAAAAAAATAATAAGCAGGCAAAAGTTTTTTTATAGATACTTTACTAAAAAATACATATGGGTGGCAAATAAGCAATTCTTATAACCATGAGGGAAATGTTAATTCAAATCATGATAGATGCCTGTAAACCTATTAGAATGTCTAAAATTAAAAAGAATGGCTATACATGTGGAGCAACTGGAATTCTCATATACTGCTGGCAGGCATATGAAATGGTACAAAACCTTGGAAAAACATTTTGTCAATATTTTTAAGAGTTAAACATACCTCCCATATGACCCAGTCATTATGTCTTAAGTACTTACCCACAAGAAATAATGTATATATCTATACAAGAATTTATAGATGAATGTTCATAGCAGCATTGTTTGTAATGTTCCTAAATTGAAAACAACCCGTATGTCCATAAATAGGTAAATAGATTTATAAACTGTGGAATGGCCATACAATAGAATATGACAATAAAAAAGCAAGAAAAAGGAATGACACATGCAATAATATAGAAGAATCTCATGATGATTATGCTGAGGTAAAGAAGCAAGATTTACAAAAAAAAGGGAAACTGTGTAATTTCTACTTATATGAAACTGTTATTAAAACCACAAGGGCGTTTCAGCCTAGATCTAGTCGCTCACTACACAAAGATTGAATTATTGAGACAAAGAGGATTGCCAAGGAAAAAAGGAATTTTAATGTGAAAGACATCTGTCAAGAGAATGGGAGAAGTAGTCTCAAATCCATCTCTCTGATTAGCAGAGATCATGGGCTTTTTAAGGAGGGACCAATTACATTGGGACAGGTCATGTGCATGGGGCAGGACTTGGGGGAAGGTGATTCTTGGCATCAGGAATCTAGCTCTGGGGCCTTCAGAATCTCAACTCCTTTGTCTTTTAAAAACGTTGCCATTTCTGAGAAACAGCTCTAAAAGTTCAAATAGTTAAAGGAGAATGTTATTTAAAAAAAAGGTTATTGAAATTTGTTCACAGAGCCCTTTGCAAAATTCTAGAAAATACAAACTATCTGTAGTGACAGAAAACAATTCAGTAGTTACTTGAGGACTTGGGTTGGGGATGGGTAGGAGAAAGGGATTAAAAGGGGCAAGACAGATTTTGGGGGGTGATGAATATAGTCATTATCTTTACTGTTGATAGCTTCATGGTGTGTGTGTGTGTATGCGTGTGTGTGTGTGTGTGTGTGTCTGAGTGTGTGTGTGTGTGTGTGTGTCTGAGCGTGTGTGAAGGATGATCAAATTATATGAAAAAAAGCACAGAGGTTTAAAAGAGCCAAAAAATAGAGATTGAAATGGGCAATGGTAGGAACCAGGGCAAGGATGTTGCACAAGTCTTTTTTCCTCTACCCTGCTCAAGGCCTTGGACTATATTCTTCAGGCAGTGGAGAGCCCTGCAAGGCTATTACAGTAGTTCCCCCTTATCCACAAGGGATATATGGATATATTCCAAGACCCCCAGTGGATGCCAGAAACTATGAATAGTACCAAAAAAACAAACAAACAACAACAAAAAGAAACTATGTTTTTTTTTTCCCTAAACCTACATACCTATGATAAAGTTTAATTTATAAATTAGACACAGTAAGAGATTAACAATAATAACTAATAATAAAATAAAACAACTATAATGATATAACAGCCTCAAAATATGATTTTTTTTTCCCTTTCCTTATTAAGTCAAAAACTTTCACCATTTCACTAAAAGGAACCACTTTGTGGCTTTTCTTTGGCATATTTGAATTGCCAGCATCATTACTCTTGTGCTTTGAGGACATTGTGAAATAAAATTAAGGGTTTCTTGAGCACAAGTAGATCTGATCATGGAGAGGACTACTGAGTGGGTAGCATGTACAGCGTGGGTACACTGAGCAAAGGGATGACTCACATCCAAGTACGAGGGTGAGAGATCTCATCATCCTACTCAGGTGCACAATTTAAAACTTATGAATTGTTTATTTTTGAAATTTTCCATTTAATATTTTCACACCATGGTTGACCTTGGGTAACTGAAACCTTGGAAAGTGGAACCATAGATACAGGGGGACTACTGTAGTGTAGCAGCAACATGATTTGCATTTTAGCAACACGACTGCCAGCGATGAAGGAGGAAGACTGGGAACTCACACAGGCACATATTTTAACGTGGTAAGGGAATTGTAACAAATGTTCCAAATTATTTCTGCAGGATTTCCAGTGAAACCAATTAGCCTACATTTGGAAAAGTGCTGGTGGGGTTAGGGACTTATTCTGTAGCCATTAGAACAAATTGGTCCTCACTGGCATTCCAGCTTGCAAGTGGCAGAGCAGTGACTCAATCAAAGCCTGTCTGATTTCAAAGCCTATTTCTCTTTCAGATACACATGTCTTCCTCCACCTGGGTGCAAATCTCACTCCAGAGCCTAGTGGTGATGAGGATTTGTAATCAAGTGACACATTTCAGGACTTTCCTCAAATCAGAATGTGGCCCAGATGTTATATAAGGCCTGGGCCTGCCATGACGGTTCTTAATGGAAGCTAAACAGGCTGTAATTTCACATAGCTGAAGCATGCTGAACCACTCATGGATTACATCTGTCCTCTTTACTTGAAATATGAGTCGAATTCCCAGATCATCCTCAAAGCTGTATAGATTGAAAGTGAGAATGGTGATTCTTTGTCTTGCTTAAGGGCAATGAATTTGATAGGCCACAATGAAACATCTGGGCACAGTGCTCCGTGTTGGTTCAAGAACAGCATCTCTAGTCCAACCCTAATTAGGTCATTTCTTAGGGAAGCACTAAGTGTAGAGAGAGTAGAAAGTAAGAATGCCAAACTTTAATTCAGCAAAGGAGAGGTTAAACTTTAAAATTAGCAGTCTGTCTGCAAACATGACAAGCAGTTACTCTACTCCATCAGGTCTGGAAGCCTTTAAAGGAATTTGACATTTTGACAATCTGAAGTGTCAGTCATTCATTTTGTGGCAAATGCATAGAAACCTACATTAAATGTGCCTTTTTGGTTTTTCAAAACTATTGAGCAAAAACCCTCTTTGGACCTTGGCTAATAGTACTAATCAAAACTTTAATAATAGACTTGTCATTTACCCTTTTTATTATAAGTTGAATGGTCCTGGAAGCTGCTTATGTAGTTTTCACACAAAAGAATGAGCAATGAGTGTTTCAGTTCTGTTACAAAATTATTTTTGCCAGCAAGGAAGAAAAGGGAATAAAACTGGGCCTAAAGATTAAGAAATTTCTCTCTAATTTGGCTAAATCCCACTTAGTCCTATAGAGAGAAGTTCTCATCCACTAGTCCCTTAGTTGTTTATTGAGCCTACTTGTGGATCACCTTGCATTAAGCAGAATAGCAGGGATACCGTATGAAGAGGTAGACTCTGCCCTGTTGTTCGTGGGGCTCACAGTGGAAATTAATGGAACAGACGGATTAAATATATGCTCTGGCCTCACACAATGCTAGATTCAAACCGACTTCTCTTATACTAGATCTTTGGCAAACTTCTTTACATTCCTAAGTCTTTTTTTCCTTATTTGTAATGAAGCAAGATAATAGCAATCATGATATATTGACAGTAATATATAATAACAGAAATATACACGTCAAAAGATTTCAGTGAGGATTTCATGACGTCGTGTATCCAAAACATGTTTAACTCAGCAGCCTGCACTGTGTGCATTATCATTTTGTACATCACAATTTATCATTATGGTATAGTTGGATGTATCATTGTGGAGTAGTGGGATTAACTGTCGTTCAGATACTTCGTGTGTGCTATTTCATTTAGCCTTCAAAATAATCCTCTATTATTCTCATTTTATTAATGAGGTAACTAGGGCACAGAGCACCTAAGAAACTTCCTTAAGTCATTTAGTTAATAATTGGCAGAGACTGGATTTGTATCAAATTCCCTCTGATTCCCAAACCTATGTGCTTTCCATTCTGCAATGCTACTTTCTAAATTAAAATTTAAAAAAAAAAATCACAAGAAATTTTTGTTAGCAGAAATTCTTTAGTAGTTCTATTACTACCCAAATCTGCATATTTATATCAGTATCCAAATATAAAATCAAATTTCAAAAGCAAATATATATTTTCTTATTAAATAATATGATTTCCCAGAGATGTTTTCATGGACTATGCCTTCTATTTTAATGAGGCTTTATATAAATGAATTTTGGTTGAACTTTCCAGCTGTGTTTATGGCAATTACACATGTTGAGACAAAATTTAAGTGTTCTGAAAACAAATATTGCTTCTTCTTAAAATTACACGTAAAGCCTTCTATACTAACCACAGATATTTAGAATCTCCTTAAAAGCCTGTGAAGCAGGATAGTCTGAGAAAATAGGATCTATTGCTGCCTATATTGTGCAGTGGGTAAGTGAGTTCAGATAAGTGAAGTTAATCAAAATCAGAGAGATTAACACTCATCTCTACTTCAGTCAGTCGTTAGCTGCGTGGCCATGCACAAGCTAATCTTTCACGTTCGGTTTCCTCAACTGTTAAGTAAAGATAATAGTAGCACCTGTGCATGGGGCTTTTTTAAGGATTGAATGAGATTATGGTGCAAATTAATTATCCAGTGCCTGGAAAGTAACACTATTCTGAATAAACTGTGGGTTTTGTGAGTGGTGCTGTAGGCTTGTGTAAGTCTCCATATCCAGCTTTTCTTTTCAAGTTCAAGGAAACATTCTAGCAAAGAGCCAGTTCACAAGGATAGATAAATCTATGAGATGATTTTCTGATAGAAAATTTCCCCAGAAAACTCTTCATTTTCAATTCTGTTTCAATTTTCATTGCTTCAGAGGAAGTTCTCAATTAGGCATTAATGCATGGAAACCCTGGCAATCTTCATTTGAACAAAGAGAGATTCAGTGTGACTACAGCTGCTGTAGGAGTGAGAGATGAGAGTTGAATGGTGCAGGCCATGGGGATATCAAGTCAAAAGCTTGACCTGAAATATTGAACTCATCAAATTGCACAATAGTCTGTACATTTATAGAAGAGAACAGAACTCTTTCATCGAAAGATAATATAACCCAGTACCCAGATCTTGATTTCTAACACCAGTAAAAGGTAGCAAAGCTCCTTGAAGAAATAGCTGATTTTAGAGATAGGGCATGGAATTTACAAGATAAACCTGGATCATCTTATAGTACCAGAAACTAAGGCATAACTCAGAAAACAAAATGATGTGGATATATCCAAAACACAGAAGCCAGCTGAAAGAGCTCCCAATAGCCAAAACTAGAACAATTTGAGCAACAAAATGATAATGTAGAATTAGTCTATACCCTAAAGTATAATATAAAGTCACACTAATAAAAATAAATGATGGAATAAAAGAAATAAATTAGGGAGAAAGGATGATTCTCTTGTACAGAAGAATTTAAAATATTAATAATTTATATAAATACTTGCTCCTCTACCCCTTAATTATGGGCTGTGCTTAATGGCCTGCTTATGAAGAATACAGCATTGAAAGGGAGGAAAATAGCTTTACAGTGGAGAATCCTGCAAATACTGTCTTAGTTGATTAAGGTTAACATCATCGATGATAAGTCATGTTTACAGCATACGCCCTTGCTGTGTGTTGAAATGGTACTTCACTTGTGGGGGTCTTCCTTCCCCAAACCCATAACCCCAACCTAACCATAAGAAAAAACATCAGACAAACTTAAATCAAGGAACATTCTATAAAATACTTGACTAGTAGCCTTCAAAACTGTCAAGGTCATTAAGGAGAACCTGAGCAACTGTTAGAGTCCAGAGGAGCCCAAGGAGACATGACAACTAAATGGAATGTGGTGTCTTGAATGGAATCCTAGAACAGGAAAAGAGCATGAAGAAAAACTAATAAAATCTGAATAAAGTATTAATTTAACTTAATGATAATATATTAATATTGGCCTGTTAATTGTGACAAATGTGCTATATTAATATATGTTATTAACAATAGGGAAAACCGAGTGCCAGTATACTCTGTACCAGCTTTGCAACTTTTCTGTAAACATAATATAAAGAATATACTATGCAAGGTATTCCTGAAATGACATACATACCTTTAAACTCAATTTTTAATACTTTCTTTTCAAATTGTTCTCACTATTTAATATGGTTGATACTAGCCATATGTGGCTATTGAGCCTTGAAATGTGGCTAGTTCAAAATGAGATGTGCTTTAAGTGTAAATTACATACTTGATATAGAAGACTTAGTTCATGAGAAAAAAAATGTAAAATATTCTCACTAATAATGTTCATACTGAAACGATAATATTTTGGATGTATTAGGCTAAATAAAATGTATTATTAAAATTACCTATAATCCCAGCACTTTGGGAGACCAAGGAAGGAGGATTGTTTGAGGCCAAGAATTCGAGACCAGCATGCGCAATGTAGTAGAACCCCATCTCTAAAAAATACAAATAAACAAATTAGCCCACTGTGGTGTCATGTACCTATAGTCCTAGCTACTAGGGTGGCTGAGGCAGGAGGATTGCTTGAGCCCAGGAGTTCAAGGTT
>NW_012149108.1:2934970-2961932 GCF_000956105.1 Propithecus coquereli | reverse complement strand
ATATATAATTATTCATTTGCCTGGGATAGCACCTTAGACCAGAGTAGGCCCTATGAACAGTTTGATGCATGGTCTGGGAGTCTAACTTCTCACCTCAGATGTTTGCTTTCAGGGCTCATCTGATGTACTGCTAAGGTTATTCTGTGCATTATTTTCCAACAAGTATTCTCTGAGATACCCTATGGTCAATATATACCAAAGACAGACAAGATAGGTAGACATTTTTCTCCCCTTTTATCTAAAATTATAGGTCTTTTCATGAACAAGGTGAGACTATAACCCAACCTTACACATTCCCATTGCCTGAAGTGGATGGTGGTTTATGTGAGTATAGGAGTATAAAGATGATTCAAGCTGCCTTCTGGTGTGATTCTTGGATATTACAAAAAAAAAGAATAAACTATCATTTCCTTTGTTTTCTACCTGGACAAGTCCTCATTCTTCAAGGCTAGCTCTAGGCAACCCTTATTTTCAAGATGTTCTCATCCCAATGCTCAGTGTCTCTGTGCTCTGAGAACACTGAATGTAAAACACTGTCTTTTACAAAATCGCAACATGTTCTTGTCAGGTTTGTAGAGATCCATCTTACCCACTCAATTTTGAAATCCTCGGCAGAAAAAACCATTTGTCTTCTATGGTAGAAAGCAGTGGGAAAAAATTTTCAAGACTGATATTAAGTGCCAATCCTTGCTTTGGAGAAACTTAAATCCAATGAGGAGTCAAATAAATATAGTCAAAACTATCAGCATAATATAAAATAATAGTCTGTTAAGAAATGAATGAATGGGTCACCATGTTAATCCCTTACATATGGACAGGTCAAGTTTCTGAATCTGCTGCTTAATTGCTTAACTCCAATTACTTTTTAAAATTTTATTTTTACTTTTAATTATTATGGATATGTACTTATTTATGGGGTACATGTAATATTTTGATACAATACAATGTATAATGATCAAATCAGGATAACTGGGATATCCATCACTTCAAATATGTATCATTTCTTTGAGTTAGGAACATTCCAATTCTACTTTTTTAGTTATTTTGAAATATACAATAAATTATTGTTAAATATAGTTACCCTATTTTGCTACTGAACACTAGATCTTATTCCTTCTATCTAACTGTATTTTGTCACCCAATTACATTTATAAAGGTTTGATTTCCAATCTCCCACCTCTTTCCAATTATAATGGCTCTCCTATCGTCTCCCTTAGTATCTGCCCTACTCTCTTCCAAAATTACTAAGGGATGCTATTTTTCCCTG
Organism: Propithecus coquereli; assembly: GCF_000956105.1. Lineage (NCBI taxonomy): Eukaryota > Metazoa > Chordata > Mammalia > Primates > Indriidae > Propithecus > Propithecus coquereli. The sequence goes on along the minus strand of NW_012149108.1, from coordinate 2,960,665 downwards.
CTAACACTGATAATTCTTTTATACATGTTAATGGTTAAAACTAATTTTGGAGGAAATGGGAAAATGAGAGAGGAACACAGGCCTGAAATGGAAGCATTGAAGTTACATTGGGTAACTGTACTGTTTTAACTTTGCTGCATTCCTATTATTTGGTGGGGAGAAGGGAAGGAGGGGGTTTGCTTTTAATAGAGCTAACAGAATACCCATAAAAACTAAAAATGTAATAAATTCACAATATATTATAATTAAGAACATCTATTTATCGGAAGAGTAAAAAAGGAAAATACTAAAGTAAAAGAAGATATTTTCAATTAATATATCTGACAAAAAATTGTATACAAAATATATAAAGAACTTTCATAAATCATAGAAAAATGGTAGAAAACTAAATGGAAAAATGGGCAAAGAACTTGGGTATTTCACAAAAAAAAAGAATATCTAAATTACTTGAAACATATGAACAAGTATTCAACTTCGTTAGTCATCAGGGAATGTGAATTAAAACTATAATGCTATACCACTGCATACCCACCAGAATGGCTAAGATGAATAAGATAGAGAACACCAAGTGTTAGCAAGTGGAGGAACCAGAACTCTCCTACACTGGTGGTGGGAGTTCAATTTGGTATAGAAATTTTGAGAATCATTTAACAATATCTACTAAACCTGGATCTATGTATAGCCTCAGCAATCTAATTTTAGGTATATAATCAACAGAATACATTTATGTGTTTGCCAAAATACATGCACTAGGGTGTGTTTTGCAACCCTGTTCATAACAGCCCCAAATTGGAAACTACATAAATGTCCATCATCAGTAAAACGGATAAATTATTTGTGGTATAGTCTCACAGTGGTGTACTAAAAGACAATGAGAATTGGGTGATCTACAATTACATTTGCAAGTATAGATATGTCTTACAGACAATATTGAGGGAAAATTTAGACAAAATAGAACATATACTGTAAGAATCCATTTCATATTGAATTCAAAACAAGAAAACCTAATTTATTTTGTTAGAAATCAGGATAGAAGTTACCCCTGGGTGCGGAGTGGGGATAGTGACTGGATGGGAACATAAGAGATGCCTGGGATGCCAGTTACAGGAATGTGTTTAGTTGTAAAAATATATCAAACTATTTGTGACATATATGCAAATAATTACAATAAAATTATTTACAAATACAAGATTGCAATGCAAATTCTTGTCCATTTTAGGTGCTAGGATGAGGTAGAGTGCCAAAAAATCCAGGGAGGACCTGCATGAGGTTGCCTAGGAGTGGAGCATCTATGCAGGAGTGCCTGTGCTAATCTGCAGTCAACATTTATGGAAAATGATTCTGTACTGTACTGTACAGAGAACTTCACATGTATTATGTCATTTAATCTGCACAAGAATCTCAACAGGTAGGGATTAGTATTATCTCTATTTTATAGAAAAGACATTTAATTGTTTTGCCCAAGGTAGTGGTAGACTCAGACTCAGACCCAACTCAGTTTGGGTCTGAAACTTATCACTGAGCTACCAGGCCACAGTCTAAATGTTCTACTCTCTTTATTAAATTTCATTCCTTACTCTTCAGGAGAATGTTTTATAGGGCAATTATAGGCTATTCATAACCCATGGGCCTTTGCCGAACCTAGGATCCCCTCAATCTGAAATTAAAATATGGGATTTGCGAACCAAGTTACTTTGTGTACCTAGAATACAGATTTGCTCATAACACTAATATACCTGCTGCAAGCAGTTAGGAATTAATATCTCATGGTATATGAATTTGGTGAGGAGTCACCAATGAATTCAGCAACAGACAGACTAGACGTTCTGCATGGAGACTTGGAATGGAGTTATATTTTGTCATTATCAAGTTGTGTGATCCTAGACATGATATGTGCGTTTTGTTTAGCCTCAGGTTTTGCAGCCACAAAATGGAAAGAATAATTTCTGATTCTCAAATTGCAGTTTTCTCTCCTTTCTCTTTTTACCTCTTTGCTTTTTTTACTTGCTTTTTTTTTGGGGGGGTGGGCATTTTTGAGTACTTGCTCTATGCTATGTAAAACTGAAAAATTCTGGTGAGTTCTAAGATGGGCAATGGTTCTAAGTATTTGTATTATTAATAATAAGATCATGGTGAGTGGCAGGAGACAGTGGCGGCAGCAGGTATTTTGAGTCCTGAAGCTTACAAACATTGAGGAGCCCTCCATCAGGAAAATAATCACACATACACACACATAATTAGGTAAGAAAGGGCATATTTATTTAGAATGAGAAAGTAAATTACAATAAAATATCTGGAGATTTTAGGTCTTTTTCTCCTGGAATCATAAATACTGACATAGAAATGGTTATATGGAAATGCTTTCTTGTGAAAACTTAACTTCTTCTATCTGCCTAGAACACTAACTCCCAGCCATTCCCAGCACTCACAGTGGCCCATGTAAGTAAAAAGACCTGAAATTTAAGCAACATGAACATCATAAATCTGCCTCTGGAAGTAGGTGAAGCTAGCTCTTATGGTGGATAGGTAGAATTCTCAGCCCCAAGATTCCCACCTGCCTAGTTAATGTACCCTGTGTAATCCTGTCCCCTTGAATGTGTTGGGACCTGTGGATATAATGGTTAGCACTCCCTGATTAGGTTACATTATGTGGCAAAGGTGAAGGGTTTTTTTCAGATGTAACTAAGATCGCTACTCAATTGATATTGAGTTAATCTAAAACAAGATTATCCTGGGTGGATCTGACCTAATCAGGTACGCACTTGACAGAGTAATGGGAATGGTTCTCCTGCTATCCTTGAAGAAACTGCCATGTCCTGAGAGGGCCATATGGCAAGGATCTGTGAATGGCTTTTAAGAATGAAGAGCTGATGGTCGGGCAAGAAAACAGGGGCCTCAGTCCTACAATGGCAAGAAATTTAATTAAGCCAACAATTATGAGCTTGGAATGGACCCCCAACTCCAGAAAGGAATACATCTGGGCTGACATGCTGATTGCAGCTCTGTGAGACCCAAGCAGAGGACCAAGAAGAGCTGTGCCTCAACTCCGGACCCACATAATCTGTGCTATAATAAATGTCTGTTGCTCTAAGTTCTTAAGTTTATGGTAACTTGTCGTATAGCAATAGAAAACCAAATCTACCAGGAAAACAGAAAAAGAGAGTGGTTTAATATGCTACTCTTTGAAATCCATTGTGTTGTAATGATTGTTGCCTCCATCCATAGGATAACCACAAGAAAAAATGGTTTGAATTATGAGATGTGGCACTTTTAAATTTTTCTGTGGAATGTAAGTAAGAACAACTGTTCTAATTTCAAAATCTGGTACTAATTTGCTAGGTGACCCTGGGCTCATCACTTCCTTTTATGGGACCCAACATTTTTGCCTTCATGATGAGGAAATGGGACATGTGATCTTTCCTACTCCAACAGTTCTGTGGGTCTAGTGCTGTGAGATGACAAGCTCCGTGAAAGCCAACACCTCCTCTAGAATATTTGAAGGTTTCATGAATCTACACAGCCAGTTTTCTTCCCATTTCAAAGTGGATTAGATTCTGTTTTGATATTTTCTTTCCACAAAATATAATTATAGAATAGGAGGTGATTCATTCTCAGAAATGGTCTATTCACTTAGATTAACCACACCTAAAACAGGAAGCTTCTTGACCTGAGAGTTATCATTTAGAATTTGCTGATTCAATAGTAAGACATCAGATTATATCCACTGTTAATTTTAAATTATCTCAAAGTATTTAATTAACACCTCTTCAAACAGAAAAGAAAGGACACTTTCTACTAAAGGCAATGAAGACTGCTTAAGAGATTTTTGTAAATCAAATTTAAATTCCGTATCCATTCAGACCCTTTCGCAATTAAGAATATTCAGGGTAGAGATGTAGCTAAAGCAATTAGCAGCTCTGGGGAATGAGTGGGGAGGGGTACTAAGCAAGATTTGATTACATGTTGAAACAAAGTGAAGCTGAGGTTTTCCATAATTGTAGAAGAAGAACCTAGTCCCTTGGGTACATGTTAAAACAAGAAATAATAATATAAAACCTGTGAGCTCACTAAAGACCATTAAATCAGATGGAATACATGAGAAACCTGATCAAACATAAGATTCTGAAATCTTTGCAATGGGGGAAAACAGAACGGCTGGGTCATTGGACCCAACAGTTGTATCATTATTAGTTTGCTAGATGGTGCAGGGTGGGTAACCCAAAACTTTTGAACTTTTTTTCCTCTCATTTTTACCAAAAATGTGTGCTATTAAGTCAGCATTTCCCAAAATGTATTCCAAGAACTCCCTTTTTTTTGAGCTGTTGAGATGTGATAAAGCACAAAGAGACCAGTTTTAAATGGCAAAATCAGCTTCAGGAAAGCCTGGGTAAAATGGATTTAATCCGTTTTTTTTTTTTTCCCTCGAAGCTTTTGCTAGGATGATGGGCCACGTGGGTCCCCCAGGTGATTGCCCTGTCTGCTCATTTGACAACATGATCCCCTGTTCTTAGACAATACCTGGAACTGTGTTGAACAGAACACGTGTTGGAAAGCCCCAGATGAGGTGATCTCCAAAGACTTTGCCAGCTCAACATTCTCTGAATCTTGTTCATCTTGTCTGCGCTTTAGCTCTAGGTACATCCATGAGCTGGCAAGGATGTTAATAGGCATAACACTTTGACAGTAATTTACTAAGTCTCCTTGATGAAGTCAAACATTTAATTAAATATTCATTAGTTTCAAAGCTGAGCCTTATTAACCATGGACTCATTTCAAGTGTGTATTGAAGAACCATCCCTTTTTAAGTTCTCTTTATAGTCGCAGATGTACACGCTCATTTATTCCCAAAAGTTAAAATTATTGAATCAAAAAGCAAATTCCTTCCAAGCATTTTGAGTTCATCAGTCATTCCCCTGTCCTCTTCTTCAAGTAGTCCCAAAATAAAGATTGCCAAGTTGAGACAGAATTAAACTCCATAAAATAAAAATGCAGTGTGTAGAAAGAAAGACAGCATGACACATTGGAAGGACAAAGGGCTTTGAAATGTGATGACCTGGATTCAACTCAGCTTCTTCCTACTAACCTGTGTGATCTTGGGCAGGTTACTGAAGCACTCCAGGGTGCTTTGTCCTCATTTCCAACAATGGGTGTAACTAGGCTGTATATTTACTGAGTATTAACTAAAATTCATGAATTAAGCATAGCTTCTTAATTCCTTGTAACTGGTCTAAGGTTTCTTAAGTGAACTCTCTCAACCTATTGGGTAGTATGGTAGTTTAAACCTGCTAATTAATCACAACTGATTCTCGTCAGTTTTAAATAGTTTTGTTTCATTTAAAACAATCACTTTTATGTAAAAGTTTAGTCTTTTAGAGTTCTATCCTTTTGTTTTGCTCTCTTAAAAATGGCATTGAGGTCATTGAAAGGATGGTACCCTTCTTTATCATTGAAGATTTGACTCAATTGAGAAATCAAGGAGCAAATGAAATGATCAAAATGGTACATTTCTTTGAATCCAAAGAAAGGCATCATTATTTTAAAATACACTATTATTTTATATATTTTAGAAAAATAACACTTCTGGTCAATATTCTACAGTATGTTTTCTTATATAATTTTATTTTATACTCATTGAAAGGAATTTAGATTTAATTACTCATATAGTCTTGTCAAGCATTGGTCTTATGAAAAATAAAAGGAAAATATGAACCACATAAATTGATAAAATTTTCCTAAAGCTTCTTTGTATTCTGAGATTGATTTATTTGACTCAGATGGTCAATTTTTGAGTTTTTCCCATGCAATATCGCCCTATGTGCCATCAGAAGTCTTGGTGATCCAGCATTCTCAAAACAGTCTATTGAAACAATAACAACAACAACAAAAATCTGGAAGCTATGGTACTGGACTTTTAAGCTGCCTTTCCAATGATGTGGAACTAGATTAATTAATTTTAACTCTTGCATGGAGAATATCTCTGAACATGTCTGATGTACCTCCTCACTATTTGGTTCTTAAGGCTCAAAAACAATCTTCAAGATTTTCTCCCATTTCTTATCCCCATTCAGCAAGTTTTGACACTGACATGTTTAATATTAGCAAGAATGTAGGCAATGATTACTGTTACGATTACCACTTGGTTAGCAGTGACCATCAGATACTATTACATGTAAGATGCAACTCCAATTTCAGAAATGTTAAAATGTGGAAAGGATGTGAATTTTAGATTTACTGAAATATGGTATCACCTTTACTACTGATGAAGTGGATTTTTAAGAATGTGACTAATATCTATGGGCAAATAACTTTTCTAATTCTGATCTGAGAAGGATTCTACCCACACGGAGACTCTGGTCTGGCCTGGCATACATCCAGTGAATAGCTCACTGCCAATAGAAAGAAAAAGGAGCTCTGCTTCACAAACCAGTTCCTCCTTCCTAACTTAGAAAGCGATGAAGACACAACAGATATAAGCGAGGGTCTGAATAGAGTCTGGAAATATTGTAGTAACAGAGCTCCATCAAACATGGAAGAATATCCACCTAACAGGGATAGGGAAGAATCATTGTCCAACAGCAATGGTGTTTGGAGAGTGAGACGTATTTAATATTGACTTTGGTGGAGGAGAAGAGATCTGGGAATCCACTCTGGGCTCTCTGAATCCTTCTTGGTTTCTGTCACAGTGGCTTATCTGGTCTGTTCCCTTGATGGGATGGCACACACTGCTGGAGTAGGAGCCTTTGCAGTGCCCCTGCTCCCACAGGAGATTTTCATAGATCCGTTAGTATCTGGATATCTTCATACCAGGACAGTAGAGCTTCGCTTTTTTCTGCATACATCACTCCAAGCTGTGGGATTCAGTGTAGCTGTTTCAGCCCACCTATCTATCAACACTGCTGTTGCTACATGCTGTACCACACAAAGAGCTTCTCCTAGAGGCTTGAATCCGAGAGACTTGATGCTACAAGCAAATAGGGGAGTGCGTCTCTATACCTCTGATATTCTCAGGTGTCGCCATATCTCTCTGATGTTTTAGTACCTTTTGCTCCCCTATGTTCCACACTGAGTGGGACAAAGTGAGGACATACTACTCTTTGACTACTACTCTATTGCTGTCCCTTTTTTCTGGCCTATACTTCTCCATGGTTAAAAGAGAATAGATTTCCAACTTTTCTTCCTTTAGACCTTACATTGTTTCCTCTTCTTTTGCATTCCTCTCTCCTCTTTTCCTAGGTCCATGATGGCCAGGGAACATAATTTAAAAGCATAATAATACAATTTGTTCAAATTAGGATAATTTAGAGTGTGAAAGGGGGTACTATTAGTAATTACATTTGGAAAACAGGTACAAACCAAGAACAATCAGGCCTGGTGGGTACTGTGATATTCCACCCATACCCCCTTCAGAGAGGTGATCCCAGGGAAGGAGGGGCAACTCATTCAACATCACACCTTTTTCTCAGAGGAGCTCTCATCCCAGTGACCAGCCCAGTGTGTGGTATGTGTGGAGGGTTGGGGGCAGCTTCTCCACCTTTACACAGACAACTCTGTGGGGCCACTTCAGCCTCGGAGCTCCCCTAGGATTGGCTGGAACCACCACTGCATTGAGGCTCCCTTCTTCCTTCTCCCTGATCCTGCTTCCCTCCCTTACCTTCCACAGGAGTAAATACTCAGGGTATTCCCTAACCCACACCTTCACTCTGATGTCCATCATCCATCTCAGATGCTACTACTCAGGGAAACCAACCTGAAACCCTTGAGGAACTGGGATGTATAGTCACCCTATTTATGGGGAGAGTGATAGAAAACATAGGCATTTTACTGTACCTGATTTACACCTCAAAAACTTGACTTATACACACACATACTCAAGAATAGTGTTTTCAAAATACTATTAAAATAATATTTGAAAACTATTTATATTAGTTTATGATGTTGGAGATAAACTAACTTCACCTAAAACTGAATGAGAAATGAAAAAGTCAATATGAAGGGCCTAAGAGTGGGTCTGACACTCAATAATATATGAAGCCAATCTTGTTTTTCTTTTCCTTTCTCTTTCCTCATACTTCCTCCAAAGCAAGAATTTTACTCTTCACAATAAATGCTATTTACTCTTCACAATGCTGTTTCAAATATCCTGAAACTTCATTGCAGTGTCTGTGATTATAGAACAGAACCAAGACCATATCCAAAAGATTAATATTCAAAAGACCTCAGTAATCATTGCATCACATAAAAGACAGACTTTTTGCAAGAACCCCAAAAGAAGATCCACCTAGCATGAAAATAGAACTTACATTGCTTTTGAACTGTCCTCCCTATGCATTCATCTATTTACTGAACACACATTTCTTTATTGGGTGTCTACCATGAGCAAACTATTTATTCAAAGAATAGAAACAAGATATTGTTCTTGGTATCTAATAAACTATGCTTAAGGGTAAATTGGATATATAAGTGAGCATTTTTAATAATGTCACATATTCTGATAGAGGTATATTCTGGATATTGTGGGAGCTGGAGAAATGGCAAGTAACCATGCCAAGAACAATCAAGGAAGTCTTCCATGATAAGGTGAGGACAGATCTTGGTTCTGATGGAAAAGTAAGAGTCTTCCACGGCTTACAAAATATGGAGAACATGTTTATGGCAGAATAAACAACTCATGGAGAGGCCTAAATGTATTACAGAACTCAGAGTATCCAGTAATCCATAAGTAATTCTGTACGTTGAGATATACTTTTTTGTACATAAGAAAAGTAATGGAAAGGACTAGAAGAGGTAATATGAATAATGAACCTTTGCGACAATGGTTAACGGTAAGGTACTGTATTAATGTATTACAAAATAGCTGAAAGAGAGGTTTTTAAATGTTCTCACAACAAAGAAATGATAAATGCATGAGGTAATTTAATGGACACATTAAATATCCTGATTTGATCATTATACAACATACATGTATCAAAACACTAAAATGTACCCCACAAATATATCAAATTACAATATGTCAATTAAAAAATAATTTAAAAAATTAACTTTTATTAAACATCTACTATAAGCAGAGCAATGTTTCAGACATGTTGCTTATACGAAGTTATTAGATTCTCACAACTCTATGAAGTGAGAACTATGATTATCCCCAGTTTGCAAATCTTGAAACTGAAGCACCATCTTTTGATGGAGCAACTTGTCCAAGGTCACAGTTAGAGCAAGTGCCTAAGCAAAATTTTAACCAAGGCAGTCTGGCCCTACATGTTCTAATCCCATTCTCTATTTTCTCATTATTTTGAAGGTGATACAGTACCACTAGAAATCATACCTCATGTTGTGTACATGTTAATGGTAAAAACCAAATTATTTAGTCATAGGAACTACATGGATGGAGAAGATGTGTCATAGCAAAGAATGATTAATTCAACACTTCTTATATCTAGGTGTTTATAGTGTCCAACAGCAGGATTTTAAAGTTGTACTCTGTAAAATTTGCAGATTATCAAGTTCATAAATGTACCCTTTGGAGGCTGAATGTTGAAGACTGCTTCTATTTAAAATTATGTCTGAACACATTAGACAATTTCACATTATGACCCTACCTCTCACCAATTTTAGGACTTTGGGCAAATCACCTAACTTCTCAGCCAGAAATTTCTGTCCTTTAAAATGGAGAGAGGAGAGAGACAGAGAGAGAGAGAGAGAGAGTATAATTCTCCTCAAAGACCTTTTGTGATGATTAAATAAATCAGAAAAATTCCTGAAACATCGTAGGCTATTAATAAATTCTGGATGCCTTTTCATATAACCCTACAGTTATTTTTAAAATGTTTTCTAAAAAAAGGTTTTATGTGTCTAAGGATTAAAATGCTAATGATGGGCAAGCTGTAGCTTTTTTTCTGGAGGATATACTTTTCCTTTTGTGATGTACATCAAACAATGCTCCTTCCACTGCAGTCATTTTGTTTAAAACTCCGGTAACTTTGACCTTACAAAGTCAATATTGTTGTTTGTATTCCTTGAGTTTGGCAAAAAACAAGGTCCCGAGCACTGAAGCAAATCTTTTTCTGTCTCCTTTGATCTATTTTCCCTGCCTTGAAGAAGATGTTTCATGTATTAGACTCCTCTATTTATATCTCAGTTCACAGTGTTACCAGATTTGCATGTTCACATTCACATTTTCATTTGTAAGATTTATATAGAACATGTCCTTTGAATAAGAGTGCTACAGAAAATACAGACTGTATAGAAAGAATAAAATACATTTCTTATGTATGAATATATGAACCCTGGACATAAATTCAATAGTGACACCCCATCGAGAAAAAAAAAATTCCAAGTGTTGCTGGGAAACTATGTGGGAGCTGAAAAACTGAAATTTCCCCAGTAAGAAGACCAGGGTTTCAAGTCTTTCAGGGGAGAAAAAAGCGAAGGAGGCCCGTAAGTAGGTACACTTAGGAAGACAACAAGAAGACAGTGGTGCGAGGCATGCCAAGAGAGGGAGTGACCAGCAGACTCAAATTCTGCAGAGTGGCTAAGTAGAAGACAGCTTGGTGAATGCTACTAGTTTTACGATTTAGATACTCACAAGTGAAAATAGAGAGAGTACTGACGTTGGCCATGGAAGCCTGAGGTGTCTTGGGTAGCAGAGGATAACCAGGCAAATGTATCCTAGTTCCCATTCATACCTGCCATGGGGCCACCGACATCTCCCTTAATCTTTCTGACTGTTTCCTTAATTATAAAATGGCTAAAATAATGCTTATTTTATGGTGCTGTTTTGAGTGTTACTATTATAATAACATGTAAAGTGCGTGATGATATTTTTTATAACAAAAGATTCTCAATACATGGTATGTATCATTCTTATCAGGGTCAGTAATTTTAATCTATATTTAAGATGTTAAGAAAAAAAAGGTAAAGTAGGAGAAAGAGAGAGATTGATTCAACTGTATCATTGGTTTTGACTTTTTAAGACTTACTCAAAATCTGCCTGGTCATTTTGCTGCTAAAGACAGCAAAATGCTAAAGTCTTGTTCTGGTATGTTATCATTTCCTTGGGACATTTTGCTTCATCTCCAACCCCTGAAATAGATTCTAATTTTGCTTTCTGTTTCCAAGGACACTAAAAACTAGTGGCTTTTTTATTAATGGTTCTGTAAAGTGCAAGCCAAAGTTACATCTATTTAACATTCCAAAGTAATATTTCTCTTTTCTTTAGTCTGTTTACCAAAGTTATCTTAAAATCCTTTTCTAAAAGAGAAACAGACTTAATTCCATTTACAATATTTTGCTCTTCTATAAAATTGATTTGACCTGCATAGATTCGATTGACTATATTCTGGGAATATTATGCATTCCTCATAATCTGTATTAATTATCACTAACTGCTCTAACAGGTAAACTCCCAAGTCTCAGGGGCTTGAAACAAGAGATATTTATTTCTCATTCACCTGGAGACCACTCAGCAGGAAGTGGGGATAGAGGAGTGTTGTTATGCTTGAAGGATCCAGCTGATAGACATTCTGCCCTTCCAACATTCGGTTTCCAAGATTGTCCTCCATTTTGATAACCAGTTAGCTTAAAGAAACAAGAAACAATGAAATATCACTCAGGAGGTGTTTATGGTCCAGGCCTAGAAGTGTTGTACATATCCTTCATCCATAGCATTGGCCAGAAATCAGCTTTATCTAGATTAGTGGGGGCTCAAGAAATCTAGTCTGTGACTCTATATCAGAGATAGGAAGCATAAATCTTTGGTGATCAGATTGCCGTTGGTGCCACAGCCCATATAGGATTTTTTAATCTGATAGACATTTGGGTTTTTAATCTGCTGAACATCCAATGAAGTGCTTTGTTAGGCTAGGGATGATTGGCCCTCCTTTACTATACTAAAGTTTGCTCTGATCTTGTCAAACATTCAAAAAAAGCAGTGAGGAATGCAGCCCTGACTTTAGTATCAAAGAGACTTAGTTCGTGTAGACCAGCTCAGGTCCATATTAGCTGTGTCTTGACTTTTCTGAGCTCTGGTTTCCTTGGCTATAAAATTGTGGGAAAAAGACAGACCTTGCCATTGTTACTTAAGTGTTACTTTTCTGATATCTGGTGTTCTGTCTGTAACACTGTGAGAATACAAAAGTTCTTACCAATATTTTTATAATGTGCACTGGAGGTAATATATGTAAAAGGTGCAAATTAGCTATCAAAGTGTCTTGCACAAAATTGACAATAACTGTTAGATGGTATTGCAATTATTTGCATGAATACCAAGTACATAATGATTTGCAAAGGCTACATCATGGATAACATTCTTATTATTAACAAGACAGCCCGTACACCATTAAATCACTTTTAAATCTTTGGAAATACATTGAAGGGTTTGTTATAGGCCTGTTAAATATTTGTGGCCTTCAGAGATCAAGCTTATGTAGATGATGGTCTTAATTCCTTCACTCAGCAATAGTTCCACCTGAATTACTTTAGAGCTATGTTGATAACCAATCAAACCGTATTGTCATTCTTGCTTATAGTATCTAAATATAACTAAATAAATTACTCAGTAAATCATCTTAAGTTTATTTGAAAAACAAAATACATGTGATCGTGTGTATGGCACCGATGGACTTGAAAAGCACCTCATACTGTTGCTGCCCAACCAGGTTCCTTTGCTCACTGCCCAAGAGGAAGCCAATATGCTTAGACAGCAGAGTTTGTCACAGAGAAAGAGTGTTATTCTCCATAGTGCTAAGCAGGAAGATGGAAGAAATTTCTCAAATCCGCCTCCCTGAGAATTTAGGAGACAGGGTTTTTAAATACAGTTTGGCACAGGCAATTGAGTCTGCTAATTTGCTGTGTTCAGGGTGGAACCACAGGGTTGTAGAAATTGTCTTCTTTGCTGACCAGGTTTTTGGATGGGGGTCCCAAGACCTGTTGAGTCAGTCCCTCAGTATGGGCCTCTGGTCTGTGTGGTCAGCTGTTCCACTGGAATGCAGGACCTGGAAGATATATCAGAAACTATGCCTAGGTTTCAAAAGGGTGATGTTATCTATGGAGAAAGCTAAGAATCTTTATGACCACCAGCTATGTGGCTCCAGAGTGGCGATTATAGAGAAGCAAACAGGGGGACAGTGGTGAAGTATTATCATTTTTAGCTAGGTCTCTGTCTTATTTTTAGCTAGGCCCTTACCACAGTTCTTGCCTTGCACCCCTTTATCAATTTGTAAAGGTGGTTTCAATACTCTCAGACATTTGTTTTATTTTTCGCGTATTTAAGATGATTGGAAACAAGACCTGTTTTAGAGGATTATTCTGTTTATTTTACATATCCAGTCATTGTTCAATATTTGAACATAAGAATTTATGTTAAATATGTACTGTGACTATAACCTAAAGAGGTACCTCTGATAGGCAGAATCAATGACTTTTCAGAGTGGAATTAACTTCTGAAATGTGTAATGATAATGTTAGCTTTCATATTTATTCCTAAAGTGTAAAGTTAGTAATTAATTTCTCATTATGGGAAGCATCAAGTCTATTTGGATTTATCCTTTCAAAATTTTGTACAGATTATTTTTCCATAGGCCAAATGTGAAAATAGACAACCTCCATGCTTTATTTCAATTCCAGCCTCAGAAAAATAATTTAACTTCTACCAGTTTAAAGCTCCTCATCTTTGAATTGGGAGCAATAATACCTACCACACAGAGATTAAAACCATTCAGAGCAGGACACGAACAAATTGGATGCCCCATGTATGTTCTATTTGAATCTGTTTGAAGATTCTATGATAGTATTAGAAATTTTATTTTGGAAAGTTTTGCATTTTTGTTAGGGAAAGGAGTTATACTCTAAAATTCACTAAATCTAGAATTCAAATAGAAGACATTCTAAAGGAGACCATAAATGCTGTTTGCTTGGTACTATTTACACATGTTTTCCAACACGGTTTACTGGGAAATGAGATGAGATAGTGGAGATGTTTGTTATTAAACTCTGTTTCTTGCATTTTAGCTACATCAGTGAAAGCAGGTTTCTGGATTCTAAGTGCTAGAAAATGAATTATTGAAGTGTGAAAGCAGAACTGTGTATTGAAAATTGCTAAATACGCAGAGCCTGGCTGGTCTGTCTTATCAGAAGCTGGTTTTGTTAGACCTTTAGTAGTTAAACCTTAAAGGCACTTCTACCTTCTTATTAGAAGCAAATACTCTATGCCTTCTTCCCTGACTTTTGCCCCTGGAAAAAAATCCCATAGCTAATATATTGTAAATGTTAATTAATTCAATGTCATTTTTTGCACTATCTCCCGCATTTTAATTGCAATATAGTCTAAACTGGTGACTGCATTTCCCAAACCCCAACCCAGGACATTGCCTGACACATGGTCTGACCCTGGTCTATAAATTGTGCCAAGAGAAATATGTAGGCTGAGTGACAGACTGGAAATGCAGGACTTTATAACCACTAAGTAACCTAATGACATCAACCAAGTCTCTGTATTCCTTGGGCAACATGCTCATCTAGAAAATCCAGGAAAATAGACATGAGATATAAAATTTACATAATTTTTCTATTTTTTTATTCTACTTCTAGATGTGTAAGACATTCTGAAAGACTTCAGTTCTTAAAGGAATGCTGGAGATTATCTAGTATAATATGTATAGTTAGAACCTTACAGGATTTCTGGGCGATTACTAAATCGCCTGTTCTAGAGCTTATATTTAGAGAAAAGAAAAGAAGGGGAGGGTAAAGTTAAAAATTACTAAACACTTACAAGGTGTCAGCTATTGAGAAAATCCCTGTATTGACTGTAGCTAATTTAATCTTTCTAACAATCCTCTTTTGAGTGTTTCAATGTCATGGAATGGGAAACAGACACTTCAAGAAATTAAGTAACTTGTCCAACATTACACAAATTTGAAATGGCACAATCATAATTTAAGCCTGGTCCTGATCCTTTGGTGAAATCAAGTTAAATCCCTACTACCACTCTCTGGTTTCTCTAAGCAGTTCAAATAAATATATCATTCTAACACCAGCCGATTCTCTGACACAAACTTTTCTCACAACTCAATTAAATTCTGACACAAGCTACTCAGAGGTAGTGCAGACCCCACAGACAATCAAGACTGTCTCCACTTTAGATGTCAGGTACAAATGGGGTGCCCAGGCTACTTGTATTTCTTTCTGGCCATCTACAAATTCAGGACTTTCCATGACCTCCCTCAGGTTTGGTAATTTGCTAAAATAACTCACAGAACTTAGGAGAGTGCTATAATATACTTAGGATTACAGTTTTATTTTGAAGGCTACAACACAGGAACAACCAAATGGAAGAGATATATAGGGTGAGGTAGGGAAGGGGCAGGTGTACAGAATTTCTAGACCCTCTCTGGGAATGCCACCTACCCAACACATCCATATGTTCACCTCAGTGTTTTAGAGTTTTTATCAAAGTTACATTACAAAGGTACGATTGATTAAATCATTAGTCATTGATGATTGAACTCAATGTCCAGTCTCTCCCCTGACAACAGAAGTTGGGATGGGACTGGTAACTCTAACCCTCTAATCATAGTATTGTCTTTTCTGGTGACCAGCCCCCATCCTGAAGCTATCTACAAGCCTGCCAAGACTCATCTTATGAACATAAACTCAGGTATGCTCAAAGGGGGCAATTATCACTCAGGAAATTCTAAGGGTTTTATGAACTCTCCTCCAGGAACCAGGGATAAAGACCAAATATATATATAGTTGATATATATTTTATTATACACTGCAACTACCTATAACATAGGTCACAATAGAAACTCTTTCCGCTCATATGTTTAAATTTATCAAACAGGGCTCCTTGGTTTAGAGACAAGAAAGAAATTATTTAACAACTAAGTCAAGGTGTTACAAGATTGAAATATATCATTCCAGGCAACCCAGTTCCTGGGCCAGCAAAGACATTCATTCCTGAGACATGCATGTTGGAGACCGACCTCAGGGCCATTTGGCTACTTGAGAATATATGTATCCAATGGCCACACTACTATTTTTAGCTGGTACATCATAGTTCCATCGTATTTAAGTTGAATATAGATACCATTTTAAACGTTAAAATACAAATTATTATATGAAAATATCAGAACTAAGCAGTAAATTAGTTGTGATAAATGACTCCTTGAAGTTGAAGAGAATAAAAGCCCACTACCCTACATTATCTCCACAAGGTACCTATCAGAAAGGAGAAAATTTTTATATATGTTGCAAATGTAACAAGAACATTCTGAGTGTGTATCTATAACTACCAATTTAAACATTCAAAAAAACAAATGCAATTAATCCATTAATCATATATTTGTATGCTTAATATCTTCCCTTTACTGCTAGGCAATAAGTTCACAAGTGTGAAGACTGTCTATATTGTTCACCACTGTACTTCTAATACCTAGCATAGTAAGAACTTAATAAAGACTTGTTGAATGAATAAATGAATGAATCAGAGAGACTTAGTTTTGCTTTTTTTTTTTTTTTTTTCAAAGAGACAGAGTCTCCCTGTTGCCCAGGCTGGAGTACAGGATCATGATCATAGCTCACTGCAACCTCAACTTCTGGGCTAAAGTGATCCTCCCACCTCAGCCTCCTGAGAAGCTGGGACTGCAGGCGTGTGCCACCATGCCTAATTTTATTTATTTATGTGTTTTTCTTTTAGAGATGGGGTCTTGCTATGTTGCCCGGGCTGGTCTAGAACTCCTGGCCTCGAGTGATCTTTCCTCCTGGGCTTCCCAAGTGCTGGAGTTAACAGGTGTGAGCTGCCGCATCCAGCCAAGACCTAGTTTTGAATCTTGATCTCAGTATTTAGTGTGACCTTGAAAAAAACTACATAATAGCTCTAAGTGTCAGTTTCCTAAAATTTATAATAGTGCTAACTTCTTTGAGTTATTGGGAGATTTTAATATGATAATGCATGCAGATTACTTATCATACAGTGTGGCAAATAATATGTATTCAATAAAATGAACTATTATGTAAAGCAAAGATTAAAGGGTACAGAATAGCAGGAATAAAGTTTATGATATTATGATCTATGGCTTATATTTCTATTAGCCATTCAAAATGTTATTTCCTTAAAGTGTCTAGATTGAATTGACTCCATTCTAACGATTATCTTGCACTTAATCGTGGTAATTTTCTTGTCTTAAACATGGTAGTTTATAGTTCAGAAAGCCTCTTCACATCCTTAACCATTTTATCATTTGAGGGTAACATTGAAAATCTTTTTTTACCCATTTCTCAGATGCAATAAATGAAGCTAAGAAAATTTCAGTGACTTACTCAAGGTTTTGCAGCCCTAGAAATGATATCCATGTATTTTTAGTCTTTGGTGTCCCTAGCTACCACACACACCCCACTTCATTTCAATCCTTTACTAGCTAATGGTAGTATTTCTCCTAAATGTATATGGTTCTACTTCTACCATGCATATATGTTATCATTCCATTAGTTTGTCTTCATTAATTTGTTTTATGTCTTTTTTAATTTGCAAGTTATCAAATCCCTTTGAATTCTTTTCTAAAATGATTAATAGTCCAAGTGACTTCTGATTGGAAGTCACAGTGAGGATTTTTATTTTTTAAGTAACCAAACCACGTGAGTAGCATCCCTTGTAGTTTGAGGTCTCACCATGAGTAAAAGGTGACTAACAGCATACTTATCTCACAGGGCTGCTGTGAATATTTAAAAAGTTAATGTATATGTAAACCCTAGCATACAGTGCCTATCTGGCACAAGCTGAGTGCTCAGTATTTGTTAGTTCTGTTCCCCTTCCCTGTTAGGCTTTACTACACTTGACAATTTCCACTGTCTCTTCTGCAACTATACATACAACTTTAATGTTCAAGAGAATGGCTTTAGAACACCACAGATAACATTGCTTGGAAACAGCATTGTAGAATGCACACATACAGCAAGATGGAAGACATACTGCATTTTATTTATGTAAGAAAGTTAATGGCTTCTGTTATGTCTCTATCAACCTCCCCCTCTTTCATAGACTGCAGTCCAGGCTGTATTACTGGGCAGAGACTGTGCAATTCCAGAGATTTTTTCAAACTGTTACAAATTCGAATCCACGAGGGAAAGGCTCACTAGAGGACATCACAGGCGAGGTTATCATTTTTCCCTTTTGAAGTTGGGCCTCATATCTTTTTCTCATTACAATCATTACTTTGAAATATGATTTTTTTAAACAGTAATTTTCTAGAACAAAAGGGATAATACCATATTTCAAAAGCTTTACTGTGAAATTAAACCTTTGAACTACTGTGAAAGAAATTATTCCCTCAAGGCTGCAAGGCTTAAAGGTTATTAAAAATTTAATTTTAAAGAAGGCATCCAGGAGAAAAAAGTATATAAATGCTACTTAGAACCCAGATTGCCCAATTTAATAACTCCCATTGCTCCTTATTTTTAAATAATCTGGAAATGTGAACAAATGCACTCCATTTTTTTCCAGTGGCAAATCAGTATGTCAACAGATGGCTGGCACTGCTTGTTAACATCATCTTTTTTCAACTGGAAGCACATGGGCTGCAGTGGTTCAGCTGGTATCTTCAGCCTTCCCCATTTAACAAAGATAACAGCATAATATAGGAGAAGCACCAGACACAGGATTCACTGAACTGGAAGAATCCCCCAACTCCAGATCTATTTATTGCCATTATAATATTGTAAGAGCAAGTATCTAAACCACAGTATAAATGGTCAACACGTAAAGGACCGGTGTGATTGAAAGGGTTTCAGTTCTCTCATTTGTGAAATGAAAAGCATTTTCTTCATTTTGGGATATGGACATTATATTAACACCTTCATTAACCATACAGTGTGACATTAGGTTGCTTACCTTTTTGTGTCCCTGTTTTCTCATCTGTAAATGAGAATAGTAACAGTACCCACCTTACCTACCTTACATGAGTGTCATTGATATTAAATTAATTTATACATATACAATGCTATAACTAGTGCCGGGTACATAGTAAGTACAATGTGTTACTATTATCATTGTTAATTTTACTCTGATCATGTCCAAGTGATATACTGCATTAAGATACAAGGTGAGTAGAAAATAGCCCATGCCCCGAAGGGGCTCAAAAGCGGGTAGGAGAGAGTCACATAAGCAGCTAAGATAAAAATTACAGCACAGGAGGATGACAAATTGAAGGTATGTTGAAGGTACTGTTTGTGATTTGGATCTGCCTGGGTGGTGATGGTGTTAGTGGGAGATGTGGTTGGGGAAGGCTTCCCTGAGGAGGTCTCTCAGGAGAAGCATTCTAAACACAAAAGCATGAAAGTTCGTGGAGCATTAACAAATCCTGTTTCCCAGGGACACTGCAGAAAAATAAATTACATAAAACTGTGGTTCTCAGCCCTGACTGCAATTCAAAATCATCCATGAAGCTGCTTAAAAATATCATCACCTGAACTACTGAATCAGAATCTTCATGACTGGCATATAAGTACAGGTGATTTTAGCAACCTGTACACATAATTCTGATGCACAGGTAGGGTTGAAAGCCACTAATATAATGCATATTGAAAGCACATTGTAACTAGTGAATCATAATACAAATGCTAGATATTATTGCTTTATATATAAGTACTTAAATCTAGTAATCTCAAAGTCCTTTCCTTACATACACACTTTGTCAAATGTATTCATACACCAGTGGAAGAAGCAGCAAACACAATCATCAATGATGAGCACAAGAAGTTGGACTTAGGATAAAGTTTTTGCCAACTTGGAAAAACAGCCAGCTCTTGTGCTTCAAATAGAGGATACGTCTGTGTTCTGTTTCTTACAGAATAACCAGCATTAGCACGAAAATCTTCATAGAGCTAATTAGGAGTAGGTTCCAATTTACTCTGGTAAAGAACCAGGTTTGTCTCTTCTTGACAACATTTACTTGCTGTAGTCTCATCTTTAGAGTTTCTCACCCAGGAATGTTTTAACCTTAAACCTCCTGGAGCTGCAAGTTCTTCCCACTAGACTGTGTGTTCCTTGAGGACAGCGACAGTTAGTTGCCATTTGCTGTTTTTTCTCTAGCGCCTGGCATTGTGCTTGCCTTATAGTAGGTACTAGTAAATATTTATTTAGTAAATGATCTTGTGTTGAATTATGTCTTCCCATGGGCCTAACTTGAATGCTATTTGGCTCTCTAATTGAATGCCTTTGGAGAAAGGGTTGCTTTTTGATATGCAGAGGGGTTAGCTCATTTTAAAAAGATGTTTATGAGAACTAGGAACATTTTCATGGTATGATTATAAACAATGATTTTCAGAATAATGTAGACAAATATGTCACTTCTGTCTTGTGAGTCCACACAAGGCAAAAGATAAGGCCTATGTTTGCCTACCTGGGCCTTCACCTCGAGCTTCTACCTTCCACATTAAGTTAGTAAGATACATCCTGTGCTATAATACATTCAGATCAGCTTATATTTTTACCTGTCATATTCCTAGGGAGCCTATGATACTGGTAATATTTGATAATTTGTTAAGTCATCTAGTGTATTCACGTATGAGTGATTATATATAGTAAGATATTTATAATAAAAGATACATTCTGTTTCTCTTTAGAAGTCTGAGTGTTGCCATTTCTTTCTCTTCATATCTAGAGTTAAGCAAAGCAAATCATTCACTACATTTTTTAAAGAAAAGTTGCAAAAACTATACAGTATGTGTAACACGCAATTCGTTATTAGTGTGACTGTTGCTCTCCTAAATGCCTAGTATGTCACTTAAAATGAATTTTCTCATTAACCTAAAAGATGCCAACTTGTCAAATTATGATGAACCAAATAAGACGGTACCCAGAAATTGAGCTGCCATCATTGCACTTATATGGCTTTGCCAATTAGTCTATAAATAACACATTTTTGAACACACTTCAGAATTTTGAAAAACTAAAGCACTTCTGGATGTTCTGAAATACAAGAATAGCAAAAGAGATTATTAAAAGAAAAAGAAAGTGATTTGCTCTTGTTGGTGGAAAAGAAAATTATTTGAAGGAACAAGGGATCAGATGATCATATAGACATTCAACAAATATTTATTGGATGTCTGATCTGTGCATAAGATTTTCTTAGGTGTAGTAGGTGTGAATTACCAAACAATCACTATGATTTTTCTTTCAATAGAAAATTATTATTTAGCAAATATTTATTACAACCATACTATGCATTATGCAGGACACCAGAATGGAGTACAGAGACGAACAAGACAAATCACTGTGTTAAGGGAACTCAGGCTTGGTAGACAAGTCAGATAAGCAAATATTTCGAAAAGGAATTGGGGAGGTAGTAGTGGGGGCATGCATGCATGTGCAGGCAGAATGGTGAGAGGTAAGGATAAAAAGCTAGATACCAAAATAGGAAGGATTTATAAACTATGAAATTGTTTGATGTAATTCTGAAGTTCAGACATCTAAAGAATGAAGACTTAGGAGGTCGATTAATTTGGTGCTTATTTGAATCATAGTTTTTGAGTCCTCTCCAACATGCATTTAGAAGCAGTTAAACATGTGTTTAGAAGGGACATTGATGGCAATGCTCAGGCTCTCAGCTAGTATGAAGAGCAATCTGGTTTTGGTTCCATCACGCCCACTCCATCTTACAAAGACAAACAAAGGTGGAAGTTAACAGGACTCATCTTCTCCTGAAGGCACTTTAGAGAGTAACTCATGTGACTCAAGCATCCATCCTCATGGCCAGCAACTTTGTAAACTATTTTCTCTCTTTTATTTTATTTCAGCATATTACGAGGGTACAAATGTTTAGGTGACATATATTGCCTTGCCCCACCCAAGTCAGAGCTTCAAGCATGTCTACCCCCCAGACTGAGTGCACTGCTCCCCTTAGGTGTGAATATATCCATCCTCTCCTCCCCCCTCCCACCTGCCCGACACCAGATGAATGTTACTACTGTATGTGCACATAACTGTTGATCAGTTACTACCAATTTGATGGTGAGTACATATGGTGCTTGTTTTTCCATTCTTGTGATACTTCACTTAGTAAAATGGGTTCCAGCTCTATCCAGGATAATACAAGAGGTGCTAGATCACCACTGGTTTTTGTGGCTGAGTAAAAGTCCATGGTATACATATACCACATTTTATTAATCCACTCGTGTATTGATGGGTATTTGGGTTGTTTCCACATCTTTGCAATTGTGAATTGTGCTGCAATAAACATTCTAATGCAGATGTCTTTTTTATAGAATGTCTTTTTCTCCTTTGGGTAAATATCCAGAAAATGGGGTTGCTAAATCAAATGGTAGTTCTACTTGTAGCTCTTTGAGGTATCTCCATATTACTTTCCACAGAGGTTGCACTAGTTTGCAGTGCCACCAGCAGTGTATGAGTGTTCCTATCTCTCCGCATCCATGCCAACATTTATTGTTTTAGGACTTTTTGATAAAGGCCAGTATCACTGGAGTTAAGTGATATCTCATTGTGGTTTCGATTTGCATTTCCCTGATGATTAGAGATTCTGAGCATTTTTTCATATGTTTGTTGGCCATTAGTCTATCTTCTTTTGAAAAGTTTCTGTTCATGTCCTTTGTCCACTTTTTGATAGGGTTGTTTGATTTTTTTCTTGCTGATTTTCCTGAGTTCTATATAGGTTCCCGTTATCAGCCCTTTATTGGATGTGTAGCATGCACATATTTTCTCCCATTCTGTAGGTTGGCTGTTTGCTCTTGTGACAGTTTCTTTGGCTGTGAAGAAGCTTTTTAATTTGATCATGCTAAACTATTTTCAACCACTGTTTTTCTTCTCCCTGAAAAGAGTTCTAGCAAATATGGTTTACCCCATCAAGTTTTATTTCCAGTGATGTTTCAGTGCCCTGTGATATTCTAAGGTCTTTCGTATGCTCAGATGGCTCACCCATCAATGTGGATTTGCAGAAAACCACTAGACAGTTAAAATAGGAAAGTGATATGAGCAGTTTTATAATTTAGAGCAGTAATGAAATGAGTTCATACCTGAAAGGTGTGTAGAACAATGCCTGGAACACAGTAAAAATCAATAAAGGTGAACTATTGCTATAACAACTGTAATTATGGCTATTACTGCTACTATCAAGCAAGTGAAATAAGACACAAATTGATACTTTCCATCCCCACCCTGAAATGACACAGACAAGTCCTGTCTTCTCTGTTAATGTGAACCCACAAGAGCAGAAAGTGCATCTCTCTTATTTATCAATTTATGCCCAGTACTTAGCATTGCTCAAGAAAGATGTGCAGAATAAATTAAAAATTACGCTAATTTAATCCTCAAAACCCTGAGATCTTTTTTTGAATTGGCATAGTGAACTAATGCCATTTCTCCCTTAGAGTGAAGTTGATACCCATTCACTCAAATTTTCTATTGATTTCATTTAAGAGTATAGGTTTTCATCACCGAATAGGAAATTGAGAGAGAGGCATGAAATTAGGGGAGGAGAGAGAGAAAGGCATTTTCCAGTTAATTAAGAAATGATGCAACTTCTGGCCTCCTTGTTTCCTATTTCTCTCATTCTGTTTTGGGGAGTTGTGTGGATAAGATGAAGATAGCAGGGGCATAAGGAGGGAAAGAAGCGTAAACAAGTAGAGTCTGCAAGTGTAGACAGTGCATAAGCAAATCCTGGCAATGAAAGGAAAGGGGTGAGCACAGAATGACAGCTTCATTTCCTTTACAGAAGCCAAACATTCTGTGTTCACTTACATTTTGAAGGAATAATAATAATAATAATAATATAATAATAAATGACATTCAATGGCATTCTTTGACCAAAAAGTAATTGACGCATACAGCACCACATCTGAGCTTCAGCTTTTCCTTTGTAAAATGAAGATAAGCTTTATCTCTCATGTGGAGTATTGGGGCTTAAATAAAATCTAATGCAAAGGGCTTAACATGCTAGCACATACTAAGGATTCATGGATGTGAATGTGTGTTGCTGTGTGTCTTTATTACTAACTCCTCACCTCAGGTCTGGGAGTGGGACATTGATTAACCTCATTTCGAAGGTGAGGGAACATTGGCTGAGGCAAATGAATTGGCCTGGCCTGGCCTTCTGTCTCTTTACTAGAAACTGGGAGTCAGTACTTTACATCAGGGATTCAGTAAAACTATTCCTTCTTCTGAGATAAATTCGGTAACTTTTTTTTTTTTTTTAAGTTGCAGAGACTTTTGTTTGTTTGATTGCCATTCTTTAGATAGCATAATCTTTTTTTTTCTTGTCTTGCAATACATACATTTAGAGCCTATTAGGCTTTTTGGCTTCCATCAGATATGAGTATATTTGATAGTGAAACAAGGGCCATTTAACCATATAGAAACAGTAATGTTTTCTGCCTAAGCACCTTCAGATTCCTAAAACTAAAAAGATACTCAGTTTGAGAATGGGATGCAGAGAGATATGTACTTGCATCCATATAGAAGAAGAAAACCTAGGGTGAGAGGAAGATGAACAACAGCAGAGATGAAGAGACACCCCTGGAAGCTAGGATTATAGATGGCTAAATATCTGGAAAGGGGCTGAACAAAGGACAAATTTGTAATAGTTAAATTCGAAAAGAATAATAAAGTACTCTCAACATGGACAGTGAAAGGACAAGGCACAAAAATGAGCAAAGGAACTAATGCTGTTTCAAGGAAAATGCACTATACATTCCAACTATTTTTATTTTATTTTATTATTTTATTATTTCAGAATATTATGGGGATACAAACGTTTAGGTTACACATATTGCCTTTGCACTGCCCGAGTCAGAGCTACAAGCTTCCCCATCTCCCAGACAGTGCACACCGCACCATCAGGTGTGAGTTTACCCATCCCCTCTTCCCTCCTCCCACCTGCCGGACCACCTGATGAATGTTATTTTCATATGTGCACATAAGTGTTGATTAGTTAGTACCAATTTGATGGTGAGTACACGTGGTGCTTGTTTTTCCATTCTTGTGCTGCTTCATTTAGTAGAATGGGTTCCGGCTCCATGCGGGATAACATAAGAGGTGCTAGTTCACCATTGGTTCTGTGCCTGAGTAGTACTCCATGATATCTAACTATTTTTATTAAAAGCCAAGGTTGTGTGAGACATTGCTGTTAACTTGATACTTTTGATATGTTATCTTTTACTCTGTAATAATAAGGTATTATCATCCCCAGATTAGCATAGCCACCAAGAGCACAATCTCTGGAGATCTTATAATTTTTCTGGGCACCCCACTTATCCAAATAAGTACTGAGTTGGCTATTTAAGAAAACTGGAGTTTACCTTTATCTGTAAGAGATACTGAAAGTATCATAGGTGATCGAGAATGAATAACTTGTCTCAAAAAGCATTTATTTAATTTTGTTCTGAGAGGCAGCAATATGTATCAAATATTTGGATATGTGCTTGTAGCCCTGACTCTGGAAAACTCTGACTTAGACACTTCACAAAGTTCCCTCCCATGTGTACAGGAAACAGAGCATGCAGATAATTTCCAAAGCCCTTTCCAGATCAAATCTCCAAATTTATGAGATGACTATCATAGCATTCTGAGGTCTCAGTACCTAATTCCTGAAGCACCTCTGTAGACCCGAGAACAGAGAAACTGTCCCGACCCGCGGGGTAGTCAACGCGGACCCTGGAGGAGGGAGTGGGAATTGGGAGAGGCAGGAGACACAA
>NW_012149108.1:2930307-2931355 GCF_000956105.1 Propithecus coquereli | reverse complement strand
GCCAGCATTTGAGCAGTGACCACGTTATTGGGGCTACACATTATGACTCCCATTTGTGTGAGCAGATCCCTGCCCCACAAGTTGACTGGGAGATGAGGGATAACAAAAGGTTTAATGAGCCCTGAGTTGCCTTCTTTGTCTCTCCAAGTGAGATATTTAGAACTCTGCTTGGGGTTTTGGCTTTGTCCAATGCCCCTTAAGTTAGTCAGCGTTTCAGAAGTGGGCCATGGAGCTGGCCAGTCTTCTTGTTTAATAATGATCACATCAGCTCCAGTGTCTATCAAGCCTGTAAACATTTTATCATCTAGCCATAGATTAAGGGAGGGTTTTTGGTTGGAAATAGCTTGCACCCAATACATATCAGAGGATCCAAATCCTCCCGACCCTCATGTAGCCTTATGGCTGATATTATCAGTCTTAACCAGGGGCAACAAAAGCAGTTGGGCTATTCTGTCCCCTTGAGCAACGGTGATGACACCATCAACCGCCTTTGCCATAATCTTAATTTCTCCCTCATAGTCATTATCTACCACTCCCGGGTAAATTTGCAATCCTCTCATGGTAACACTGCTTCTTCCTAAGAGTAACCCAAAAGTTTCACGGGGCAGGGGCCCATATACCCCTGTGCTTAAGGCTTGGGCCCCCATCTCAGGGGTTAGCACTGTGTAGGAGGAGGCACAGAGGTCCAATCCTGCGCTTCCTGGGGTTGCTCTACTGAGGTCTGAAATGGATTTTTGTTGCTTGCTGGTACAAAGCTGACTGCCCCATAAGCTTGTTTCGGGGCCTGGGGCAGGCCCCTCCCCCCGTTTCCCGACCTCGGCGGCAAGGGGTTTCCATCAATGTCAGTTTTAGATCTGCATTCGCTGGCAAAATGCCTCCCCTTCCGGCATCTTAGGCAGATGCCTGGGGCTTTAGTTTTCTGGGCCTTGTTGGAGTCCCCCTTGCAGTCTTTGGCAAAGTGTCCTGCTTTGCCACATTTAAAACAAGCCCTTCTCTGTCTATCCCTGTTTCCTAAAAACTCTTTGACTGTCTGTCCGCTAAGGGCGGC
>NW_012149108.1:2890117-2928533 GCF_000956105.1 Propithecus coquereli | reverse complement strand
TTCTATATAAGGAAACCCTCAGGGGCTTTCAAGGGCTACATAGTTATAATGGGTAAATAGAAACTTACAAGCTCTTCCGCAGGCTTTTGCAAATGCGTGGGCTTGGTTAAGCAGCTGCCGGGCCTCATGGCTCCGGACAGAAACCTTTCCTGCTTTGACAAATGTGACTGACCTCACCTCATGTGTGATTTTCCCTGCAGCTAAATACAGTTGGGGGCTCCTGTGCTCGGCCAGCTGATTAGAGGCTCTGACAGGAGGGCCTGCATGTTCTGAATCTTGTTGACCAGATGCTCCATGATGGAATAAGAGTTAAAGCAGGCCTGCAGCTGTGATGTTTTTCATCTTCTCCGGTTTCATCACCTCCTACTCATCTTGCTTGGCTGGGTGTGCTCTGCAGTAAGAAAGCCCTTAGGGTTTGCCCAGAGCAGCTTCACAGAAAAACTCCTGAGGCTTCCCTTACCACACAAAGGAGGGGGAGGAAAAGAACTTCCATCTGCATTTGCTCCCTGGACTAGAGCGCCATAAATACCTAGGCTTCTATTACTACTTCTTCGATAAATAACCTGCTGCCCATGGGCTTAATTTTCCAGAATAATGCTTAAACTGCCCCTACATTTTTCAGATTTTTAATGAGTGTTAGGAAAAGACTGCTATTGAGGGGAATGGACTCATGACGCCACCATCTCATTAGTCTGAGATCATCTTTGTTTTGATTATTGTTCTCTAAAGTCTAGGATTATTCTCAGAAATTCACAAAACTCTATCAAGTTTCTATTCCAAAAAATGTCCGCTGAGGTGCCAGAGAGATTAATAATGCCTTCCATGCACTAAACAATGGCTCTCAAATTCTTCAAATATTTATTTCAGATGCCAGTTGAGCAAAGCCATGTATTTGTTTTAATACAGGTGATTAAGCAGATAAGAGTTGGCCATTCCCTGCTTGAAATCAAGCATGATTCATTATTTGGAAAGCGTTCATTAATTTATTATTATTCACTAATTACAGGGAACAAAAATGCATTTTTCCTCATATGACACATTATAATATTGTCTACATTCTGAAGAATCTTTCTGACACACTAGTTCTTATACTATCCCCTTTTAAATACCTTTTCCTTTGTTCTTTGTGCATTCTAATCCTGATTGTTCCAGTTACTAACTTGACAACCTTAGATAACTTCTTTAAATCTAAGTTCCTTAAGATTATAAAATGGGATATAACTTGAATAAAATGAGTTAAATATCTAAGGAACATGCAATTTTCTTTTAATTTAAATGAATTCAATACCTCTTTATTGAGCACCAATTGGTCAGACACTCTGAATAAGTTATTTTATTTCTTCTTCTCAATACCCATATGAAGTAGGTATTATCCAGCCATACAGATGATGAAACTGGAGCTCAGAGAGTTAGTAAACTAATCTAATTTTCACAACCAGTGAGTAATAGTCAGAATTTGAACCCAAACTATTATGATTTCAGAGCCCCAGATGCCTCCTCATGTATGAGTCATTGGTATTATAGATTATCTTATTTTGCATTTTCAAATATGTTCTTTCATTAGGAAAATATACCTTCTCCTGGTCTTATCTTACAAAGTCAATTTTTCAATGAAGTTAATGTCATATGCTAAATGTCAAGGGAAGGTAAATGGTGTTGAAAATTTGGGAAATAATCTCAAAGAGAAAATGGAAAAAAATAGAAGTCGAATATAAAATGAACACTTTATCTGCCAGGGAAAATCACACTAGAATATAAGTTCTGGTTGAGAACATTTGCACAATATTGAAAAATATATTCTTCTATCATTTCTTTCTTCATTCCTTTAATAATTCTCTTCCCCTCCCCCCCAAAATTACTTCATTCTTGTACAAGTCTGTCTTTGTTTTGGTAAACTGGATTTTTCTCAGGAACTGTGTTTTGTCAGTTCCCAAGCAACTAAACTCTGTCAGCATCAGAATCATTGTCATCCTCAAAATGTTATTCTGTGGTAGGATCTCTGGTAAAGAGTTTACAGACAAATTCCCCAAGAAATAGGGTTCTGTTGATCACAATAGTGATGAACATGATAATAGCTACTATGTTCCAGATATTCTGTTAGTTTCCAGGGATATGAAGATAGATTTAGAGACAGATTTCATCCTCCAAGTTACAAGTGCTTAAACAAATAATAACAGCGAAAGATGAAAATGAGAATAATTGAACTGCACCATAGAAACATGAGTGGAGATGAATTTACCATGGGGAGAGCAAAACAGACTTACAGATTATGTGATAATAGAAAAGTTTCACATTGGAGGCTAGGAGTTTACCCAGCATATAAGCAGAAGGTTGGGCAATGAAAGCTAAGGAAACACTGTGAACAAAGATAGGGCAGTATGAACAAATCTGAACATGTTTCTACCTGACACATGAGCTAAGAAGTGGGAAAACATCAAATATTTCCTGCCATTTTATCTTAACCTTAAATACAAAACCAAACACAGCAATAACAAAATTTGATTTTGAATTAGATGAAATGTATGCTTTATATATTAAAATATCAGTAGATTCATCTATTTATTCAAAATTACTTATTGGTTGACTATTCCATCAAACACCCAGCAAGCCACTGAGGATCGAATGGTGAATGATGTAGACATGGTCCCTACACTCATGATTTAATGGAGAAACAAACATGAAACAACAGCAAACAGTAAAATAAGTAATATACAATCTCTAATGTAGTATGTGATTTGATAATATCTAATACAATAAATGAAAAAGTCATGTTTCAGCACATTTGCTGGTGAGATTGATGATGAAAGTCAAGAAAAAACCTTAACCTGGGAATGAATATATACAAAATTTAACTTAGGAGATAAATGTAAAACTATCAAGCATTTAATTTCAAAAAGAGACAAATGTCTACTTTGGCATCAGGCTATAAGAAAAGGCTTGGAGCATTGTATTTGACCCACAGCATAAACAAGATTAACCATGTTAATTCTATTATTTGTTTTAAATTAACTTAGTAGCCTCATTACAATGACAAATGGTCTGCATTACAGGTATGATATTACTACTGCCTGTTTTACAACTGATATATGACATTTGCTTCAAAAGGGCATTAACAAACTAAAATATTCACAAAATAGGGCACCCAGGACCTAAAAAACATGTCATGTATAGTAATGGTTAACAAAAGAAAAACGGTTCTTTTATAGACTGAATGTTTGCGTCCCCACAAAATTTATGTATTGAAATTCTAAGTCTCATTGTGATCGTATTAGGAGGTGGGACCTTTGGGAGGTATTTAGGTCATGAGCGTGGAGCCTCTTAAATGGAATCAGTGTCCCTGTAAATGAGACCCCAGAAGGTTGGCACAGTGGCACACACCTATAGTCCCAGCTACTTGGGAGAATGAGGTGGGAGGATATCTTGAACCCCAGAGTTTGAGGCTACAGCATGCTATAATGGCACCTGTGCATGGCTACTGCACTCCAGCTTGGGCACCATAAGACCTAGTCTCTAAAATAAAATAACATAAGATAAAATAAAATAAAATAAATCCCAGAGAGCTCCCACACTCCTTCTATCACATGAGGACACAGAAGACGACCATCTATGAAACAGGAAGCAGACCCCTGTGAGACAGTGAATCTGCTGGCTTGGTATTGTACTTTTCCTCCTCCAGAACTATAAAAAATAAGTGTTTGTTGTTTAGGTTATCTAGTTTATGTCATTTTTTTTAATAATAGCCCAAACAGCCTAAGGTTTCAAACCTAGAGGTGGCATAGAATCATTGTAAGAACTAGATCAGATGTACATTGTATTGAGTCCAACCTTTCCTAGTTACTGGCCATACCTCCTTGAGCGATTTAACATCTCTAAACCTTAAACTTTCTGATCTTTATTGGAGATAAAAATGTAACCCATTTCATATAATTATTGTGAAGATTAAATAATATACCATATATAAAATGTTCAGAATACTGCCTGTCGAAATAGAATGCTATGGTTTGAATGTACTAACCAAAAGAGCTTGTGTTGGAAACTTAATCCCCAATGGAACAGCATTGGGAGGTGGGGCCTAATGAGAGGCAATTAGGCCATTTGGGTGGAGTTAATAGATTAATGCTGTTATTGGGAGAGTAGATTCATTGTAAAAGGGCAAGTTTGGTTCCCTTTTCTCTCTCTTTCATGCCCTCTCTTTGTCCTTCTGCCATGGAACGATGCAGCAGGAAGGCCCTTGCAAAATTTCAGCCCCTCAGTATTGGCCTGCAGAACCACGATCTAATAAATTTCTTTTCATTGCAAATTACCAAGTCTATCATAGCAGCACTACCAAATAGAAGTGAAGATGAGAGACAGAGAGCATGA
The DNA here is from genome assembly GCF_000956105.1 of Propithecus coquereli. Lineage (NCBI taxonomy): Eukaryota > Metazoa > Chordata > Mammalia > Primates > Indriidae > Propithecus > Propithecus coquereli. Next base: position 2,924,171 of record NW_012149108.1, on the reverse strand, counting down.
GTCATGGTAAGAAAACACCCAAACGCAATCTCTTGGAGCCCCAAAGCTGCCCTGATTCCTGCAGCCCTTCCTTCACATGAGTGATCATGGGAACATCTCCAGTGTCCTGTTGATAAATCTCTGTATGTTGCTACAGTTAGTTTGGAGTGGGTTTCTACTACTTGAGACTGAAAGAGTTCAGAGTAATACTATTACTGTTGGTGTTACGGTCATTGGTGACTGGTTACTACGTATGACATTTAAGAACTAGTAAGTTTTCAGTAAATGTTTTTGAATGAATTAAATAAGTGAGTGAATTTTTCAAATTAATGACTCCGAAGATGTTCTCTGAATTACTATGATCATGAAGGATGCTATAAAGTAGATATATATATATTTAGAATTGAATAAAATATAGGATCAGAATCTGTATGAAAAGAGAACAGAAGAAATGGTCAAATCTTTCAAGTGAAGTTGACTTAAATTCAAATTCCACCTTTACCACTTATCAGTTGGGTGGCTTCAGGAAGTATCCTTAATTTCTCTGAGATCAATTTTTCCAACTGTAAAATAAATAAAATAAGTATTTTCATATGATGCCATTTTAAGTATTATCATAAACATTTAGTAACCTTTTACCTTAAGATTGTAGGTTGTCTGAATGTACAATCATTCTTTGCATTGTACAACTATTCCTTGCATGAGACAAACCATACTAATGTTACAAATCTACACTATGAAAAAAAATGCAGTGAATGCATAAGGCCACATACTGTATTCTTTTGTAAAAAAAATCATTTCAGAATAAAACATTTTGGTTACATAAATGGCTTTTGTATCATTTGAGTCAAAGTTGTAAGTGTGCCATCACACAGATAGTGTGCATTGTACCCATTAGGTGTAAATTTTCCCATCTCTTCCTCTTTCCTCCCACCTGCTTGATTTTCGATGAGTGTTATTTCCATATGTGCATGTAAGTGTTGATTGATTTGTTCCAATTTAATGGTGAATACATGTGATGTTCGTTTTTCCATTATTGTGATATTTCATTTAGAAGAATGGTCTCCAATTCCATACAGTTTAATACAAGAGATATTAGTTTACCGTATTTTATGGCTGAGTAGTACTCCATGGTATACATATACCACATTTTATTAATCCACTCATGTATTGATGGGCACTTGGGTTGTCTCCACATCTCTGCAATTGCGAATTGTGCTGCTATAAACATTTGAGTGCACACGCTTTTTTATAAAAAGTATTTTTTTCCTTTGGGTAAATACCCAATAGTGAGATTGCTGGATCAAATGGTAGGTTCTTTAAGTTCTTTGAGTTATCTCCATACTACTTTCCGTAGAGGTTGGACTAGTTTGCAGTCCCACAAACAGTGTATGAGTGTTTCTCTCTCTCTGCATCCACACCAGCATTTGTTGTTTTGGAATTTTTGATAAAATCCATTCTCACTGTAGTTAAGTGACATCTCATTGTGGGTTTTTTTTTGTTTGTTTATTTGTTTGTTTTTATTTCAGCATATTATGGGAGTACAGATGTTTAGGTTATGTATGTTGCCTTTGCCCCCCCCTCCCCCGCTAAGTCCGAGTTTCAAATATGTCCATCCTTCGGGTGGTGCGCATTGCACTCTTTGTGTATGCATATACCCATCCCCTCCTCCCTCCTCCCTCCTCCCCCCTCCCCCCTGCCCAACATCCAATAGATGTTATTCTTATATGTACACTATGTGTTGATCAGTTAATACCAATTTGATGGTGAGTACATATGGTGCTTGTCTTTCCATTCTTGGGATACCTCACTTAGTAGAATGCATTCCAGCTTTATCCAGGAGTATACAAGAGGTGCTATATCACCATTGTTTCTTAAAGCTGAGTAGTACTCCATGGTATACATATACCACATTTTATTAATCCACTCATGTGTTGATGGACACTGGGTTGTTTCCACATCTTTGCAATTGTGAATTGTGCTTCTATAAACATTCCTGTGCAGGTGTCTTTCTTATACAGTATCATTTGGTCTTTTGGGTAGATGCCCAGTAATGGGATTGCTGGATCGAATGGTACTTCTAATTGTATCTCTTTAAGATATTTCCATATTACTTTCCACAGAGGTTGCACTAGTTTGCAATCCCACCAACAGTGCATGAGTGTTCCTACCTCTCTGCATCCACGCCAACATTTATTGTTTTGGGACTTTTTGATAAAGGCCAGTCTCACTGGAGATAAGTGATATCTCATTGTGGTTTTAATTTGCATTTCCCTGATGATTAGAAATGTTAAGAATTTTTCCATATGTTTGTGTTGGCCATTCATCTATCTTCATTTGAAAAGTTTCTGTTCATGTTTTCTGCCAACTTTTTAATGGGGTTGTTTGTTTTTTTCTTGCTGATTTTCTTGAGTTCTTTGTAGATTCTGGTTATAAGCCCTTTATTGGTTGTATAGTATGCAAAAAATTTCTCCCATTCTGTAGGTTATATGTTAGCTCTAATGCTTGTTTCCTTGGCTGTGCAGAAGCTTTTTAATTTGATCAGCTCCCATATATTTATTTTCATTGTTGCTGTGATTACTTTTGGGCTCTTCTTCATAAATTCTTTGCCTAGGCCAATGTCTATAAGAATTTTTCCAACATTTTCTTCTAGAATTCTTATAGTTTCATGCCTTAGGTTTAAGTCTGTTATCCACCATGAGTTGATTTTTGTGAGAGGTGAGAGGTGCAGATCTTCTTTCAGTCTTCTGCATGTGGCTATCCAATTTTCCCAGCACCATTTATTGAATAGGGATTCTTTTCCCCAGTGTATATTTTTTTTCTGCCTTGTGAAAGACCAGATGGCAATATGAGGATTGTTTTATAACTAGGTTCTTTGTTCTGCTCCATTGTTCTATGTCTCTGTTCTTGTGCCAGTACCATGCTCTTTTGGGTACTAGCCTTGTAGTATAGCTTGAAGTACGGTAAATTGATGCCTCCTGATTTGTTCTGAATTATACTCTTATTTCCTTCAAAATTTTCTAGAGAAAATTCAATTTGATATGTTATGTTTTTAAAGTTTCTTTTAAATAAATGCTTTCCAAGACTAGAATGCCACACCATTTGTGTCTATGTAAAAATTCTTTAAGAAAAACTGCAATAAATATCTTGGTAGGATTTAATTATTCACTGACCATGTTGCCTTCTTTTTTGTCAATGGCTTATTGCTCTGTCAGTGTCATTTTTATACCCAATTTTTAAATGTGTTCCATTGATAATGCTCTTTGCATATTTTAATATTGCTTAATCAAAGTGTTTGCACAGCTGGTAATCAGAATAGTGAGGCTTGGATCACAGAATCACTGCAGCCCTTGCTTCTTTTGAATGCTTATCTTTCCTAATAACTGGGATATTATTTCCCATAGACAGCCTCATGCTTCTAAGACGTATTAGAAATTGTCTTTAACAATCATTTTCCATTACTGCAGGAGTTTAGGATAATGGAATGTGTAGTCACTTTCAATTCGTGTCAAATTTTCTGATGCATTTGTACCACCAACATTTTATCAGCTTGTCATTGGAACAAATGAAGTTGCAAATTGCATCGACTTTTTTCATGAAATCTTTGAAACTGTTTATTTTTAACATGACTTCCCTTCTTTCCTTTCTATTTCTATAGTGTAGCAGGCTTGATTTTCAACTTTCAGGGTCTTTGTCACTTAGTGAGTATGGCAGGCACAAAAATTTACTGGGGCCTTGAAGGTTTTGAGGGAAGGGATTTGGGTTTATAGGGCATATTAAAGCTAAATGCAGATTGAAGTAATAAGCTTGGAGCGATTTGATGAACTACCTGTAAGCAGGGGTGGAGAATTTCTGACACACCAGGAAAGCCATTATGCTCCTGTTATGTTCAATAGCCCGGTTGGCTTAAAGGTTACAAGTGATGTATGTTTTCATTATCTCCTACGGGCTTGATGCCTCAGAAGACCCCAGATGGCTTATTTCGGCTTCAATTCTCTTCATTTGCACTATGGCAAGGTCTGTCGCATAGAGCCGATATGTTTGTGAGGGTCAGTTTGCTTTGAGAAATACTGTTCCGTGATCTCTGTTATATTCTTTTGCCTGAAAATTTGCAAGGAGTTACTACCTGGGGAGTAACTGAAAGCTCTTCAGAAACACATTTTGATTTCCTGGGTATCACCTGTCATGATGAAAGCAATAATAGCAACAAAACAGAATCAACATTAGTTATCATTTATTGAACATGTATTATGTGCCAGACGTGCCTTACATATACTATTTTATGATATATGTTTACTATATCGCAGCAAGCCAAATATCATGATTTCTATTTTATACATGAAAAAGCCAAGGAGTCAGTAAGAGATTAAGTAACTTGTCCCGAATCAGATTCCTAGTAAATGTTAGAGACAACATTCAGACCCAGGTCTGCCTGACTCCAGGAAACTCCTAACAATTGCAAATGATCTTTAGTCCAACATGGAGAAACTCAGAGTCTACTTGGGGAGAAAAATACACGTAACTATTATATAATAATGTTTTTCATTAAAATATTTGTATATTGACAGGGCAAGAGAAGCAATATGTACTATTTATATCTCTTTAGGGGAAGTAATTAAACATACAAAGGGAGGGCCAGAAAATACACAGAGAAGAGGTAACTCATCAGTGGAAACATGAGATTACATATCATAGAACCATTTAAACAAAGGCTCAGACTGAGCCTTGAAATAATACAGTGTGAGGGGGAAGCACAAAAAAGTCAAGGTTGGCATAAGAAAAAACAAAAACACTCCAATGTCTAAACCTGTGTGTATAAGCACAGGAAAAAGTTAAGGTACGGAAGTACCAGATTGTTGTTATCAGAGGAGGATGGACCAAGGTGGGTGATAACAAATGATTTTACTGCTTAATTTACTTAAAAAAATCAAGAATGTGAAACTGTAGTGAATTTATGAGAAACATTTATTTTTAAAATAAAATGTGAAGGTTAATACCTGCCTTACTTATGACCTGGGGTTATTGTAACATTGAGATAAGCAGTACTCGCATGAATGTGGTTATTGTTAAAATATGCAGTTAACTGTCCTGGTTGTGACTATCTGTCTCCTGTTGTCTTGAAATTTTATTTAAACATTTTTTTCAAAAGGAAATGTTCTAAAGGAAATCAAGTTATATTTATTTTAATATTGTTTCTAATCTACTAACCTTTCTCATTCAACAGACATTCCAATGAAGTAAAAATGAGGCAAAGGAAACCTCACTACCTGGTGCAGATTGCTTATACAATAGCCCTCTCCAGAACTTAAGTAATGAAGTCAGTTATTGTAGAGGTTTCCAATGCAAATATCATAGTATTTAATAAATAGTTGGAATGTCCCTAAGACTATTCTAATAATTAGTTGGGTCTTCTTTTGCAAAAGCATACATTCCTTTACTTAAAATGACCTTGTGTCATATGTGTTCAAAGGTTGATCTAATACAATGGAGTTTTATCCCACCCATTTGTCTTAGAATTCTGTGCGTTTGCTTTAGAATAAAGATTGCTCTTCCTTTACATAGGCTACTATTTGCTTTCTCAAATCCGTTTTGGCCTTGAACACACTCTAGAAATAGAGATTATTTAGAAATGCTGATAAGGATGTTCTGCTGAATAGTATCCTTTAAAAATCTTAGAGGATGCTCAGGCGTTGTTATGTCACTGGAGGACTTACATAAGTAGACATACAAATCCAGGCAAAAGAAGACAGCTGCAAGACATATCTGAGTCTACTCCTTAGTGGACTTGTGCTATGTGATGCTGATTAATTACTTTTATTTTGATAACACAACAATAAATGCATGCATTTTTGATTTTTAAACAGCTTTATTGAGGTGCAATTGATATGCAATAAACCACACATATTTAAATTTAGGTGATTTGACAGTTTTGAGATATGTGTATACCAATGAAACTATCACCATAATCAAGATAATAAGCACATCTATCATTCCCCAAAGTTCCCTGTTGCCCCATGATAATCTTGTCCCCTGCCCCATGGCGCCCCCTCCTCGCAACTCCTAATTTGTTTTATCATAAATGCTTTTGTATTTTTTATAATTTTATATATATGGAATCAGGTATTATATTGTCTGGCTTATTTCACTCAGCATAATTATTTGAAGATTCATCCATATTGTAGCATGAATCAATGGTATATTCCTTTTTATTATGCAGCAGTATTCCATTATATGGATATCACAACATGTTTATCCATCTACTTGTTGGTAGGCATAGGTCTCTTGATTTTCATTTATCATTCATGACCTTTGGTCTCATATTCCTGATATGAATACATCCTTTCTGAAAAAGTAGTTCAAAAGCTAAGTACCCTATTGTCTCGAGATCATAGAGAGGAAAACATCCCCTCAAAAATACACAGGGGTAGAATTAGTTTATTTATGACAATAATAATATTCTGATGATATAACTTCATAACACCAGATGAAGTTGTTTTGTTTTAAGGTGGACATATTATTCATAATGTGGGCTGTTGCTTTTTGCCCCACTCTGTTTTATTTTTAATTATTTCACTAAGAAATTGATGTATTATGAAGATGTAACTAAAAACAGAGATGACGGAATTTAAACAATTCACTTAATAAATATTTTTTGAGACCCTACTATTTGTCAGGAACAGGACCAGAAATAAGATATTTAAAAAGACACATTGTTGTTCTTTCACATCCCAAAGTGGATTTATTATGAAGCTAATGTGAAGCTTAAACTTTGGAGTCCCTTAGATGCAGAGGCCCTCCCAAAGGCCTCAACAAATGTGTTCTTATGGTCATATTTTGTAGTATTTGCAAAATTACTGTATTTTAAATGCAATTGGTAAGAGCCTGTGTCTGTTTATACTCCAGCTCTCCTCCTACTACACACTTTTTCCCAAGAAGAGTAATATTGGAGTTCCAGGAGAATTTTGGAGATCCACAGGGAAATCAGAGTTCAAGAGATAGATAGATACATATATACTTACATACATACAGAAATTTAATTCTTACATACAAAAATATAGTTTGGATTTAGTAGGATAGATATATGTGAAATTCTGCAGCCCACTGTGCAAACTCACTGGGCTCCATGATCAGAAGATACAAGTCCATGAACTTCCGTACAGTATAAACATGCCCATTGGTGCCAGACGGTGGAAGGATGTGGATGATGGAAGAAAAACTAGGTTTGAAGTGGACAAACTTTGTCTGTAAAAAAGCGTACAGAGGCATGTTAGGCAATGTAACAGTCTGTGTGTAAGGATGCTTGTAATACTTGTCAACATTTTAAATTGTTAATTTGATGTGATTTCTTTTCTCATTCTAAATAAATATACACATGTACATCTAAATTTATATTCATAATTTTGAATTATTTTTATTAAAGAGCCCCCCACCACAACTTTATATACACTTGAGGTTTCACAAAACTAGGATCTAACTCTGTTTATACATTATAGTTCAGTGGGGGAGACAGGCTAGTAAACATATAATTAAGATATAAGGTTATAAAGGCTAAAATAAGAGAACCTCAAGTACCACAGAAGTGCATTAGGCCAGGAATACAATTTTTACCTGGGAGAATATAAAAGGTTTCTTGGAGGAAGTAATATCAAGCTGACATGTAGTAGGTTAATAGGAATTGAACAAGCAAAAATGTGTAGGTCTTTGTGTGTCTATGTATCAGTATATTGGGAAGGGGAGAGAAGGAGATGAGTCTATGGGAAAGTAATTAGGGAGGTTTTACCTTACCCTTAGAAATAAAATAGGTGGATGGGGTGATGTGGGATATTTGCATATATTTTATAAAGTGATTCTTGAAAAGCATTATTGAAGAATGCCAACACTTTAGTCATAGAGACCATATTTGATTGTGTGTCTTCCAAAGCTTTTTCTTTCCTCTAAGGTACAGGTCCTTAAATTTATAAAGGCAATTTTCAAGGAGCAGTTTTAGAATGTAGAGGCTCTTAGTGAAGGAAGGCTCCTTGTTGTAGTGAATGGTATCTGGGGTGCTATTCTAAATACTAATGCAATCTATACTAGACCACTATAGTTCTTTCTACATTTAGCCATTGCTCAATCAAGGTTTATTTAATCAATGTATGCTTAATCAAGAGTCAGAAATCATAGGCTGATGTGTACATTTACTACTATTTTATTTTCTCTTGAGAAATCAGTTCCATCTCTAAGCTTCAGTTTTCTTAGGTTTAAAATGGGGGTTAAAAACTTCCTCCTTTGGAGGGTAGTTTGAGACTAAGAGGATCTAATAAAAAGATCTGGGATAAAAATGTTGAATATCAAGTAGGCATTCAATAAGTTTCAAATGATTACGCACTCCAAACTTCTACAATTTTCTAATGAGATACTGTCTACAGCTCCTCTCTGATGTCCTCGATGCTGTAGTCTTTAGAGGATAACTCTCAGAGATTTTTTTCCCGCAAATGCGGAATGTCTCTTTGAATTAATTCACTTAATAAAAAATTGAATAATACCTGAAATTCCATTAAGAAAGTAATTTTACAGGTCATCAACAGCTTATTTTATATCTCTTTTGAGATACTCCAATATTTATTTAATATTCAGAGACGAACTACCCCTTTTAAAAAATATTAGGACCAAAACTTCTGCAGGATACTATTCAAGTATAGCATCATCCTAAATGCAGGTTTGAGAAATTAATTGCATACAAATGTTCTATATCACCCTAATCTTCTCATTGACATCTCATGGACAAAAGTGACTTCCCAGATGTCTGATTTTATTCAATTTTTAAAGACAGCAATAGTAGGCAATGATGCCACGGATGTGGTTTGGGATGATATCTGTGTGGCTAACTCCTACTCTGATAGTCTTGCTTTAAACATTACTGCTCTAGCAACTACTCTGGCCATCAGATCAAGTCCTTTTTTATATTCCCTTACATTCCTGTGTCTTCACATTCATTCTCTATGGTTATATCTTTGTCACATAGAAAACATATGTCTGTCTCTCGAATATGTAGGCTCTGAGAGTACAGGGACTGAATCTGATTTATTAAACATTATATTTCCTTCACTTCTAGCAGTTCTTGGCACGTAACAGGTGTTCAGTATATATTTACCAAGTGAATGAATGAGTAATTTTATAAATGAAGATTTAGTTAAGAATCAAAGATCACAACCAGAAGAAAAAGTCATAGGCCTTTTAGGATTCATTTAGAAATAGAAAGTTCTTCAAATTTTTAAGCTAAAGAAAAAGAAAACTTTGGTAGGGAATTCAATAAAGGAAATTAAGGTAGAAATGAATACAAAAGCAATACTGATTTTTTAAAGCCTCATGCTACTTTAAAAACCAAAAAGGCCAGGCATAACTTAGTTTGCTCATAAAATTTTAGCATTTGGTTCACTAAATTAAAAAGCATAGTTTATATAAACAATCAAATATTTACAAATTGAATTTACTTTGAGATATTTTTCATCTCTGATACCAATTCAGCCCCAAGCTGTTGACCTTTAAAAAAAAAGCAACACTCTTATCATTTACTGAGTGATGAGATGCAGCAGAAACTTGAGATTATGAAAAAAAAAAAATCATGCATGGTGCAATAAAAACATCATGTTATTAAGGTGACTGCCCTGGGATCCTTTAGTGACAAACACAGAAAGGGGAAGGAGGAAGGGAAGAAACAAATTTAGATTTATCGAGCATTTATCACAAGCCAGTCCCTGAGCTGGGCAGTTGCATGGATTAATTCATTTAATTTCCATAACAATAATTTAGGGTTGATATTATTATTCCCATTTTTCAACTAAAAATATTGAGGTACTGAGAAAGCAACTAACTTAAAAAAAAAAACAAAAACCCTCCTAATTAAGACAAGGGGAAGTGGAATTGTAGCCAGATTTTTCCCAGCCCAGTTCCCATGCTGTGGCCTCACTACGGCTCAGGCACCAAAGGAAGCTCTCATTTTTAAAACAGAAATTCAGGAACAGCCACATATCCTGGAATCTTTTTCATCCTATGAAGAAAGGCAAGGCCTGCAAAGGCAAAAGATGTCATATCATCTCTATTTCTTAAGGATCTGGGCCAGTACTATTTAATAGGGTAAGCCACACATGTAAAATTACATGTTCTAGTAGCTACATTTTAAAAAAAGTAAAAATAAACCAGTAAAATTAATTTTAATAACACATTTTATTTAATTGCAAAAATATATCCATGACATTATCATTTAATTACATGTCAACAGCATAAAAATTATTAATGTACATTCTATTTCATACTAAATTTTCAAAATCTGATGTGTACTTTATGCTTACAGCACAAATGGGCCAGACACACTCAAGTCTCAGTAGCCACAGGGGCACTAGTAGCTATCTTATTGGACAGCACAGATATGGATAGTTCCAGTTAGGACTACTAATAAACCATCTCAGACAGGGAAACTTTAGGCCTTCTTCCTTATACATATCAACGCTGTAATTTATTCCATACAGCTGACCTTCTTCTCTCTGACTCAGTAGTGCGTGAAGATCAATAAGCTAGGTTTTAGAGTCAGGTTTCCATAAAACTCTTCTCTACCACTTATTGAGTCCTTGAACAAGCTACTTAATATGTCTGAGCCTCAGTCTTCTCATTTACAAAATGGAGAGAACATTGCTTAACTCAGAAGGTGTTGATGAGTTGTATTAATGCAAACATCTCTTGGCACATGGCAGTTGCTCCATAAGTAGATGCTCTTAAAATCAAATCTCATTTTCTGGTGTGTGGACTTTAATAGAAATTGAATGTACTGTTATTGACACGGAAATCTTATACAGTTTGCTATCCCACATAAGGCTTCCAACTCCCCTCACCCCACACCTTCAGGATAGACCTTTATCATGGTTCAAAGGTCCTTTATGATATGACCGCATCCCGCCCTCATCCGTTCTCTTCACCACCTTCCCATGCTCTGTGGCCATAGTAGGTCCAGTTCCATAAATGCACCATGCTTTCTCTCATCTCAGTGCTACACCAGTCCTAGCGAAAGGGCTTAGTCAATCACTCACTCTCCCTGATTTAATAAAAATCGCCATGGGTCTCACACATGTTGGTATATTTATAATGTTCTCTGAAATATTGAAATTTCCTGCAGAATGACCTCTGTAGGCTAATTAGAATAATTTATAACCTTTTAAAAATCCCATTAGTCCACTTACAGAAGAATGTAGCACTCTAGGATTGAGATCTTTAAAAGCAAAGAAGGCTGATATGCTATCAACTAGAACAAAAGGAAACTGTACTCCTGCCACCCACTATTGGTCCTCTTCCCCAGGAAAGAGATTTTTACAAGTCCCAACATACTCTCTGTCTCTTGGCTTTTCCTGGTCCTAGGCTAAATGCAGGAGTCTCTTTGCTTTAACTCCAGAAATGCTGGAGGACTGTGAGTGGTTCTTGGGTTTCTTCCTCATAGGGTATATATAGTGCCTACTGAAAAGCAGCAGCTGTGTTCAAAGCTCAGGGCTGTACCCATAGCATCTCTGTACTTCTAACTATCTGCGAAAGGCCAGCTTCTTGCTGCCTCTCTTTCCAAAGCCGTTATCTCAGAATCATGGTGTTTATCCTGAAAAGGCTTATTCCCTATCTAAAACCCGGTCAGAGATGGGGTGGAAAATTCACAGAATTGCTTCAAATTTTTTCCTTTTTCAAAAAAGCATACTAAAGAAATTAGAAAATTATTTATAATGAGTAGTGTTGGCTGATCTAAAATTACCTTTTTATTTTTTATAGCTTTTGAGCAAAAACAAAGCAATATTTGCATTCTGGCTTTGATTTCCAAAGGGAAAACCAAATTCAGACTGGCTAAGTCTTTCTTTTCAAAAGTTAGTTAATAGGAAATTAAAATTTAAAAAATATTCACTCGCCTATAATCCTAGCACTCTGGGAGGCCGAGGAAGGAGGATTACTTGAGCTCAGGACCTCGTGACTAGCCTAAGCAAGTGTGAGACGCGGAGACCCCGTCTCTACTACAAATAGAAAAATTAACCAGGCATCATGGCATGCAATTATATTCTTAGCTACTCAGGAGGCTGAAGCAGGAGGATTCTTTGAGCCCAGGAGTTTGAGGTTACAGTGAGTTAGTGAGTTACGATGATGCCACTGCACTCTACCCAGGGCAACAGAGTGAGACTCTGTCTCAAAAACAAACAAACAAAAAAGTTACCGAAGTGTTGTTAATCATAACCTGAATCATGGATTTTAATCACAAACTGGGAAAACATGGTATTTATGTATTTTATAAACAGGATCACTAACAAATATATGAGTGTGATTATGTAATTTTGTGCTAGTTTACTGTTAAAAACACTTTGGCAGAAACCAAAAGAAACATATATAACTAAGTCTGTATATAGTCACTTCACATTCATAAAATATTTTATAATTACTTTTAATTCTTTCTCAGTGTTTTACTGTAAACAAAAATGCTTTCCAACTTTTGTCTTTTACTGATGAGATAGCCAAGGTCTTGAAAATTTAAGTGGTTTTTGTGGAAAAACACAAAGTTTTTGGTTGAGCAAAGGATGTCATTCAGCTCATCTAACAACATATGCAGGAAAAAAACTGAAGAATTAATCAACAATTGACATGGCTAAGTACCCTTTTGTAGATATTCATAAGACTTTCTTTGCTAAATATAACCTCTTTATTCTTTGGTTAGAGACAATGGGCTGATTTATAAATGCAAGTGTATTTTCGAGGCTATAAACATCAGCTTTATTTGTCAAAGAGGGGCTATTTGTTGTTCTGGAAAGCATCATTTGATGTTAGTCCCTGATTCTCTCATCATGGCTCCACCAATTACTAGCTGTGTGTGACCTTGAAAAATGACCTTCATGTGGCTGATCCTCACTGTCCGCCTCTGAAAAAGTCCATTCTTTATTCCGTAACTGCTTCTCGATAGTATTATAAAGAACAAATGAATATGGTATATGAATGTTAATTGAAAATACTTAGATGGTCTACAAAACATAAAGCATCCTTACCACTACCATGATGGATGAACTCAGATAACTCAGTGTGGCTAGTGAGGTGAGCACGGACCTTAGAAATAGTGGATTAGAATCCTTGCTTTGACATTTACTATTAATAGCTCTGTGATCTTGATGAGGTACTAAACTTTCTGAACCTCACTTTCTTCATCTGTGAAATGGCTATTTTGACCTCACATGTCTATTGTGAGAATAGTGCCTAGTGAGAAATATGCCCAAACCCCTAAGGATGGTTAATGTGGCATCTGAAAGAGAGTCTTTGTATAAGTCATTCTAAAGCACACTACTGGTCATGTTTTTTTCTTTTTTTTTTTTTTCAAGCAAAAGGAAGGCACATCCAGGCTTTGATTTACAACAATATCCAACTTCAAGAGACTTAAGCATATTTCTTATCTTATGAGGTAGCTAAGCTGTCCTTTGAAAACAAAGACCATTCCACCACCAGGTACTGGCCTCTTAGTTATCACCTGACATTTGTCTCCTTCCAAAACCATTGCTCATTAGCATGTAGTAATAACATATGAGAGAATAATTATACCCCTGTCATTGTGGGGGAAAATTAAAGGGGATGTAGTTAAGGATTGAAGCTGTTGTTTTATGTGAACACCCCAGGTGGCTGCAGTAGGTACAGGTGGACAAATATTAATAGATTGCCAACTGGAACATAAGGGAACAAACATAAACCACTAACAGCAACAATAGCAGCAGCAAACATTTCCTATATCATGCACTGTAGCAATCTCATATTTCTCTCATCGAATAGTTGATTTAGACAGTTATCAGAATTAATTTACATTACTCCAGAGATGATCGAAGAGGCTGAGTTGCATTACTTAACATGTGAGCTTCCCTCATTTGCTATTTAAAACTAAAAATGATCCCTATTCCTAGAAAAACATAAATAATAACTGACTTAGGACTCTAAAAAAAGTCACTACCTTGTGTAACCTCATCTTAAAAGATCTTCACCATTTCCCCAAGTCTCTCTGGATATGAAAGGTGGCAACAGTTCTGTGAAAATACTTTAGCTAATGCACAACCTGAGAAATACCTCTGTGATGGGAAAAGAAGTGGTAATTTAGTGTTTCTCAAATTCAGCACTATTGACATTTAGAGGGTGGGACGATCCTTCACTTACAGGGCATTCCAGCACATTGAAGGATGTTTAGCCTCCCTGGCCATCACCCACCACCATTAAATTCTGATATTGCCTTCAATGTTTTGAAACAATCACAAAATACTCCCCACAAATTCAAATATTCTCTAGATAGTGTTACTGCCCCTGGTTGAAAACCACTGAGATAAAGCAAGGAAAGGCTCATTTGGACCATTGGGGTATCAGAGGGATTTGGATTGACTCTTGGCCAAATGTACTTATTGGCTTCGTAGTATTAGTTATTTCACCTCTCTGAGCCTCAGTTTTATCTGAATAATAGGGATAAGGGTACTTTTTCAGAGGCTTAATAAATTATTAATAATATTAGTAAAGTTCTTATCATAATGCTTGGTAATTAGGAAATGCTCAATAAAGGGGTAACTAGTGCAGGCAACAGTGATGGTGGTAGTGGTGCTGATGGTAGGTGTGGTACAAGTAGGAGAAGCAGCGGGTAAGGTGTTTAAGATGTTACCTATGGTACTATCCTACCTGAATTTGAATTCCTGTGCCACTGTTTCCTAGCTATGTCATTTAGGCCAATTCCTTAAATTCCCTGTGATTCAGTTTTCTTATGTAAACTGATCACAATAATAATACATACCTCAGTAGTTTGTTGTTAAAAATGAGTAGATATAAATGCTACAAAGTGAATTAGGTTTAGAGATCCCTGTGAATTCACTGGACACAGAAGCAGAGGAATGGATCACTTGACTTTCTGCTTCTTAGACCTTGAGCCACTTTAGCTTCAATTTTGCTTTTGTCCTGCTGGCTCTGCAGTGAGGCAGTTAAACAGTCAGTTTCTAACAGAAGGTATGTCAGAGTGGCTTAACTGAAGGTGCCATTGTTTACTCTGGTAATTAGTTCTGGCTTGCACTGTCTTTACCTGTAAGATAATTTAGTAGTTAAGATGTACTCTAGGTTCTAGCCAAAGTAATTTGGCTCAGAATACCAAATAGCCATGATTTTAAGACCTTCTCTAAAATGTGGTCCAACGACATGGAGGCTGCAGAGAGGGTTGTGAGAAATCTTAAAGGAGAAGGAAGGAAACTGTTAATAGTTCAATACATCCACAGACATTTATATTCTCATCTACAAAGAAAAACAATCAGAATATTTGTAATGTTAACCACTTCGGGACTTACAAAGTATGTAAATCACATTAAGGAATTGTAGTTATTTGCTAATTTGGCACCTCATCATGAAGAGTTGTATGTTGTGTTTTTTTCTATCTAATCTTCAAACTTTATGGCTTAATATGAATTTAAAAAGACAACTGGGAGTTGATTCTTCAAATGAGAATTTAGGCTGTTATCTAGTTATTTCATATTGAATTTTCAACACTTACTCATAAATGTTTTGCTGATGATCACCATATTGTGTTGCTTCTCAGAAAATACAATTATTAACAGATACGGATGAAGCCCTAGAGCACAGAGGGTTCTCTTTAACATCAAGCCAGTATTTTCCCATGTGGGAATAATCTTTATGAAAATAATGACATGAATTCAAAAGGGTGATTTCATTCCTCTTCAAATTCCATACGATGCTTATTTATTGTATGACTACCTAATGTAGACTACATATAGGAGATACGGACGTGGATGAAATTGTTTCTATCTACAGACTGGTATGAGAGAATCATATATTTGGTAAGTGTACTTCACTGGGATAAATGCAAAAGAAAATGTAAACATTCGTGGGGACAAGACATACTCAGAAAGGATAGAGATGGTAATGTCTTGGCAGAAGTCCTATAATGTCACTCATAAATAACTCAGAGAAATCAGGGTATTTCAAAACTAGGAATTAATCTTTCTAGCTTTATTTTTTATTATTTCCTTGTATGCATACCATGAATGTTATTTAGTAAAGGTGTGCATAGACATAGACTTTCCAGTGAGACAGACAATGGTCCAGTTTTACTTGCCGACATACTAGCTGTGTGGCCTTGCACAAGTTATTGTACTTTCCTTAGCTACAGTTTCCTTATCTATAAAATGGAGAAGATAAAATACTCCATAGTGTTGTTGCGAAGGCTAAACGTAATGATTCTTAGAAGAGGAAATGGCAATAAAAAGTCAGTGATGAAAAAAGTTAATGACAAAAGAATTGTTAGCTATAATTGTTTTGTGATTCATAACTTTTCTGCTTTGTATGTTATCATGGATACATTGCATTTTTCTATTTTTATTGTTCATTATATTTTGCTTATTCAAAATGCACATACTTCCTATTTCTATCTATTGAAATCCAAGGTCTTAAAGTGTTATCTTTCAAATGTTTGAATGTAATACAAATCACATACAATCATTTGTGACTATGTTACGTTTTTTTTTCTTTCTAAAATAGTATCTATTGAGGACAAGAGTGCATTTTATTATTCAATACAATGTCTCAATATAAATAAGTTGGAAAATTGACTCTCAGTATTAATTTGTTGAAATAAATTTAGCCACAGACAGTTACTAAATTGTATTCTTTCAAGAATTTTGTACAGTAAGTCCTCACTTAACATCATTGATAGGATCTTGGAAACTGAGACTGTGATTCAGATGACACATAACAAAAACAACTTTACCCTAGACTAATTGATATAAACAAGATGTAAGTTTTCTGGTCACAGAAACATCACCAAACTTCTAAATAAAGACCCCAAAACACTTCTAATATTAAACATTGAAATAATGTGAACTATGGTACATTTAAGAAAGATTAATAGCAACAAGTAAGATGATTATTTCTCCAATTTTCGATGAATCACTGAGTGATGGTGGTTGTAGTAGTGTTGGGTTGAGCCAAGCAATAAATTTTGCAAAGCAAAAATTGTAAGGAGCCCCTCCTCCCACCATGAGGTTCGAAAACAATCACAAAGATAGAGGGTTCCCTAAGCGCTTTCATCTCACATCATTTATTGTTGTGCATTTGCATGATTATCATATATTTTATAAATTTTTATTTTACAATACTTCTTATTCACTCATTCATTTTTTAACCGCTTTATTCCAGTTCAGGTTTGTGGGTGGCAGGAACCTATCTGCCAGCTCAGAGTGCAATGTGGGAACCAACTCTGGCCAGGATGTCATTCCATCCCAGGCCACACTCAAACACACCACTCAGACTGGGACCATTTAGAAATGCCAATGAACCTAACGTGCACATCTTTGGGATGTGAGAGAGAACCAGAATACTCAGAGAAAACTCACACAGACATGGAGAGAATGTGCAAACTTCACACAGACAGTGGCCCCACCAGCTGAGAATCAATTTATTTTTTCTCATCGACATTATATAAAAGCAACATTGATCAAAACTACATTATTTGAAGACCTGCATTTTATGCATTATGCATTGAGAACCCTGGACTATGTTTCTGTCCTATCTTCAAACTCTATCAATTTAGAAAGGACGCTTCAATCCCTGCAACAATGGCTTCACCTGCAAGCCAACAATTCAGTTCAATATGCATTGACACTTCTGCTGTAAAGCAATATCCATTTGCTAAAATATTTTAATATTTCATTCACTTTGCCTTAACTATTTTATAAAAATGGGTGGAAAAGGAAAATGAAATTGCAAAGACTGGTGAGAAGAGGCAGAGCTTTCATAAACTCAATACAATTAAGGAAAGATGGAGATCATTAGGTTTCCCTCAACTTTAGATTTAAAGATGCTAATTGGCTTTAAGCCCAATCAACTGTGTGTTCAATTATGAAGGAAAAGAATAAAACTAAAGTGAAAAATTCTAGAAATATATCCTTAAACACATGCCTAAAGATGAACTGTCATTAAGGATTTTGTAGTGGGTTTTCAGCAAACTAGAAATGGAACATCTACCAGAATCTGTAAATCTTTTGTTTGGCTTATGAACATGTATCATAGTGTGAAAGTTGGAAATTGCCTAATATTTTACTTTTTTGACAAAACAACATATTAAATTGATGTAAGCCTTAAATTGCCGGTACTTAAAGATATAAAGATTACCTGACATCCCCCAATTTTCCTCTCTTAGACATTATTATTCTTTATTATTATTATCCTTGCCAATTTCATAAAGAAGTTTTGAGAGTGAAATAGCTGAATAATTCACTTTCCTCCCTTCTAAGTGTATCTCAGTCATGAATAAAAAATTAAATAAACCCAGAAACTTTTAATATAACAGAAATTATGTCATTAACTAAAATCTCTTGAATTTTATTTTAATCTATATGATTATTATTAATGAATTTTTATCTTTGTATTCCTTCAACACCATTTTTATCAATGTCATGTCTTAATAAAGAATTTTAGACTGTCTTGGGAGAGAAACTGGATATCCTTCATAAATTTTGCCATTCAAAATCATACATTATCTAAATTTGTAGGATGCAATGTAGCTGTTTTAAGGTGGGAATAGGGCTTTACACACTTTAATATGAACATTAATCACCTGGGAATCTTGCTAAAGTGCAGATTCTGATTCAGTTTCTTGGGTGGAGCCTGAGATCCTGCATCTCTAATAAGTTCTCAGGTGGTGTTGGTGCTGTTGCTCTTCCTGAACCGTACTTCAATAGCAATGGAGTAGAGCACTGACTACATAGTCAGAACATTCTGAATGCAAACAACAGACATACCATTTGCTAGCTATAAAAACTAGGCTAAGTCACACCAGTCCACTCTTCTCCATGTCTGTTACTATCATCCTAGTCCAAGACACCATCATTTCTCAACTACTGCTTAGAGTCTTAGTCCTTTTCCAGAATCTCACCTTGCCTCTCACCGGTCCACTCTCCATGCCACAACAAAAGGAATCCTTTCAAAAACAGGACTCTTATCCCATCTCCACTACCTAAACCTCCCTTAACAGCTTTTAATGACTGTTCTGGAAGATAAAAGTTCCAAATTATCAAGAAGACCCATAAAACCCTCAGGGGAGCTCCCCCTCCCCCTCACTGAGTCTACCTCTCCACACCCGTTATTCATTAGGCTCCACCCACAGAGGATTTCCTTGTTGGCCTAAGTGTGATCATTAGGCCAGCGGAAATGCATAACCTGGAAACTGGTTAGAAATGAAGCTTCCCAGGTCCCACTCCAGAAACTCCCTTGCCTTGGGCAGGGACTCTCCCATAAAGAGAGGGATTATCAGCTGAGTTTCTTTTGGATTCTCCGGCATTCAAATCAGTGCACCTTGACACAGTGTAGGTTCTCAGTAAAAATTTTTTAATCAATGAGAGAATGAAAAATTAGAACCTCTATATTATTCATTTCTTTATCTGTAAAATAGACAAAATATTACCTGTCTGTCAGATTACTTCCAATTCATTAGCATATATAAAAGTAGTGAGCAGAATGCCTACTTTAAACATATTTAGTTTTTTAAAGTATGTCTACATCATTCAATTGTGCCTACAATGATTGCTTTTACTAAAACAGACAATTACTACTCACAACTTTGTTCACTAATTTACTCAAATATATAATATTGGATGTTTGCTAACACTATTGCCTCTGCTTGAAATATTTTTTCCCTAAATCCGGCACTCTAGCTGGTACACTTTCTTATCCATAAAGCCTTTCCTGATTGCATCTGACAGTTGTCTCCTAGCTCCTGGTATAACTTAAACTTTCCTTTTTCAAAGCACTTAAAAGACCTAAAAATCTCCACTTCCTAAAGAGATTTTTTCTTTTCTTTTCTTTTTTTTTGTTATTTCAAAAGTATCATATGTTCATTATAGGAAATATTAAAAAAAAATTACTGATGAGTAAAACAAAGACCTTAGTCCCTACTGCAATCATGAGCTTTCATGATTATGTAACCTCTCAAGCTCTTCCATATCCTTTTAAATTGCACAAATTGCTGTAGTTTGGATAAATTTATCTGGCAGTTACAAATTATGTAGGTAAGAATGTTTGATCATATTAATCAGTTGATATTGTGTCCGATTAACATGAATTCTCCTAACACATTATAAAAGAGTATATTTAATTAAATGCATTCTGCAAGTATTTTTTTTAAAGAAATAACAAGACAACACAAGTGATTTGGATATAAAATTGCATTGCAATTAGGTAACAATGTAAAGACTGGATTCTGTAAGGACATTTGATCTACAGTAGATTTCCTGTGTATTCTCTGAGCCACTTTCAGCTCTGCTCCTAGGGGAACGTTGAGATGCACACAGCTTCTTCCTTTTGCTATTGTAGGACCAATTAAAGTAATTTGTTGAAAATATCGTTGTCTACTGCTCACACTGCTCTAGATTAGCTTTTCTCTGAATCTTTCTGTGTTTCATTGTGCAATGTGTATAGCACTTTGGATTTTAGTGGCAAGAACTGTAGTTTTCTTTGCTTATATAAAAAAATGGATAATGAGTACTCCTAAGAAATAGAGCTTTCTGAGAAACCTGTGCTTACTTTAGGAGATTGTGGCATATATTTCTTGTCACTTTAGTGTAATTCAGGATATGAAGAAATTGGAAAACTATAGTGATTATTTTGGATTATATGCATATCCCTAAATTTGAGGGTTTTTCTTCAGTTTTCATCAGGGAGAAGGAATTTCCATGCACAGGCAATATACTACATAATTGGTAAGGAATTATAGCTGGATAGAAAAATTTGTATTGTGTTTTGTGTATTATGATCATAATGCCAAATCCCTCTGTTTATTAAATGAACATTGAATGAGCACTATTCTAAAATAGGCCTATGAAGAATGCATAGGATACCTAGAAAAAAAATATATATATATTATATATATATATGTATTTTATATATATATATATTATATATATATATATATAGCCAGGGCAACATAGCAAGACCCTGTCTCTACAAAAAATAATAAAATTAGTTGAGCATGGTAGCATGGGCCTCTAGTCCTGGATGAATTGGGAGGCTGCAGCAGAAGGATTTCTTGAGCCCAAAAGTTCGAGGTTACAGTGAGCTATAATGATGCCATTGCACTCTCACCTGGGAGACAAAGTGAGACCCTGTCTCTAAAAATACAGACACACACACACACACACACACACACACACACACATACACACACACACTATACATATGTATGTGTGAATGACAACACAAGCCATTTAGGTATAAAATTGCAGTGTGTATATGGAGGAGGGAGGAGGAAAATGTAAGAAGGACAGTTGGGGATTGGGTTATATAATTTCAAGTGAGACTAAAATATTTATTTTGAGGTGAACTGCCATAATAACATTAGGCTGAGAGATAAGCAGGGATAGAACATATTTAAGAAGGCTCTAAAAATAATATGGAATGTGGCATTTTTCAGTAAGCAACAGAGAAACATCGCAGTATTTGCACTTAGGATGCTGTCATGGAGTAGTTTGGCCGTGATCAAAGTAGCACTTTATATACGTAAATGGGGATCTCTTTAAGCTTCATAGATTTTGCTTGATTGGGTTTCTGTTTTGTTTGTTTTCTGTAATTGGCAAAGGCAATTACTACATTCTAGGAGACCAGACCTTGCATTATCCTGGGAGAACTGTGGAAATGGGAAATAGAACTGAATTTGATCACTGACTTTGCCATTAACTAGTATAACAGGGAGAATGGCCTGAAAAGGGGTAAAAATGTTTTCAGTCTCTCTAAAACCTCCCCTACTACTTTTGGGAATTGAAACCTTCATCCCTGCCTCAGGCCAGTGGTCAGGAAGGGCAGGGGAGTGTCCTTTATATCACAGGAGATGGCTCAAGGGAGTTGTCTGGGGGAGGAAACGAGATTGTCTTAGCCAAAGATGGATGCGATGAATCAGAACCACCAACTGTAGTTGACCAGCAATAGCCTGAAACTGAAAACCTCCCCTTTAAAAGCTCTGTGTTCCTGTCAGCCTTAGTCTCATTCTTCGGATCATGGCCGAAGAACGACCTAACATGCCAAAGTAAGGCAAGCATGAGGTGAAATTTATTGAGGGGGAGCAAGATAGGATTGTAGAACAAAAGCAAGACATAGGTTTACAGGGAGAGATACCTACACCACAAATGATGACTGGACCCCTTGTCACAGCAGAAAAAGAGTTTTGTTATGGACTGGGTCTTGTTTTATGGTGTCCAGATAGGGACCTCCCTGTGGTTCAAATGTTACCATGGAACCACTTTGTGCAGTTGGGAGCTGCATGACTTGAGTCTTACTGCACATGTGGGTTCTAGGTCACTTTCCAGACTCTATGGTACCTATGCTGCTTGTCCTGTGGTCTGTAGGGTCCTCTGTATTCTTTTGCAGCTGATACACCAAGTTTTGACTGGCAGATTCGTAGGGTGTTCCCTCCTACCCCAGGTATGGCAGTTGCTCCAGACAGGATTAAGGTGAGGCAGGACCAAGATGGGGGCCTGGGCCACACCCTTGTCCTTCTTCCCAGGTGGGGCAATTGCACCAAGGCAAGACACCCAGTTTCATCCCTAGGAGACCTGGAATCCCTCGCTATCTACCTAACATTTCTGCTCAGAGGCAGGACATTGGTACTTGAAGATAGGAGTCTACCAACCTTCTCATTTGCCAGCAGATTAATAAACTTCTCTTTCCTTTTCTTTCCTTGTCCTGGAACTACTTGTCCTCATTCTTCTGAAGGGGCCTCAGGGACAAGTGCTGAGCTTTTGATAATACTAGCTGTGTGGCCTGAGCCTTATCACTGTCAGGGTTTCAGCCTCCCTATCTTCAAAATGGGAGGGGGAGGGTTGTTGAAATAGATCACATTAAAGAACATCTTTAATCATTAGAGAAATGCAAATCAAAACCACAATGAGGTATCACCTAACCCCAGTGAGATTGGCCTCTATCAAAAAATCCCAAAACAACAAATGCTGGCGAGGATGTGGAGAGACAGGAACACTCTTACACTGCTGGTGGGACTGCAAATTAGTGCAACCTCTATGGAAAAGAATTTGGAGATACCTCAAAGAGCTAAAAATAGAAATACCATTGGATCCAGCAATAGCACTATTAGGCATCTACTCAAAAGAGCAAAAAACATTCTATGATAAAGACATCTGCACCCGAATGTTTATGGCAGCACAATTCACTATTGCAAGGATGTGGAAACAACCCAAGTGCCTGTCAATCCATGAGTGGATTATTAAAATTTGGTATATGTATACAATGGAATATTACTCAATCATAAGAAATGACAGTGATGTACAACCTCTTATACTTTCTTGGATTAAACTTAAGCCCATTATCCAAAGTGATGCACCACGAGATCGGAAGAATGGGTTCCACTTGTACTTGCCATCAAATTGGTACTAACTGATGAACACTAGGGTACTCACATGGCAGAAATACTCTCCAGGGATTAGGGGGATGGGGGGGTAAACCCGCAACTAAAGGACACGGGGAGCATTGTAGGGGGCAAGGGCATGCGTCTAACCCTCGCTTGGGTGAGGCAAAGACGTAAAGTGTAACCATAATGTTTGTACCCTCATAATACCCTGAAATAAAAAAAAATAAATAAAATAAAACAACACTACCTATCTTAAAAAAAAAAAAAAAGATTCTTATAATGGTAACCTTCTAGGATTTTTGTGATTACCAGTGACAACTCTTACCTTTTGTCTTTTAGAGCATAATCCAGCATGACACTAATCCCAAGTAATATAAAACCCAAATTGTACTTAAATAGGATTCTGAAGTTCATGTTTACTGGAAAAAAAAGTACAAGGGGAAAAAAAAAATGTGCTGCTGCTACAAGTTAAGTGACTTTGGAATTTGGACAATTTTAACACTATGCAATAGTATTAAAATTAACAGGCTTTTTAACACTATTTAATATTAAACTAGTCAATGCCCATTTAACATTTCTAATAGTGCTTAGTACATAGTAAAAGCCCAATTATAATTATGTTCCTGATAGAGTTGTTGTTATGAATAAGCTAAATTTAGTTTGTAAACTGCATAACACAGTGCTTAGAACATGGTATGTCCTCAAAAATGCTAGTTTCTGTTCACATATAGGTCCTTTTCAACCTGGGCATATCCATATTGCTATTTGGTTACACTTTTTGGATGCCCTCTTATAGGACCTGGTCCATCTGGGCAGGGCAAGTGGTTGAGCTTCAGTAATGGGCAGCTGAGTCAGTCTGAGGATTGCAGATTATGTGAAGCATGGTGGGGTGGGTGTGGAGGGGAAGAGGTCTGCAGAGGAGGATAGAAATGGCAAACTATACTTGATAGCCTCAGGGTTTTTTTGTTTGTTTGTTTGTTTGTTTTTTGACAAACATCTTTCTGGTCCATCAATGAGGACAGAGAGATGGATTTTAAAGCACAGGAGATGGAAGTGCTTCTTTTAATAATTTCTCCAGTCAGTGTGCGGCATTCTCAGCCAGTGCAAATGTGATTTTGTGACAATGGCCAGAGCCCTTGCTAGACATGGATGAAATCTGAATGCACACAAAAATAGATGAAAACCCTGTTGGTGGATTTAAAAAAATAATAATTAATACATATCAACATTGACTGATAAAATTTTGCTCATATTTAGCCAATATAGATTGTCATTTAGGAGTTCGGGATAGAATATCACTGAAAATGTGCTGATTGTCACCTCTTAAAAACTCTGATTAATTAGATCCACATTATTGGTTTTGCTTTCACTTAGGCTAAAGTATGACTCCTGGCTCTCCTGTCACTCACGTACAATCTGAAGAAAACTGATTAATATCCACCCCCAAACCTCACCTTTCTTATTTTTAAATTGAAAGTATAAAACCCTACTTGCAGAGTCATGCTGAGCATTAAATGAGATAACAACGATGGCCTTGCCTAACACTGTGCCTGTTGTTTGGTTGGTAATAAATCAATTTCAGTTGCTCTAAATGTTACAACCTCTATGCCTTGGACAATTCCATTTCACTCTTCATTTCTCAGTTTTTGCATGTCTCAATTGAGCTTTGGGGTGCGATTATTTCTTAAGTTCATTACAACTATCACATTCTACTCTTTATGCTTCCTGTAACACTATTCAAAGAGAAACTATCAGCATTCTTACCTCCTTCCCCAAAATTGTAGAATTGTAAAAGTTTCAAATACCTTATCTGAAGGGTTAATGGGAAGAAATCTAAGGGCCAGTAAGACAAGCAGCTTTTAACCTTACGTAACTGTATCATTTGCCTAGTCTTTTGTGTCTGTAACCCAAGCTACTCTCTCCTTGGAGAGATTGTGAGGCCAGAGCTCAGAGTATTTCTTGTTCAGGACATACTAGTCCTCTTTACAGTAAAATCCTGAACCTTTTTGCTTTTTGCAGCTATTTCTACATGTTTGGGGTGGTGGATAACTCTAATATCTTCCTTCCAATTATTATTTTAAGCTCCTTGGTCATTACTGGGACCTTTGCACTGGGGGACACATTTTCTGCAATTTGACCTGTACTGCTTTTTCTTGGCCCCATGTTTCATTTATCTTACTTCACTGGTCCTGCAGCGACATTCTCCAACTGGGTCAGGAATCAACCTTTCCACCATGGATCCTGACATTTTACTTTACCTGAAAGAATATAAATAGATCTCATAACTAATCAACATCCCAATTATCGACAGTTTCTTTAAAATGGTCTCAGACTAGAAACCATGATGTTCATTGGCATCTACCAAGCAAGTTAACCTGTTTCATCTCTTGGGTGGGAATTTTCTGCAGCCAAGATTACCTGTATCACAGATTTCTCCTGATTTTTAATGCTTGAAAATTGTATTCTCTACTTTTGTAGCTAAACTGTGAGTACTTTGATGGTGTATACACTAAGACGTTGTGTCTTTTTACCTTTATCCCTACTCTGGTTGACACAAAATCTTGTTGCTGGGAACTATGACGGGCACTTGTGGTGGAATAGATAAATAAGACAAGGGGGTCTGTCTTCAAGTCACAGTTTAGCTTTGAAAATAGGCAGTTGAAAAAATATTAGACATCTGAAAAATGAATACTATAATAAACACATTAGCAAAGTACTAACACTGAGTAATTGTGCTTAGAACATACAGTAGTTACTCAAAATAAGTATGGCAAGCCAAACTGAACTCCTGAGCAACACATAAGTGGGGTAAGTCATTTTCTTCAGGAAAGGGTAGGGACTACTGCATGAAAGAGGTGATACTTGAGATGTACTTTGAAAAAGGAGTTTGGTGAATTCCAGTTGGTTGAAATCAGCGCCTGTTCATACTATTTAAGTAACTCTCTGGAACCTTGGCTGAGGCCACTGTGGCTTAAGCCTCATTCTTTCCCCATTGCTTCCCCAAAAACCTGAAGACAGCAGAGGAAAGGATAACATAACCAAACTGGAATTGTAGGCAACGGTTAGATCACAGAGAAATTTGTACACCATGTTAAACATCGAAAAGTGAGAAATTTACTCTTAATCTAGCCTGTTGCTTTGCTGTTAATTCTCAGTTCTAAGTTTGAATTGGTCATCAGGCATTCAAGCTATGTTCTACTCTATTTTAAAATGTTTGGATTAAAAAAAAAATTATAGAAGATCCACCATCATAAATCTATGACCTAAAGAGTAGACAATCCTCATTGGAATGTCAGAGAAATCAGGGTCACATCATAGGGAACTGAAATGCTGTGTCTCCCATTGCCCTTAAGAGTGTCATACCAAAAATATAGAGGCAGCCTGCTACAGTCCAGATATTTATGTTCCTTCAAAAGTCATATGTTGAAACCTTATTCCCAATGTGATAGTACTAAGAGGTGGAGCCTTTGGGGAGGTGATTAAGATATGAGGGAAGAGACCTTATAAATGGGGTTAGTGCATTTATAAAAGAGGCCCTAAGGAGGTTGTTTGTCCCTTCCACCGTGTGAGGACACAGCAAAAAGTTGCCAGTCTATGGGGAATGGGTTCTCCCAGATATTAAATCTTCCAGAGCCTTGATCTTGAACTTCCTATCCTCCAGAGCTGTAAGAAATACATTTCTATTTTTCAGAAGCTACCCAGTCTATGGTATTTTGTTATGGCAGCTGGAAAGACTAAGACACAGCCTCTATATATTTGATTAAAATCCTGTGGGATCTTTTCTATAAAACTAAAATCTCAAAGAGACACAATTAAGCATATCACTAATTCAGATTTAGATGTAGAACATGTAGGCATAAATGTAGGAAATATATGCAAATATGCAGATACACAGGAAAGATATCCAAATATGCAGGGAAGATATCCAAATAAAAGAATATTGAGTTAAAACCAGCCTGATATCTAAAATTGAAAGTTAAACAATAGGTGCTTTATACCTGAAACAAAGGCAAAAGAAAACATTAAACTTTAACATAATATCTTGCCTTAATAGCTGAATTTTTTCAGTAAGTTCAACTTTACTTATCACGTGAACTTAGGGCGAGTCATATAACCTGACCTGGCCATAATGTGTGGACATATTTCCATTGGTTTATTTCCTTCACGATTTTCTTGTAGTGAGAACCCAATGGCATAGTATATATTCAAAGCCTCTTATAAAATGCTATTTAAATGCATTCTTTAATTTTAGTGATGTGTTTTCTATAACACTGAAAATATGAGTCAGTATATAAAAATTTAATATATAAGCTATTTTTCAGAGTACCTTTGTTGTGGGAAGTGAGGTACTAACATATTGAGGTAGCTAGTGTTGCACAGCTGCGTGTGCTTTGAATCACATATGATTTTTACCTGCTGTGAATTTATAGTATGCTGGAATTTTCAAGTATGGGCCTTTTGTTTACATTTCATAAGTAATATGGATTCTGTATTGGCATTGAGGAATTGCTGTGGCCCTAATAGTTCTGATTAAGCATCCTTGCCAAAAACTACAAAACAGCCCAAATTTATTTTCCCATTCTCTACTCAAGCAAAAGGAGTAAAAAGTTACCAATTTAAGACTAGAATAATACTATATTCTCCCAACTCACAGATGAATAGATCTGTAATGAAATGCAATTTTCCTCAGAAAATAAACTCCAATGAATGGAAAATTGGGGTTACAGCATGTGCATTGCAAAGTAATAGTCACTTAAGCATTGAATTCAGCCAAAGGACAGTTGGAAAAAATGAAGGACATTCAAACAAGAAACTAGAACTCTGGCAAAGGTGAAAAGGGGCCCAATGGAAGCTTTGTGAAACAGCAATTGCAAGTGTAACAACAAAATGATTCAGTATTGCGAAATAGAAAGGGTTAGGAGGGCAAGGTATGTCTTGGTTCATGGTCTAAACAACAGTCATGTAAAGGCCATGGTCCAATGAGTGACCTCATGGAAGCAAAATAAAAACAAAATTTAACAACCAGTTGA
Source organism: Propithecus coquereli (assembly GCF_000956105.1). NCBI lineage: Eukaryota > Metazoa > Chordata > Mammalia > Primates > Indriidae > Propithecus > Propithecus coquereli. Next base: position 2,895,743 of record NW_012149108.1, on the reverse strand, counting down.
TGGAAATAGACAAAGAAGTTCAAAGATTAACAACTCAGTGCAGAACACACAGGGTCAAAACAAATTTGATCTCCAAATGTGTATATTTAGGGGATTCCAATGACCTGAAAACACCTTATTTCCACAAATACCATTTATTTATGCAATCAATATTTATTAAGTGTTTACTATGTGTCAGGCATAGGAATTAATAAGGGACAACAGAGAAGAAAATAGACTGGTATCTTTGCTCACAGAGCTTCAGGCTAATGATTTTCATCTGATTTCAATGAAATATACCACACTTTGTTGCCGAGATTATTAGTAGGTTGAACCATAAGCTGCCATTTTTGTAGGTGAATAATGCTCATGTATTGGCAATTTTAAAAGATTCAGCCTAATATTATTTATTTTTATTCCCCCTAACCAGAATTTTCTTCTCATTTGATTTAAAAGTTCTCTACCTTTGCTATTTCCCTGAGAATCACTTAAAATTTCCAAATTAAATATTGTATCATGTTACATAGGATACAACTGTGGTCACCCTAAAGTACCAAGGAATAAATATGCTATAGTACAGCCTTCTTGGAATTAATCACTCTGTTGAGATTCCTCAGTCAGGCACAGTTTACTGTATTTAAGCTATACCTTAAATTCATAGTAACACCCCCACTCTTATGCAGCTTTACTCTGCAAGGAACCCATTTACTGAGATTCTTTAAGTTACATTCTGGAGTCATTCCATCCTTCCTTTGTCTGAGACCATGACCTCCACAGCAAACCTTTAGGATATATATCTTATCCACTGTTGCCCGTGATTGGGTTGTTCACTCCCCACATCACCACCAAGATATTTGTTAATAGAGTTGTTTTCAAAGTGTGGTCCCGCACCAACAGCATCAGTACTACTGGGGCATTTCTGAGAAATGCAGGTGCCCAAGCTCCATCTCAGGCCTCCTGAGTAAGAAACTCTGGGGGTAGGGCCCAATAATCCTGTTTAGCAAGACCTCCAGGTGATTCTGATGCTGCTAAAGGAGTAGCTCTCAATCTTACCCGTGTATTGAAATCAGCTGGAGAATGTCGACTTCAGTAAGTATGGATGCCTGGGTTTTAGCAATCCTAATCTTATTGGTAGGGGGTGTAGTCTCAGCTGGTTGTTGCTGTTTTTTTTTTTTTTTTTTTCTTTCTTTCTTTTTTTATAAGCTCTTCAGGTGTTACTAATGAACAGCTAAGGTTGAAAAGCATTGGTCTACTAAAGTTAATGGTTTTCCACATAGTTTCTGATTGGTACCTGTGAAGCCAGGCACGAGGCTTCTTACTTTGGGAGGTGGGGTTAGCAGCTATAGAGATGGGTCAGGGATTTCAGATAAGTTGATTCACTGGTCAGTTTATCTGACTCGTCATTTACACTGAAGGGATGTCAGATGCCTGCTGGTGACCATGGAATAGTGTAGTCATCACCAGCACATACAGCCATGGAAACCCCCAAATAAGGTAAATTATTTAAGTATGTATGCATGCATGTATGTATTTATCTATTTACTTACTTCTTGGGTTTATGGAAATAACACCTAAATTACTTAGTTGGGGGAAGGAGAATGGGAGGGATTGGCTGTGAGGAGATAAAAAAATGTAATAGAAAGCCCACAAATCCAGCTCATGCAAAGTTAATATAGCATCCATCAGGGCTTCATTTCTCAGATCATGACAGACTTACTATGTGGCCCAGTGCATACCACCCCACAGGACTCTCTTTTCTCTCCCTCTCTGGGGACCTGGGTCATTTAAACTCTTCTCTTTCCTTCACTCTCCTGCCGTATCTAAGTTCTTGACTCCCACTGTCCTTCTCTTCTTTTTTCATCTTGGATGTTCTCAGTTCTTCAGGATAGACTGTGGGTATGCAACACAATTGTTTCCTCCTTGACTGTTTCAACTGCTTGAGAAGAAAAGGCAGAAACTTTGACCCTAAGCTTGGAAGATGTAGGAAGGACCCAGAAGTGGCCTTAACTCTGGTTGGAAGTCAAGTAGGATGGAATGGTTTAGTGCTGCACAAAAGATCTGGGAAAGATGGAAGCTAAAATTCATCCTAGCTCTAAGAGCCAACTGATGTGCAAAGTTGTAAGGGTGCAACCCCAGGCAAGGGGAATCTTTTCTTCAGTTAATCAAAAAATCTTGGGGTTGGCAGAGTAGAGGAAGTTTTCCTTTGTAAAAATGCACCATTAGGTCAGAGGAGGCCCTAATGTAGCAACTCACTTGGTTTTCTTCTTTCTGAATTTTGTGTTCTTTCCTAGAGATGATATGTAGATAACAGTGCAAAGGGCAACATATTACTAATAACTAGGCCTATCTGTATATAATTATTATATTTATATTCCCCCTGCAAACAAAAATTTTAGATACTATTTCACTACAGAATATCTCCTTCCTTAAAATAATCTATTCTACTTTCATATTTGTGATGCATTATGTGCCAATTTGCCCTTTTCCGATGTCTAAGTTATTGTCTTTTTTCTTTAAATGCATCAGGCAGGCGGAGAGGTCTTTGGATCAAGCGGGATTACAGTCTGGAGGACGCCTTTCATACTAGGGAAAGTCAGATTCTGCAAAAGAGAAGAAAGAGAGAGGGAAAGCTCTAGAGTTAGGTTAGGGTTCTGGGAATGTGAAGCTTCTTAGCCTCTAGCACAGAATCATCCACGTTAGCCATGTTTGTCATTGAACTGTCAGTAAGTCAGAAGTCTGGATTCATGAACATTTCTCAGCTCAGTCTTTGAAGTTAATGGTTTGGTCTGGGATTTGGAAGGGAAGGATAAAAAAATGAATGTACATAAAATGAAATTTTGAGACCATTTGTTTAGTATCTAGTAAATTACCCCTTCCAGTGCAGTAGACTAGAAGAATCCATGTCTTTCCCCAATGTGCACCATTTACTTTTCTCTCAAGGCTAGTATGTTTGATGTGGATAAAATAACCTTTTATTTTTCCTTTCTGTAGTCCTTTACTTTAACCTCATGAAAAGCCTTTGCTCAGGGAGCTCTTTCCATTCTGGCTTGGGCTGAAGAATGGACAGGAAAGAAGAGAATCTTTAAATGTTCTTCCTTTTTCCTTTACCCTTTCAAAAGCACAAGTGTCCCAGCTTACAAAAATTAAACAGCCAAGAATATTTGATGCCTTATTTTGAAGAGCTTACATAAACCTTTCCCAAAGTAACAATAGGTTGTTGCCCTGGACAAATTCTTAGAATTCCTATTACTTTTCACTATTTTTAGTGACGCTACATCATCTAACCACCATCTAATTCCACATAATTTGTAGTCTTTACCCTAGAGATAAACTCCATGGAATGGAAAGGTACCAAGGGCCAAGATAAATGTTTATAGGAAACTAAAAAGACTGTTGCCAAAAAGCTTCAGCCTTCATCATTGTCCTGAGGGGAGTATTTTACACTTAGGTTGGCATGGATGCCTTAAGCAGGGCCACTTACTACTGAATCAAGAGAATTTTAAATAGTAAACAAGCTTGGCTTTATAGATTTCTGTAGATGGAACAAATGAAATACTTTGGCACCAATGGGAATGTTGAGCTCTCGGTTTTCTCTGTGCTGTGTTGTTTTTATTGTCCTCATTAAACACATTGTTAGTAGACAGCTTGTATATTTATATTTGCCAAGGACTACAAATTGGCATTTATACATGCAAGGTACCTGACAGGCACTTATTAGGAAGTCTTCATATCTATCACCATTAGCACTTACACAGGGTTTTCTGAGTTCCTGTGTTTTAAGCAAGTATTCCTATAGAATATGTGTGGATTCACTGACAGTAATAGTGATAACAGCTGTCAGGTGCGAGACATGGGCCCCTCCGATTTTACTGTATTATTTCTAACCTCCCTTCCAAGACCTCTAAAATTTAAGTGTGCTAATCTCCATTTTAGGATGAGGAAGCTGAAGTTGAGAAGTAACTCGACCAATGTCAAAAGCATGCAAGCAAGGTAGACAAATAAGTGAGGACTCAAACTTGGGTTGGCGAAATGACAAATTTCTGCTTTTTTGTCTGCATCATAACTATTTTCAAGCATCATTGAGACCAGGTAGAAGTTAAAATTTTTTGAGGTCCACTCTTATTTTGCCACGTGCCAGGCTTATTAATGTCAGACTGTGAGCTTCATCAAAACAAGGGTCATGCCTGTTTTGCCCTTCAGTATGCTCCGTGTTCCCAGCACTACGGCTGGAACATCTGCAATAAATAATGTGTTTGTGATTAACAGGGAGTGTGTAATAAGCATTTTTTTTTGAATGAGTGAATAAATAAATGAATAAATTGGCTTGCCATATCTGTCAATTGAGAAGGTGTAGGATGCAGCCTAGGCTGATTCCCAATTCTGTATACTTTATAGCTTCTTAGCTAAATGAGCTTGGAAAAGATGCTCACCTCTATTAAATCTCAGTTGCCTTATCTGCAATAAAGGGAATGGCTTAGAAGATCAATTGAAAGATGAATGTAAAAACATTTAGCAAATTCAGTGTAAATATTAATTGCTATAGCTGTGATATAATTTGCAAAGCCCTGGAAAATGATTTCTTATCTACATTTTAGACTAAGTCCTCCCATCTGCTTTTTGGTAGCTAAAATCTGGCAATGATTTTCAAATACTTTTGGCTTTTTATCTTGTACCATTTTAAGAAATATATTTTTGTCAAACCAGTCCACACACAAATAAAATTATAATTGGAAAGAAAATTGTCATGAAACAATATTTAAACCTATTTATTATGCATGTTGATGTTATCTATTATGTTCTGCTTTATTCTATTCAAATAAAATACTGTTTATGACCCACTAAATTGCTTTTAAGATCCACCTTTTATTTGAAACCCATTTTTTGAAAATATTGTTTAGGGGAAAGTATAACTGATTTAAACTCTTTCATATTGTATTGTAGTGAGACTTTCTGATTAAAAGGATAGTGTCAGGGTCTGAAGGGGAGGGAGAAATGTGTGTGTGCATGTGATTGGGGAGTGACATTGATGAAGAAGGAAAAATAATTACAGATTGATTCTCTCCATCTGTCCATCCTTCCATCTGTCCATCTGTCTCCATTTATCTAAACTTACCCACCTACCTACCTACTACTTACCTAACTCTACAAATAAATAAATGAGTGCAATGCTCATATGTTTTCTTAAGATCCTTCTTGGAATGGTTTTCATGAGTTCCCTGAAGTTAATGACCATACAGACTTCTGATGAGATGAAAAACTCGCTTGTTAATACATAAATGCTGGCAATGACAGATGACAGATGAATAGTGACAATGTATAACATTTTTGCTGTTTTGAAAAATCAGGTTTGTGATATTCTACTATTACATTAATAATATACCACCTATTTTAAATTTATAGAATATAATAAACTGTTTAGAAGAGGTTTATGTGTCATTAATAGTTTAACTTAGAGAACTTTATAAATATTGTGGGTTTATTTCTTAATCAAACATAAAAATTTAAAGATATGTAAATATAGCTTAACTATGTACAAGGACTTTTAGTAACCATAGAAGAGACACATTGTATGAAAGTATCATAATTTGTTTAGCCAGCCTTCTATTGATGGACATTTGGACTGCTCTCTTTTTATATAATAAATATA
>NW_012149108.1:2824100-2890067 GCF_000956105.1 Propithecus coquereli | reverse complement strand
AGAGTGTGAAGTTGTCTTCCATAGATGTGTAAATTTTATTCTCACAATATGAATGCCTATTCACCTATATGCTCCTCAACACTATGAATTATCAAACTTTTCTATTTTGGGCAATTGAATGGGTTAAAAATGGCATGCTAGTTAATTTAATTTTAATTTTTTGCTTTTTGAATTAGATGGAACTTTTCATATGTTTAAGAGTCATTTGCATTTTCTTTTACGGGAACTCTCTGCTTATTATCCTTTTCTCATTATTCTATTAGTTTTTGGTATTTTTTTATTTCTTTATTAAAAAGATATTGAAGCTCATTTTCTAATTTTTTATGTAATAAGTTGGAAATATTTCCTTATTGTCTCCTTTACTTTGATTATGGTGATTTTTTGCCATCTACTTATGTAGTTGAATTCAACATTGTTTTCATGGCTTCTGAGTCTTACATTGTCCTTATATACCTTTTCCACCCAGATATTATTTTTTAAACATCTCAAGCTTTCTATCAATACCTTTATGGTTTCATTCTCAAAAAATATTTTAAATTGTTTGATTCATTTAGATCTGTCTTACTATTGTGAGTGAGATATAGATAGAACCGATTTTTCCCCAACTGCCTGTGAAGTTGTTACAGAACTTTTCACTAAATAGTTCATCTGCTCATTACTTATTTGTATTACTATCTTCATCATACATTAAACTCCAATACATATTTAGGTCTATTTTTAGACTTTGTACTCTGAGACATTGACTTCCTATTTACTTGCCAGGATGACATTGCTTTATTTATTGGTGCTATTGAGTAGGTTTTAATATATGGTAGTTTTTTTATATACCTAAACGCCAATTTATTTTTTCAGTTTCCAAATGATTCTTGCTTGTTTCTTTTTATCATATAAAATTTATAATCAACTTGTTTATTTACAACCTGACAAAAAGTTGGATTTGTATGCTATTTTTACCATGATAAATTATAGAGTATCTTAGGGAGAGCAGACGTCACTATGCTGTGGAACAAAAAGGCAAACTTCATATGCCTTTTCATTTGTTCTAATCATCTTTGGGTACCTCAGGAGCATTTAAAATTGATCTTTGTATAGATCTTGACACTTCTTGGTAGGTTTATTACCAAGTATTTTTTCTGTTTTATTGTTCTGAATGAATTTTTTTTCATTATGTCTTTTAACTGCATTTTGTTTGCTTATATTAAAGCTATTATTTTATGTATAAATATTTTGTGCCTAGAACTTTACAAAATTCTTTCATTGTTGGTAGTAGTTTTTAAGATCATTCCTTTGAGTTTCCAAGTATACCATCATATTTATTATTAGCTTCTTCTAAATTTTATACTGCAACTCTTTTCCACTTATCTAATTTGTTGGCTATTTCTGAAATTGGTAAATAGTAATTGTGATTATAAATATCACAGTTATTCATCTTTTTTCTTTTAAGTATGATGTTGACTTTGAATTTGAAATATATATACTTTATAATGTCAGTAAAGTATATATATTTATAATTTTTCATCAAAAATTTTCAAATGGCTTTTAAGTATTGAGAGAAATGCTCATATAATTTTCCTCTTTATATTATTAATATCATAAATAATAAAGATATATTTTTTAATAGTGATGCATACTTATATTCCTAGAATAAAATTTCTTTGGTTATAGGAGAGCTATAATTTTTTTTAAACTAGTCATTATTGGATTTAGTATCAAATGTATGCTTACTTCATTAAAATAATGTAGGACATTTCCTTCTTTTTTGATGCTTTAAATCATTTAAAATGGCATTGAAATGATTTTTTTTTTAATGTTTTAAGCCCTTTGTTTAATACTGGCATCCTTTCCGAATGGTCAGTAGTGCTTTGGGGCTAGTCTGTGTCTATATGGGTACTATTTTGATGGTTACCGCAACCACTATCACTACAATGCTACACCGAGGAACTTTGGGAAGGAGCCTGAAAGTCTCAGTGGGACATTTGGCAACCCCTCTGTTCCTCAGGGTGACACTCAACAAAGTGAGGAGTTTGGAGTAGACCTCCTAGAGTTCCTTTTCTCCTGCTGAAATAATACCTACATAATAGTCAGTGTAATTTCCTCTGGTGACTAGAAGGAATTCCTGCAGGCTTTAAAGTTTTCCCTATGCAAAGTCTAGGCTAAAATGGATCATCTAAGGTGTCCAGTTTCATTTAAGACTCTTTTGTGTATATTTGGATACAATTTTTAGTTATTCAAAGAATTCCCTCCTATATGTCCTGAGTTAATGCCTTTAAAGCAATTAGCATAGTGCCTGACACAGGCTAAGTAGTTAGTAAGTATTATTATTGGTGTCACTACATCATTCAATTTTCACAAAATTCCCTGTGACATAAAATTGAGAAAATCATGACTCAGAGTTCTTAAAATGACTTGCCTGTATCACACCTTTAGAATGTGGCAGCATTACTTTGCCAACTCAAGTCTTTTCACCCCTAAACCAGTGCTTTTCCCACTCGGACATGCTTATAAGTTGAGGGCCATGTATGTGAATGGAGAGGGCCATGTATATGAATGGAGAAATGATGTCTTTATTATTATTAATTTCTAATTAAAACTAAAGCATTTTCTTGCTTTATGAATATGGGCAACAAATGCAACAGTGTAAGCCATTGGTCTCACTTTATTACCAGTAGAAATAAAAATAATTTTGTCTCATATTAAAGATGTTACCTATGTCTTGAGATAACATTTATGCTTACCACTATTTTGAAATTGCATTAGCTATCAGACCTGCTGCTTGAACCTAATACTTAAGGTACTAATAAATATTTATAATTTTATTTCAATATAGTCAGTTCTTTGTAATCCTATGTATTTATTTTATGCATTTAAAGTATTACTTTGAGAATGATGTCCGTGGGTTTTACCAGATGGCCAAAGAGGTTAACAGTACAAAAATGGTGAAGAATTCCTGCTAACAATTCTGTGATTGTATGATCCTCTCTTCCTAGTCTGTATTTTTGACGATATTTCACTAGGGACGTATCATTGTGGGATGAATGTTCCCAGCATCTAATTCAAAGGAAATTCGAGACATCCACACCTGATAGTAGCTGGCACAGAATTCACTGAATGCTTTAGCTGGCAGAATATCCAGATGGATTTTAATTGCCCGGTGAAGGGATAATTTTCCCCAAGAAATCCCACGTGTGCCAATGCAGCCCTATGAGCTAGTCACAAGGCATTATCATTTGCCAACCTTTTTAGCCTGGCTGCAAACATGGTGCTTTTCAAAAGGATCCTGTGACAACATCCAGCAAAATTTAGTAAATGTTTTTCCTTGATTGGGGTAGAAGTGAAATAAATAGCCAGTGCTCTAGGGAAAAGCTACAGACAATGCTCTGCCCACCGCTCAGCATGCTTATCAGTGCACACACAACCCTTCTGCAAAATGGATTGTGCTAAATCTAATCTGACACCTCCCCTGGGGAGATTGGTGAGAGCATGGAGATGATCAGAGGGTTGATGGATTGGGATATATTCCGTCCTCTTTTCAACATGTCCCTTCAACATAGTGTCTTTACATTCCCTGCATCTGGAGTGATTTTTTTTCTTGATATCCTGATAATCAAAACCATGTTTTTCAAATTCTTTAGACTTTAGGGTATGTGAAGTACTGATACATAGGAAACATTTACAAAAATGTAATTACATTGCTATCAAACAGGAAGGGACAAGGCACAGTTAGTTGTCTTTTCCATCACCTAAGGCTTAATTCAGTTGATTAGAATTATCAATTTGTTTTTAAACGTGAATAGAATTAGCATTCTTTAGGCTCTGTTTAGACATTTAAATATACTAAGGTATTTATATCCCATATTCAATCTTCAAGACTACCCATTCTCATTTTTGCATGTGAGGAAATGAGTCTCACAGGTTAAATAACTTCACCAAGGTTACACAGCTATCAGGAAACAGAGCTGTGCCTTCAACTCAGTTTATCCACTTCTACATCCTCATCTTTCCATTATATACTTTTACAGATTAAACATGCACTACATTTTTCTGAAAAGGGAAAAATATTTTTTGATGAAATCTTCAAATGCTTCTTGAACTAGATCTTAAAGAGATGAATCAGAGTTGCATCAGTAAAGCAAAGAAAATAGATTTTTTTAAAAAGAGAACAATACTCCTAGAAGTATTTCTCACCAATAACAATACAAAGTTTCCGATTTTAACTTTAAAGCAAGTATTCTACTTTGCTTGTAAGTTTCTGTTCATATCTCAATCAAATTAAATTGGTTTTTCTGCATAGCAATTTGGAGAAATATCAGGCCCATTGGGATCAAGTGAAAAACAGATGTGAAATAATATGCAATTTTCATGTGCCCCCAAGGATTGTGACATTTCCAATTTAGTGACACTTTGGGGTAAGGAAAATATATCTATAAGCATAAAACCGAAGCTCTTAGTCCCACAATTTTGTTGCTAGAAAGAGCTTGTTTAGGTAGGTGGAGAACTTCACTGAATATCTTGTTTAGAAATTTGCAAAGCTTGAGTCTTTTTTTACAATTGATCATTTACGACAGCTAGATATTTCCCTGCTTGGGCAACAGCTGGCTCTTAAAAACGCTGCAACATTAACTGACTTACTTACCCATACCTACCAGTATAAATAATGTTATGCTGTCAAAGAGTTCGGTGTAACAAATCTTATCTCAGCTTTTACTCAAACATAGGTATTAAAATGAAATGATACTAAGATATCCAGATTATTTTTCCCACATGTCTAGTATTAGATTTATTTAGTCATTCATTAAACAGAAAATCACCGGGTGACCCTTGGCTATATGGCATATGGATACCTGGACATTTTGAAGGGCAGAAGGAAGTTTCGATAAAGCTTGTAACACAAACTATTAATCTTTCAGTTTTGTTTGTTGTGTTATGTGTCTTTTGGTTTGCTTGTTTTAACCAAATATTAAACACCAGATATTTTTACCCCATACAGACCTTTTGGGACCCCTTATCCCTTGGGGGACTCTCTGTAGTTTTGATATTTGCTAACCACTGGGGATTCAGCTGTAAGAAATGAATAGCAAGATATTTGGAACAATTATGTACCTATCCTTTCACTACTTGCCCTGATGATAATGGAAGTAATAATTCCACTCCATCTGGATATCTGAACCTACCTGGAGAGGAAACTAAGCACCCTATGCCCTTTGTACATTAAAATAACTCTAGCATTTGCCTCTTAGCTGTTTTAGTGAGCTCTCTGAAAGATACCAATTGTTCCATAAAGAGTTGTAAGAAATGGTGATTTTTTAAAATGTTATAAAAAATTAAGTATCTACAACTCAATAATTTCTATTTATCACTTATCTGTGTCAGGTAATATGAAAGAACTGTAGGGGTGAGGGGAAACATCCCCCCCCCCCAAAACTTTGCTGAAAGATCAACTCACCATTCAGGCAGATTAATAAGATAAAGGTTTATTTACCATTCCATTTGCGTGGGAAGAATCACAGAGTGATTACTCAATATCCCAGTGGGATCTAGATATTTTTATATATGCCTTTTAGAGGGGAGGAGGGTAAATGAGGAGCATAGGTAATTCTGTTTAGGAGCAATAAATGGTTGCTGGGGAGGATGAAAAGATCCTTGGGAGAATGAATAGATGGGGGGAAATAAATTGACTTGTAAATTAACGTGAGAGATAGTTATTATGTTTTAAATGATTTGGGCCAGGTCTGGTTGAATTCCACAATATATTGATATAACTGGAAGAGGAAGGGAAGCCCATTACTCTTTTTAATCTTTTGATCTGGTCAGTCCAGTTTATGCAGATAGAGGGAAAGCCCCCTCCAATACCTCTTTATCTAGAAAGGCCTTTAATTCAAAATATTCGTTATACCTAGTCACAGGGTGGCTCTGAAGTCCCAACTTTTACATCTGGCTAATGTGCTGACTTGTTTTCAAGGTAAAGCTTGAAATCCAAATATTTAGAAAAATGTAAAGTAGACTTCTTTGCTCTATCTAGAACAGAGATCAGCAAATGTCTTCGGCAAAGGGGCCAGATGATAGTATTTTAGGATTTGCCTGACATTTCGTTGTTGTGGTTGTTTTTATAACCCTTTCAAAAATGTAGAAATTCATTGTTAGTTCATGAGCCACACAAAAATGGGCCACAGCTTGACAACGCCTGGTCTAGAATACAATATTCCTAAATGCATTTAAATCTACTTATTCAAGAATTTTAATTGATCTACTTTAGCCTAAATAATGCCAAAGCTTTCATAGCAAAGCCATGTTTTTAGAAACAGTTCAAAGAGGCCTGACCACAAGAACAACAACAAAATTTCACTCCTTATTTGCTTATAAAGGGGAGGTGAACCATACGCCCGGGTGTCCCTTCTTATTCACCTTGCAGTCAGCACCCTCTGGAGTCTCACTGGACATCTCTCCATCTCCACCCTCCACCACCAAAAGTCTGTCTTCTCCCGACCAAAAAGGATCTCAGCCTCTGCCCTTCTCCTTTCTCTGGATTCTTGTAGATCAGTATATAGTCATGTGCTGCATAACTACATTTCCGTCAAAGACAAACCATGTATATGAAGGTGGTTCCACAAGATAATAGTGGAGCTAAAAAATCCCTATAGTCCAGTGACATCATAGCCATTGTAACCTCATAGTGCAATTACTTTATTTTTGTAAATAAATTGTGTAGCCTAAGTGTATAGTGTTTATAAAGTCTACAGTAGTGCACAGTAATGTCAGAGGCCTTCATATTCATTCACCACTTACTCACTGACTTACCTAGAGCAACTTCCAGTCCTGCAAGCTCCATTCAACGTAAGTGCCCTATACAGGTGTATTGTTTTTTAAATCTTATACCATATTTTGACTGTAATGTTTAGATACACAAATACACAAATATCATTGTGTTGCAATTGCCTACAGTATTCAGCACAGTAACATGCTAGGAGCAGTGGGCTCCGACCTAGGTTTCTGTAAGTATATCACATTGTTACTGTATGTTCACAAAAGGATGAAATGGCCTGAGGACATATTTCTCAGCCCATACCTTGTCTTTAAATGATGTATGACTGTAATCATATTCCCTAAATCTTTCTCCCCTCCTCTGTTTCTCAGAGTCCTACATTCAAACCCATTGTGTAAATCTTTCAAAGTCCCTAGGAACCTGTCAGAAAGAAAAGCTATTCTCAGCGTAATGGGAGGGGTTAAATTAGTGATGGCCACATACCTGCCAGGCTGAAGGGAGAATGGGGAATGCCACAGGGGATGTGTGGTGAATACACTAACATCACTGAATTTTATTTTTGCAGAAACAAGTATAAAATAGTGTAGGTTAATATGGAGATTTTTGAAAGGTGAGAGAGACAAAAAACTTGATGAAATCTTGCCTAGATAAAGCTCTTAGAGGAGATGGAATTGTGGAAAGGAGAGCTGGGAGATTGGCAGATGGTCCTGTCTGCTCCACAGAACAGCCAGCTCGACTGGGTAGGTTGTTTCCTCCCCTGGACTTCAGTACCCCACCTGTAAAACAATGATGTTGAACTTCAGTCTTGTTATTCTACCAGAAATAGAAGAAATACCTTTTTTCCTTGTCATTTAGTATATTGGAATTTCATTTTTTTTCTTTTGTAAAGATTAGTCTTTATTTTATCAATAAAAGGAAACAGCACATTGTTGAAAGTCTATACAAACACAATTTTTTCCTCAGTTGCTAAAAAAAAAAATTACAGTTATTAATGGAACAACTTTTGATGGAAGGTGAGGGATTTGCTATTATCAGAGCTATTCAAGGCGAGTCTAGACATGGCTATAATAGAATCTATAGAATTATGTGAACACACCTCTGGAGAGCTTCTTGTAGGGTGGGTGGGTGAGATGCCCTGAGGCGTGTCTGCCTGTCTGCCTTTCATATCTCTGAGCACATCGCAGTCCTTCAAACGAATGATTATCTTTCCTTTAGTAGTTTGGCATGGAGATGGCATTGATTGTTCAGCTTCTGGAAATACCGGTCCAATCCAATAAAAAATAATTAAATTAGTTTTAAAACAATGAGATTGAACCCTCTTTATGGTTCATACCATATCCATCTGTTTACAAGATGGTATACCTCGTCCATTTAAGAAATATATCTTTGAGCTTTCTCTGCCTCAGAGTAACAAAGATGAGTAAAACAGTCAGTAGCCTATACATGTCAAGAAGAGCAGACATCTGTCTAGTTATGCTATCTCCCAGTTACAATTCCTGGTACATAGCAGTATTCAGTAACATCTTTTGATATTTTTTTTGCCTTGAAGAGTTATAAGATATAAAAATGAGACTAATAATTACTAATAACCCTAATACCACAAGTAACTATGAGATAGGAGCAAAGGGAAAATTACATTCAGGATGTAGATAGTTCAGAAGAAGGGAAAATAATTTGATCTTGACAAAGAGCAATAATGAAAACTTCAAAGATGAGGTAAGGATCAAAACAGGACTTTGAACAATAAATAGTTTTCCTGATTGACAAGCGGAGATTGTTCGACATACACGAAGGAGACTAAGGCCAGTAAACAGGTTGTCTGATGGGATTTGGTGTAGCAGGAACAGAGGAGGAGCAGGGGAAGGGTTGGAGACTTAGGCAGGTGCCCAATCTCAGAGGAACAGCCAGGGTAAGGAAGTGTTAGGGAGGAAAAAAGCTTATTCTTATGTACATGAGGCTAAAAGAAGTAGCTAGCTGTTAAATGGCTAAAATTAGAAGCTTATATACCTAACTTAGTAAGGGAGTTGGGGAGAACAAATAGGTGTCTTCAGGAAAGACAAAGGGTTTTAGGAGAACAAATGGCACTTATGAAAGTTTGTGATGTTTGTCTATGCAGGTACAAGTGGCCTTGCCACCTCTTCTGGGCCAATAAAATTCCCCTGAGAGGGAACTGATGATAGGTTTATTGTTGGTCTTCCTCATGGAAGCAGACCCACCCCCAAGAGGGAATCTCTGGTCACTTGATTCATTTCTCGGAAGTTGCTGCAGTTAGTCAGATAAAGGAAGCTCTGAGAAGGCTTCTTTATACATCTATTGGATCTCAAATATCTTCAGCTTAAAATAATCTTCATAACAACTCTAGGATTCCAGGTGGGTCCCCACAAAGGAAAGGGGTGTGATCAAATTTTTCTGCCAAAAAGATCCCACTGGCTACAAGGTGAGGGATGGACTGAAGCTAGAGCAGTACAATTCAAGTAAGTGAATTAGAAAGATCCTGATACAGCCCAAATGAAATATGATGAAAGTTTAAATTAGGACGATGAAAGTGGGAATGGAAACAAGAGAGAGACATAAGATCATTTGAATCAATACAATTTCTGTGTTTCTAGAATTATTTTATCGATTATATAATAGATATGAGAAGTAAAAAAGAGAGAGAGAAAGAGAGTGAATAGGCTCTTTATGACTCGTTAAATTGTTTTCATACCCTCTATTTTCTTATGTAGAAATTTAGTGACCTCTACTACTGGGGAGATTTGGGGATGGTAGAGTGTACTTTGAGGGCTGGGAGCAGGTAGGCATTGGGATCAGAACTGCATTTTCAAAAGAGAACAAAAACAGCATTAAAACTGGAATAGAGTAGGGTGTTGGAGGTAGTCTCACCAAGTCTCTGTCAATTTAGACCAGGTTAGGGTAAACCCATAAATACTTAATGTAAGATAAAACTCAAGTCATGCTATGTAACTAATTAGTTATTCAATCAGGATACATTTAAAGAACCACTAGCCTAAAAATAGGAAGTCCCAGTGGACTCCACAGGAGAATTTCCTTCCATTCAACAGATAACCTAGCACCTATCCAGTAAGAGTCAAGGACTGCCAGTGCAGTAAGGACTGTCTTCTGGCAAATGCATACAGGATTGGTAGAAGAAAGAAAAAGGAGTAAGGTAACTTTAAGCTCATGGTAAAGGATATGGTAAAGTGGAAATAAGGGAGGGACACAAACAAAGGGCAGCAGAACCAGACTTGAACCTGTCTGCTGAATGTAGAGTGGGTTAATGACATTTCTTCTGTGGAGTGATAAATAAGAAAAAATCAAATTAGGAAAATTTATTACTCCAATTACAACTACATTCATCTAACTCATTGATATGCATTTAAACATAGTAGAGTTAAAAGACAATCACTGAAATTATGAAAAGTTTTATACCAAGAAAGTAGTAAATTTTAAATCTTTCGGGAGGGATAAGAAAAACTTTGTGGCTGATACTCATATTTTCTGTAAAATGTCAACATCTATTAGAGGATCTTGTACTTTCTGTCCCAGTTATGCAGTTGTATCATCCAGTTCATGGAAATGTATTTATCGTAGAGCTATATTACATCAACTTTAATATCAATTCTTTATAGACAGGGCTAACTGGCATCTGTGAGTCTCAGAGGTTTTTATTCCATGAATCCATTGTCAGAAGAAGTGTTACGATTTCAAAATGAAACATACCTGGATTTCAAATGAAGAATTAGGAATTGTGAGTCTTTGGGCTACTTAACCTATATTCTTTGGACTCAAAAGTCTCATTAAAGAAAATTAGTAGTGATGCCTACTTTTGAGTTTTGTGAGGACAAAACCAAATAAAACCTGGGCAGGTTGCCCAGTAGACAACCTGAATTGAATTAAATTGAATTGAATAAATATTGCCCTGATGGTGGTCATGATGATTTTAATAGAAAAATTAACTAAATGCAGTGAACAAGAACAAAAATCTAATAACAGTGACAACACACCACAAAGAAAAATATTACACTCCAAACAAATGTGAAAATATGGTTTCAAAATTATTAATATTATTAACAATTGAGAAATAGTAGATGTTCACAAATATAACCCAAGAGTTTAATCAGCATTAAGGTGGTCTATCATTTTTAAAGACAAGTTGGTAACAGGCAGGGAAAAGAGTTATGGAAAATACTTAGGGTGACTAAAACCACATGTATTTCTTTTATTAATAAAAAAGACTTCTTAGATTAAGATAAAAGAAAGTTATGATTCATATAGGTTTCTCCCAGTTAAGATGTATATATTTGGCACCCTACCCACTGCTTTAACATTTAGTGTAAAATGTGGTCTCTTCAATTCAAGAACCTTGCTTTCTCAGACGTAATTGCCTCCCTTGTGTCTCCTGGTGAACACTAATGTGGTGGCCTACTTCAGGAGCACAAAAGAATACTTTGCTTTCCCACCTTGAGGGTGTTGAGAGGGTGAGGTTGTCAAATAAGTACCTTTGGAAAACAAATAAAAAAATCTCTTTTGTAGCTAGAAATATTCAAAACCCACTAAATTAAGATGCTTAGGATATTTTTAATTTATTCATTTATTTTCTTACTGTTTTAACATGAATGTTCTGCATATTTAATATGTGCCAGATGTTATACTTAATGATACAAAGAATAAATATTATCCACTCCTCTGATTTAATCATCAACAGGAAAGCCCGTAACTATTAATATTATTGCTACCTGCTGTTACTACTACAAGTTGTAATATAGTCGGCTCTCCATGTCTGTGGGTTCTACAGAAACAACTGTGGATCGGAAATATTCAGGAAGGAAAAAATTGCATCTCTACTGAGCATGTACAGACTATTTTTTCTTGACATTATTCCCTAAACAATGCAGTATAGCAATTATTTAATAGCATTTACATCGTATTAGATATTATGAGTAATCCGGAGATGATTTAAAGTATATGGGGGGATGTGAATAGGTTAAATGCAAATATTATGCCATTTTATATCAGGGACTGTAGCATCCATTGATTTTGCTATCCACAGGAGGTTCTGGAACCAGGCCCCCAGAGATACATAGGGATAACTGTACTATAACAACTACCACTGTACTGTAGTATTACTGCTATTAGTATTACAGTAATTTTCAATCATTGCATCATTTTGTCTTCACGGCAGTCGTATGTATTGGTGAAGTGGGTTACTGTTGTTTTTGTCTATTCATATTCATTTCTCCTTCTTGTAACAGGGCCCTGATTTCCTTTGGAAAACCAACTCTCCCTGCTCAGGCCATGTGGTTTGGACCTTACTAACTTTATCATTTGACTCAGGGATATGTATCTGATACAAGCATGGGAAATCATATCCAATGAGCAGTAAATCCTGGGGTACCATAAATAGAAAATAGGTATACTTTTTCGTAGCCATTGTTTGGAAATTTTATGTGATAATAGAACTAAGCAAAAGGAAAATAGTTATTCAAGGAGAGAAAGAAAGAAATAGAGATGCAGAAGAAAAAATGTATCAATCACTTATGTCCATGAAATACTTTTAATTTTTCATTGGCTTTCTCAATTACATGCCAATAACTTTTTCTTTTTGTCATATCAGTTTGTTTTTAGTCTCTATTATTTGAAATAAAAATAATTCTGATAACTACAGACAGAAATTTTCATCATTATTTTACAAATAGAGAAAATAAACTTGAAACAAAAAGCCATTTGTAGATCACAGATATACTAAATATAAAAGCCAGAATTCTAACCTGGTACTTCCCAATTCCAAATTTTGTGAATTCATTAATTAATATTTCATTTATTCATAAATTTACTTATGCTTTTATTAAATTTACTACATTGTGGAAGATGAAAATGAGACTCCCAAATATTGTCACACTTAAGTGCTACACTTCACTGAAAGATCAAGCAAGAAAATATCTGTTAATCAACAAAGAAAATGAGAGAAACATTTTGATTATATCTTAACCTGGGCTCTAGATAAAAAATAATAATAAAAAAATTCCCATGAAAAATTGTGATCTTATTTAGATTTAGGGTTCAAATTTATACTACTTCTGGAGTCCTCAAATTATGAGCAAAATACAAGTTAAAATCAAATGTAGGTTGTTCAGATTGGAAACCTATAAAGGCAACTGGCACATCAAAAGCAAAATTTATCAAGAGGAAAATAATTTTATCTTGTTATTTCTAAAGACTTATAATGGAACACAGATGTGAATATAAGCTTACAATAACAATTTTTAAAAAAGCACATGAGGAAATAAGAAACCATGAGCAAGGGTTAGCATAAACAACAAAGACAAGAAGAGATCACCAAACTGATGAATGGGTAACACGGCAGAATAGAAAATGCTAAAATGAATTGGGAATTGGGAAATAAAAAAGACCAAAGAGAATTACACAGAATGCAGCACAGAGTGCAAATATATAGAAACTAAGCAAGTACAGTTGAGAGACGTGGAGGACAGAAGGAAACGATCTAACATGTACATCTTTGGAGTTCCAGAAGTGAAGAATAAAAGGAGGGAGAGATAATAAGACTTGAATAACTTTCTTATGAACATTTTAATAGTAAAGTAATAATGGTAAATAATTTTCAAAATCAATTAAATACATAAATTCTGACTTCAAGGAAGCCTGGTAAGTCACAATTAAAATAAAAAGAAATTTGCAACAGGGCATATCATAGAGAAACTGCCATATACCAGAGACAAATAAAATATCTTAAATGCAATCAAGAGAAAAATTAGATTATTTAGGATAAAATGATAAACTTCAATTTGACTTCTAATTAACAACAATGGACAAGCAAGTGAGATCTTCAAAATGGTCCAAGGAAAAAATGACTACCAGCTCAACTGTATTCAAGAGTAAGAGTCAAATTAAAAACAGCATTTGTCACTTATAGCACTTCAATATACGCATTTCTAAAGGATGTATTTTTTTTTTTTTTTTGAGACAGAGTCTCACTTTTTTTGCCCAGGCTAGAGTGTAAAGGATGTATTTTTGAATGGACTTTATTAAAAGTATTCTGGGTGGATATTCCCAGAAAAAGATATGAGATGCTAGTAGGAGTGGTGAGCCAAAAAGAAACAAAAAAAGTAAAGAACAAATAAGTTAATTAAAATGATTATATAAAATAATATCTTATTGGATAGTTAAAAAAGAAGAACCATGATATAGAAAATCAAGAATGGGGGAAGTAGTAGGTAGCAATAAATAGATTGAAGTATTGTAACATCCTTCAATTTTCCCAGTGTTATGTTACAGCTACCAATTTTAAGCTACAAAAGTGCATATTAAAAATAAAAAAGTTAGTCTCAAAAAGAATAGAAATATAATTTATAAATTTCCACCCAGGAGAGAGAAAAATGAAATTTTATACACAGAATGTATTCAAAGAAGCATCAAAGGAAGGAAAAAGAAACAGAGGAAGCAGAACCAATAAAAAGAGAAATATAAGGTAGGAGGTACAAATACCCCCTGCCAAAGTAGAAGTGAGAATGTAAAGAGTCTTGTGTTTAGCTAAGGAGTTACAATTATTTTCCGGGGTAAGTCAGGAGCCAGTGAATCCTGAAACTCTCTCTCTCTCTCTCTCTCTCTCTCTCTCTCTCTCTGTCTCTCTCCAACCATGTTATTTATATCTCAGTACCACTAGATACTTAAAATTAGTCTTTGAATGCTGATCAAAAGTAGACTGTTTCTTGAAAGTAAAAGCAATCTTTTTATACTTAATTTTGTAATTGCCACATGTCCGGTAGATATTAATAAATGGATGATCTCAGCTGTTTTCTAGGATCTTAGATATTTTATCCTTCTGAGTTAATAAGAATTTCTAAAGGTCTCTACTATAGTCTGAATGTGTCCCCCAAAACTCATACGTTGGAAACATGATCTCCAGTGTGGCAGTGATGGGAGGTGGGGCCTAATGGGAGGGGTTTAGGTCATGAGGGCTCTACCCTCATTAATGAATTAATGCCTTTATAAAAGGGGCTTGCAGGAGTGGGTCCATTCTCTTCTGCTCTTTTGTCATGAGATGACATAGCATTTGTCCCCGTTTTGCCCGTACACCTTCTACCAAGTGAGGTATAGCAAGAAGTCCCTCGCCAAGTGTCATTGCCTTGATCTTAGACTTTCCAACCTCTAGAACTGTGAGAAATAAATTTCTGTTCTTTAATGAATTACCAAATCACAGATATTTTGTTATATGGACAAAGATAGACTGATATCAAGATTTGTAACCATAACAATTATAGAAGTCAAATATTATGACAGTAATACAACAGAAATAAATCAATAACCTTTTTCAAGCATTTATTATATCCAAGACATTGTATTAAAGCTACAGTTTTTTTTGAGTCCTCACATAAGCTGTATGTATAATATATATATATTAATCCTATTTTATAGGTGAAGAACTACAGGTCTTGAGAGATTAATTCTTCCTATAGGTTATACCTAAGGAGTGGCTGAGCAGAAATTCAAACACAGGCATTTTGACTTCAGAGTCTATCTGTTATGCTGTACTATTTCTCAGGCCTTCACAAACATTTCCTTCAAGTTCATTGAAAGTCCATTTGGCTGTTTTTATGTTGATGAAGCAAAGAAGATTCATACAATCAAAGAGAAATGGCATTTTATTTGCATAGTTGATGAGAACGACAACAAAAAAACTAAGATCTCTTTGTTTAAAATGCACATATTCTGTTCTTTTTTTTTTTTACTTTAGCTAGATTTGTGATTATCATTAAAAGACTGCTCCCTTTTTCCTCAGCTTTCAAAATTTCTTTGAATATCACTCATCACTGGGAGATACAAGCAACCTTAACACATTATTTGCCATGTGAGTTGTATTAATTCATGCTAGTTTTCAGCCCAGGTCCTCATGAAGCATGTGAAATTCACATGGTAGCTGCCTGGTGTGCAGGCAACTTGTACTGCCATGCCGTAGCATGCATGTTACGTGATGGGTGGCTCCTTGGGCAAAACCCTGTGGCTGGTTTGTAAAAATTTCGTTGAAGTTCTTATTGTTACAATTAATATTGACAATTTAATACACTGACTGCCACACTAGAAATTTTTTTTTTTCCTTTGGGGCCACAGTATTTTATTATAAAAATAGAATGAAAGCTTGGAAAACAAAATCACCCTTTCCAATTTAATGAATAATTTGTTATTTTGGGGAGTACTGTTATGGATGGGCCTTAGCAAGAAACTAAGACTTCTGGACCATTGGTCAAAAAACATTTTGTATGACAATTCAGTGAAAAAGCTTACATAATGTAACCATTTAGAAATGCTTCTGAGATTGTGGTATTTCTCTAACAATGAAGAATGTCCTACTGGTGACCATCTGTTTGAGACTCAGCCACTTCTTGATCATCTTCTTGAAAGGTTTCAGGTTGCTGTAGTTCCAGATAAGGAAATATGTATTGACGAAACAATGGTGCCATTTCGTGGATGTTATATATGCTTCACGGGGCCCTGGGCTCAAAACTAGCATGAGTTAAACACAACTCACATGGCAGTTAATGTGTTAATTGCATATAACTCACACACAGAAAGTAGTACAAAATAACAAATTTTTCATTAAATTAGAAAGGATCATTCTGTCTTCGAAGTTTTTATTCTGTTTTTGTAATAAAGCACATGGCCCCAAGGAAAAGAAATCTTTTTCTAGTGTGGCAGTCAATGTGTTAAAAAGAACCTCGCTATGAAAAATCAAGAGTGACATTTATTCATTTAATCACCCATTATTTATTAGCACCCTCTTCTGTGCATAGAAGTGTGCAGGCTGTGGAGAATGCAATGATAAAGTTCCTGTCCTGAAGAGTTGTATTGAGTAGTAGGGAAGTAAGAGAAAGCAAGCACGTATCCTGCCTGGCATATAGTCAGCATTTGGTAAAATTTGTTGAATTAATGAATGAGGAGAGAGTACTAGGGGATGTATTTTTTTCTTAAGGCTGGGAGATCAAAGTACCACAAACTGGGTGTCTTAAAACAGCAGAAATTAATTTTTTCACTGTTCTGGAGGCTAGAATCTTGAATGCTCTCTCTGAAGGGTCTGAAGGATGATCTTTTCTTGCCTCTTCCTAGCTTCTGATGGTTTTCAGCTGTCCTTGGCTTTTGTTGGCTTGTAAATGCATTATTCCAATCCCTGCCTCTGTCATCATCTACCAATCTCCCTGCTTGTCTGTCTGTGTCCAAATTTACCTCTCCTTATAAGGACACTAGTTATGGGCCCACTGTAATCAAGTATGACTTTATTTTAGCATGACTACATCTGCAAAAACCCTATCTTCAAATAAGGTCACACTCACAGGTACCAGGTATTAGGATTTAGACATATTTCAGGGCGGGGGGATACAGTTTAACACATAACAAGAGATTATGATGAAGTATGAATAGAGGACAAGGGCTCCCAATACATGCATGTTGGAGGGTGGTGGAGAGTAGGGGTGACTTCCTAGGGAAGGTGAAGCTCATCTGAGATTTGAAAAATGAGTAAGGCTTTCCTAGGACATGGTGGGGGGTGAGGCAGGCATTACTGGCAGAGGGAAGTACTAGAGAAGCTCTACATATCTAATCATGTAATTGTGGACCCTTAGCCTCAGCCTAAGAAGTCACTATGGTATGAAAGAAGGAAGCCATATTCTTTTTGTTCATTATTTTTCCAGCTGATCTTCTTATCCCTAATTATATATTTAGTTTTTTCACATCTAGCAAAATCTGTATGTGGAATTTATGATGATACTTCAGCATGAAATTTTATAAGCCTCACATGCTAATGAGAAGCCTTTGGTACTTTGTTTCAAGTTCTGAGAATCAGAAATGGCAGTATTTGCACCATGCTAATAACAAAATAGCTTTCCATGTTGCAGGTATTGATATTGTTGCAATTTTTATTGTTATTTATTAATAATTGTACCAAACTAGAATAGATTATCTTTGTTTGTTTTAAGTGAGAAAACACTAAAAATGAATCACAAGTACAAAAAATGTAAGATAAAGTACAAAACATTAACACTTCACAAAAGCAGCTAATTTCCTAAATTAGGTGGTAATTACTGTTATTTTGAACAATGATTAAGCCTTTATAGATGGATTTCAAACATCTTTGACCTGAATGGTCATGTCTTTGCATAATAAGAAAGATTATTAATGTCATCATAAATTTTAGACTCAAATTATACAGGTCATCTGTTCAATAATATGGATTTGGAATTGATCAAATAAATTAGGAATAAAGCCTTATTAGGGAAGAACAGTGCTCCATTAAAGCATTTTTAAAGAAATATTTAATAACATGGGGAATTGTCTATGGTGTATTGTTGAAATTCAAAACACTGTTCACAGAGTACCTTAATTTTGAAGTAATATGTGTATGAAATTTAATATCTTAAATAATGGAATATCAAAAGCAATTTTTATTGTGCTGTACTTTCTATATTTTTCAAATTCACTGCAAGAACTTACATATAAATAAGTTTAAAAAAAGACTCCAAAGGTCATTTGAATAAGTGAAGAAAATGGAAACTTAAGTAACAATTTTCAGTGAAGTCTAGGCAGTGGTATGCTGGTAAATAATTGTTTGCTAGAGAAAAAAAATGGATGTGTTTATCATAAATTTTACTGTTATAAAGCATGTACAGCACACAATTTACAATAATAGTTTAATATCAATATTCTTACTGTAAATTCCATATAGCCATTGATTTTCACAGAATGTTTTCCTTGATATTTGCCAAATTCTTATATCTGTAGCCAACCTTTAGTGTCAATTGACAAATGAGTATAGTTCTGATATCAATTTTAGTTGAACTTTTATGTTAATGAGTAATTCAAATGTGAAACAATGAAGACTTGTGGAGAAATTTCACTCATTTTTCAGTAACAGCAACTTTTTTGCTAATTTATTAATAAATTTCAAAGATTGGAAGAGTATTTCCTCCATTTATTTGCACTATTCATGATGTAAAGGCTACAGATATTACAGTTTGAAATTTACTCTGCTTTATTTACATTTTCTTCAACACGTTATTAAATCTACACAATCAGCAAAACAGTAAATCACACTCTGATTTGTAGACTTTACTGATATCTTTGATGAAACTCCTACAGGCACACCAAGTTTCATGCTACCAACAGGACATCACTAAATTCAGAATTAAAAAAAAATGCACAGTGGGATACCATTTTATTGTATTTCTACTATACAGATATAATAGATGTAAATAACCTTCAGTACATTATAGTAAAATTATTATGAAATATGAATTTTAAGTATTTATAACCTGTATTTAATTTTAAATTTATATAACTCAATTTTAAATAATCGTTCACAATTTTTAAGAAAATTTAACAGCTCATTCTCATGAATTGGTACTGACTGTCTCCAGCACACCACCGGGTCTAGGAGAAAACAAACATAGATTTAAGAATCAGAACTTAGTCATATTTTACAACTAGTCTTTAGTTTCTTTGGCTATAATAACGTTCTAAAAATCAAAGATATTCAAACAATTGCTATATATACATATGGTAGAAAATATCCCCCCATATTAATCTTTCTTCAATCATGAACTCTCCTCATATAAAATTTAAATACATGTAAACATATATTGTGTACATATGCACATATATTTATACATATGTTCACACATTTATACATACACCTACATGCACGTATATATATTCTAAAATTTTACAAAGTTGTTTTGAATATAGCTGAATATCCTCAATTATGGCTAACTGGAATACCAGGGACATTAAAAATTGGGGCTAATAATAGAAAGTAAGGAGAAAAGGAAGAGCAGCCCAGGATCTGGTTTCTTACACTGTCTCCACGTGTCTATTTCCTTTGCTGTAAACCGCGATAATAATAGGACTTACCTCTCAGGTTTGTGGTAAGGAGTAAATGAGCTAATGTAGGTAAAGTGCTAAATACAGAACATGACACATAGCAAGAGTGTTACTAGTAAATTAGTGTGTGTTGTGATTATTATAATTTTGATTATTTTCTTGGAGAAAAAAATTTCCAAAGTGAAATTGCTACATATTGCATTTTTTATACATTTTGACAACATTCTCTCCAGAAAGGTTAGATCAATTTGAACTTTTATTAACTGACTAAGAGAATGGTTAGGTGATACTCCCTGTCACATTCTATATTTTCTTTTTCTTTTTTCAATTTTATAAATGAAAATCATATTTGATTGTTTTAACTTATACTTTTTGATTACTTTTCAAATTTATATAATGTTTAATTTAAATTGGCACTTAAAAAATTCTTCATTTATAAATTGCTATTCCATACTTTGCTCATATGTTTACAGAAATAGAAAAATTTCTATAATTTTAGAAACTTTTCATCTGTTATTCACATAAAAAATTGATTGCTATGTTTGATACATTTTTTTCTTTGAGTTTTTATTTTATTTATAGAAATTTTGAACATGAAGAAAATATCCACATTAAACAGTCAAATCAATCAATTTTTTTTGTCATTTCTTCCTTTAGTATAATGTTTATAATGATTTCCTTACCTCTCAACTTATAGAAAAGCAATTTCTATATATTCTAAATCATTTGGTGTTTTTATACACATATTTTATCTAAAACTTATTATGACAAATGGTGTGAAATTTAACTCATGGATTTTTTTCAAATTTTCATTAATCCATATACTGACAATACCATTCTTTTATGATTGGTTTATAATATCACCCTTATCATGTGTTAGAACTTTAAATATATATTTTTCTATAACTTTCTGTTGAGTTCTATTACTGTACAAGTGCCATGCTAATTCTTCCCTACCTTTTTCCTGTTTTTGAGGCTACTGTTTTTGAAGCTTTTATAAGTACAGAACAATACGTGCAAACCGTAAATGCTAAAGTGCAATGTAGTTCATTAGGAGCTAACACTGATTCACTATAATTTTTAAAAGCAGTTTGCAAGCAGATTTGTTTTTTAAGGTATGCTTGCCTTTGTTTTTGGTACTGCTGTAATGTTGGTTTTATTTCCTTTTTTACTGTGAAAATAAATATTCATCTAAGTTAGCAAATGATGATTGAGTTTTAGAAAAATAGACAGGGGCATTACATTGACTCATAGCATCTGTGCTGGTATGCCTCTAACTTATGTTATTCATATTTAATGTTTTAATTGCATGGTAGAATATTTTTCTGTGTTAAGTAGATATGGTCTCTCAATAGAATTTTTTTCTTCCCTCAGTAGATATTTTAAGCTGAAAAGATACTTTTACATTTGACTAAAGAGAGATAATTAAAACTTTCTTTGGAAAAGCAATATGGTAAGAAGAATTCTGTTTTATAGCCTTCTAAATTATCATTTCTTATCTCAATGAATTAGTCTTAGAAGCTTTTAATCTAATTAATCCTTAACCAAGTGTAATACCACTGGGCAATATTTTGTGTAGCTGCCAGTGTGCATGGATTTAATTATAGATTTGCAAACAGATTTAGATAAAACCATCTCCAGCTGACCTATTCTGGGTTTAAGGAACATTTTAGTTAATTTAAATGTCTTATATTAATCTGTGTTTGTGTGCATAGTGTGTCTGTGTTCATGTACGTGTTTATGCACATTCATTTATTCTTCCAAGTTGCCTAGAAGTCATGATAGATTTTTCAGTACAAGGTAAATAAATCTATGTGAGATAATAGAAAGAGATTATGTCTGGAAATTAAGAGATGTGGTGTCCACTTTTAGCTACTTTCTCTCTCTGAAAATTATTTTCTTGAAATATAGGAAGATTGGATATCTAGGGGACTTCAGATGCTTTAATATATTATGATTCTAATTTAATAATGGTCAAATTTATTTCATGGTACATTTTTTTTTTTTTTTTTAAGGCTAAGTGGAACCCTCCTGCAATCTTCTCCCACAGGACTTGAATGTTTTTATCTTTCATATCTAGGTCTGAGTTCTAGAACTCTTGAGCAAACTTTATGTTAGACATTTTGCTTTCCAGATGTTAGCTCCAGAAATATGATCCTAGCAGTTAGAACTTCTGGTGATGAGGCACAAATGAATAGGAGACTATATTAGTCAGAGTTCTCCAGAGAAACAGAACCAATAGAATATAGATAGATAGAGATGTAGATGTAGAGATATAAGAGGAGATTTATAATGGGAATTGGTTCAAGTGATTACAGAGACTGAGAGGTCCCGGGATATGCCTTCTGTCTGCTGGAGAACCAGGAAATCTGGTGGTATAATTCAATCTGAATTTGAAGGCCTGAGAACCAGGGGAGCTGATGTAGCTCCTAGTGCAAGGCTAATGGTCTGAGAATAGGGGGTCTGCTGGTACAAGTCCTAGAAGGCCTGAAAATCAGGAGCTCTGGTGTTCAAGGGCCGGAGAAGCTAGTTATCTCAGCTTAAGAAGAGATTGAATTCACCCTTGCTCCTCTTGTTTGTTCTATTTGAGCCCTCAGAAGATTGGAAGATGCCCACCCATATTGGTGAAGGTGAATCTTTGTTATACAATTTAATGACTCTAATGCTAGTCTCTTCTGAAACACCCTTGACAGACATACCCAGAAATAATGTTTTACCAGTTATCTGGGTATTTTTTACCCCAATAATGTTGACAGATTAAATTAACCATCACAGAAATCCTGAAAATACACATTTAAAATGTATATAACATACTGTAAGACTAAAAAAAAACATTTAAAAAATTAGAAGTGGAAAGCATTCATTCATTGTTGTTATAAGGTATGTATGTATCTAATAAATGATACAAAAATTAAAAGAATGAAAACTATATGTTTAAAACATAGATATTATCTCTGATTAATTAGAGATTTATTTTTCAGTTTGATTCAATCTAAATTAAGAAAGAAAATATCCTAGCTCTCTGGGAGGCTGAGGCGGGCGGATTGTTTGAGCTCAGGAGTTCGAAACCAGCCTGAGCAAGAGCGAGACCCCGTCTCTACTAAAAATAGAAAGAAATTAATCAGACAACTAAAAATATATATATAAAAAAAAAATTAGCCGGGCATGGTGGGGCATGCCTGTAATCCCAGCTACTCGGGAGGCTGAGGCAGAAGGATCACTTGAGCCCAGGAGTTTGAGGTTGCTGTGAGCTAGGCTGACGCCACGGCACTCACTCTAGCCCAGGCAACAGAGTGAGACTCTGTCTCAAAAAAAAAAAAAAAAAAAAAAAGAAAGAAAATATGCATTACTTGTGGGGGTTGAATAAAACAATATATATAAAGCTCTAAACATGGATTTTGGCACACAAGAATGATAACTTGTCACTTTGTTCCTCATCTCTGCCACTTTTGACTGTGTGAAAATTTCAAAAGTCTACACAATAGAGATAAGAGAATGATGAATCTCCTGTATCATCCAGGTTTAAAAAGTGTCAGGCCACTTCATCCCCACCCCCTCTCTGATTTAGCATTTGTTTGGAAGCAAATCCCAAACATCATGACAATTTATCTGTAAATATTTTAGTATATATCTCTTAATAAAATAAGTACTTTTTATATGAAAACAGCCCAAATAACATGATCACATCCAATTAATAATTTACTGGCAATAAATCCAATCAAATTGAAACATAGTCCTTTTCACTAGGTGAGAAGAAGTAAGAACAGAAGGAAGGAAAGGTGACCATTAAGTATAAATCTATCTTTTCATATTATGTATACATATTTTTTCTTTGTGTTTTATGTTTCTGAATGGACCGTGATACCTGAATCCCAGAGTAGTGTGTTTCTGTTTAAAGACATCTTATTTAATATACACGTTGATTCACTAACATTGACTTCACATCCAGCAGCACTATAACTCATGCCTGAAAGTAGCTTATCTGACACGTGTATTCTCTCTATAGGGAGAGCTGTCCAGCCATCTTGCACTTAGGGACACTAGACAGCACTTCAGCACTACACAAGAAACCTATTTTAAACAGTGAAATCACCAATTAAAAAAAACGACAAAAGTACCAAAAATGTGGCACTAAGTATATGTACTGTGAGAAGAACATTTATTTAGAGCATGAGGGCTGAAACAAGAAGGCAGGACTTCACCTTGTTCAACCTCAGCTGGGAACTTGCACATCATATGACTCAAATTGTTCACTGCTCTGCGCATGTACACAGATGACCTCATAGCATAAGTATTGATGTTGAGGTTACAAATAAATTTTATTAAGTAGGCAAATTTGCAAATACTGAATCCATGAATAATGCAGATTGATTTTAAAGCACATACATTTATCTATGCATACCCTTATATACAGATAAACTTAGAACTGAAAAATGGTATTATTTATAAATAATATTGGATTGGGAGAGTTTAAGGGACAGGGAAGGGGGAAAAGTAGATGGCAGAGCCACAGATATTTTTTCAGTGCAGCATTGAGTGAAACAGAGTATGCTGAGATAAACCACATCTGAAATTTTTGAGTGGCATCTCTGAGTCTGTTGAAGCAGGAGCTGGGCTGTCTGCAGCACAGTGTGATGGAAAGAGATCATAGAACTCTGCTATGTTATGACCTGCCCTGGCAGGTATTAATCATATTAATCATAGCAGAGCTATTACTATATATGCCTGTGGCTTGCACCCTGAAATTGCTCCTTTAGTTCTGCCAAACTAATATTTCATAAAAATTATCCAAAGCTTTCATCATCTTGACTATCTAAGCTTTCTTTCCTAGAATCATTGTAAACAAGTAATTTTCAATAGGATGAAGAGAATTTACCTGATGATCCAAAAACTGCTTAACAGCCAACAAACAGTATGGGAATAAAACAGTACAATGAGTTTTTATCATGAAGATATATCTTCACATAGACACAACTGAGAATCAAAATAAAATAATCCTTAAATGAGACAAGTCAGCTAAAACACAGAAAACTTCTGGACTCCACAGTGGCAGAGCCACGCCCACAGTGACAGTGGCCTGCAAAGGCATGGGCCATGAATATGATTCATTTGAAGCACTTCTTACAAAGTCATTGGGCCTCATTTGTCTTTCATAAAGTCAGCTGGGAGAGAGGACAGTGGCCATGCAAACTGTCCTGGCCCTTAAGTAAAACTAACATTTTAAGAGAGCAAAATTTTGAGTCTGAGAACAAGAGGCATGAAGGAGGTGATCATTACATTGACTAATTTCAAAGAATTTAGCACTGAGGTTTGTTTCATGGAGTGACGACTTGAAAATGTCGAGGAGGTTTTTCCTGGAGATCTTCAAAGGCTCTTTGCTTCACTAATCTAATTCTTTGGTCGAGTCATTAATTTTGCCTATAAGAATAAGGGGTGTTTTAGCTCATAAGAAACTTCACAGTCACGAAGCAGTGAGTTGATGTGATTAAAACAAGCTTTTTCCATGATGGGCTCAGCTGAGGAATTTGGATAAATGCTAATTCTGTGATTTTCATATTTCAGTGATTTGGCTCTCTTATCAGTTCCCATTATGCTGACTTTTTTTCGTGAAAATGAAAAGAAAATGAGGGATTGCAGTTCAAGTTTCCTCTTAAAGTGATGACTGCCTTCTGTGAGAGTCATCAGGAAGTCAGTTCATTTGAATTTTGAAAATTGACTAGAATCCATAATTATCGGTGTTGTCTGAGGCCCGTACTCTTCTGAGGACATGTGAATTCTCCTTGGCTTTCACTCAGTAGATGGGATTTCTTGTGTTTCTTTTCTTCATTTGCCAAATACTCCCAACAGAGTAAACTTGTGGGTTGTCCCATTATTTCTCCTAGCAGAAATATTTGTTTCTAGAATGTTCTAAGTTTGTAAAAAGACCAGAACCATCTCAGTTTACTAAGGAAGCATGGGCTAGCATGAAACAGAGGGAAAAACAATTCTCATATAACTTAAGATAAAAGTTTGGAGATTTCAATAGGATTTAAAAGCCAAAAGTAACTATGGAACTAAAAGGGCTATGGAACTAGATATACATATGCAGCCTTCTGGGGATGGAGTTAAACTGTTTGCAGGGCTGTGATTCACTTTTACGTAATTCTCAAGGGGCAGAGCAAACACAGTTGTCACTGAAGGCTCTACAGTGCACTCTTAATAGCACTCTCCAATTTCTCTTTCTTAAGAGCAGGCATTACTCTTCAACGAAATTAGAGGTGTATGATGTTTAATTTTATGTGTCAACTTGACTGGGTTAAGGAAAACTGGATAGCTGGTAAAACATTATTTCTTGGACGTGTCTGTGAGGGTGTTTCTGGGAGAGATTAACACTTGAATCACTAGTCTGAGTAAAGAAGATCCATCCTCACCAATGTGGGTGGGCATTTCCCAATTTTTTTGAGGGCCTTCCTGAATAGGACAAAAAGAAGGAGGGATGAATGTTCTCTTGTCTTGAGGAGGCCTTCAAATGTGGGCTGAATTATACCACCAGTTTTTATGATTCTCCATCTTATAGATGTCATATCATGGGATTTCTGGTCTTCCATAATCACATGAGCCAATACCCATAATAAATATTTTCTTATATATTTGTATATATCCTATTGGTTCTGTTTCTCTGGAGAACCCAAACTAATACAAGAACGCTGTAGTTCTGGTTGGAGTAACTAAAGAGATAGCCTCTGTGTGGACAGAGTCCTTTTCTCTATGTTCCTAGGGTATGCCTAGTCCTTACTATTAATACTAAATATGATTTTTAATATATTTTTATTCTAGGAAAGTTTCATGAAAACAACAGCTATTTTTCTAAACCAGGTGCATTGTCTCTACATTTTATAAATGTGAGTGATCATTCACCATTTCTGGCAGTTTTGTCTCTCCTTTTATATTTCTTCTATGCTGGTAGAGATTTAAATTCCCTTTATCCACTGTACACAGTGGCTCACACTTGTAATCTTAGCACACTGGGAGGCTGAGGCAGGAAGATGGCTTAGACTTAGGAGTTTGAGACCAGCCTGAGCAAGAGCAAGACCCGTCTCTACTAAAAATAGAAAAATTAGCTGGGCATAGTGGTGTGTGCCTGTAGTCCCAGCTACTCCCAGAGGCTGAGGCAGGAGGATCACTTAAGCCCAGGAGTTTGAGGTTGCAGTGAGCTATGATGACGCCACGGCACTCTACCTGGGCAACAGAGTGAGACCTTGTCTCAAAATAAATAAATAAATACATAAATTTCCTTTAACAATAATAAAGAAAAAGAAATTCAAAAGTATGAAAAGAGGAAAAAAAGTAAAGAGAATGAGGAAAAAATAGAATTATTAGTTGGGTCAGACAATTTGCTTGGCATGGGCCATTTCAACATGCTTGCTTAATCCTGAATGGCTATACTTTTGTCACTGTGGTGGTTTTGAAATATGTCTACAAATCTGATACTCTTTCCCTTGAGAGGTAGAGCCTAACTTTTCTCCCCTGGGGTGAGAACTGGACATAGTGACTCACTTCTAACAAATAGAATATGGTGGACATGATGGTGTGTCACTTCCAATACCAGATAATAACAGGCATGTCAGCTTCCACCTTGCTGTCCCTCTTACATCACCTGATCTTGGGAAGTCAGTTGCCATGTCATAAAAAGACTCAAGTAGCCTTGTGGAGAGGCCCATGTCATGAAAAACTGAGGCCTCCTGCCAATAGTCATGTGCTTGGAAATGGATTCTATAGCCTTAGCCAACAACTTGAGAGACCTCGAGCCAGAACCACCCAGCTAAGCTGTTCCTGAATTTCTGACCCACAAAAGATGTGATATCATAAATACTTGTTGTTTTAAGGCAAAAATGTGGTATAATTTGTTATATGTAAATAGATAACTAATATGGACATACAATCACAGTTTATAGCATCTATCCTAATTTGCCTATGCCCATTTCATTATCTATCATGACCTGCTCCCAGACTTTAAAGTTCTGACTTTGTTATTTATAATCATGTGTTTAGTTTAATCTGTTCAAAGGTAAGCCAAGCTTGTTTCTTCTCCATGATTTAGAAACTTCCTCAACACTACTGCCTCAGGCCTCCCTGGCTTAACTGCAGCCCTCATGAACAATACAATTTGATTTGATTTTTTATCTCAACCTTAAGGTAGTGTCTGAGCATATTCTAATTAAGATACTGTTAAAACAAAGAAGAGTGGCAAGTCAAGTAGATTTGAATGTAAATTAGATTTTTATTGAGAACATCTATCTAAATAATAAGAATCATAATAGTTACATTTTGATAAATAAGTATTTTGTGCCAGTATGGGTACTAAGCATTTTACATGCTTTATTTACCTTTATCTTCACTATAACCTTATAAGGGAAGATGATATTTCATTTCATGTATGTGGACACTGAGGTATAAAGGTAAATAATTTATCTAAGAACATATGGTTTGTATTAAGTAGAACACAGAATCAAACTATGTTCCCCCTCATTCTAGTGTCTGTACTCATTAGCATTATTTCATGCTTCCTTGCCTGGCTCTACTGTTAACAACTGTCATAGCCTTGAACAAGTAATAACCTCGGTGTCATGGACTGTATATTTGTGTCCCTCCAAAATTCATGCCTCGAAACACTAACTTTCTATGTGATGATATTAGGAGTTAGGACCTTTGAGAAGTAATTAAGTTTGATGAGGTTATGAGGGTGGAGCCCCCATGATGGGATCAACGCCCTTATGAGAACAGGAAGAGATACCAGAGATTCCTCTCTCAGCCATGTGAGGACACAGGGAGAAGGTGAGTGTCTATGAACAAGGAAAAGGGCTCTCACCAAGAACTGAATCTGTGGCACCTTCATGTTGGACTTTCCAGCCTCCAGAACTGTGGAAAAAATTATCTGTTGTTTAAACCACCCATTCTATGGTATTTTGTTATGTCAGCCTAAGCTAAGAAAAACAGCAATTATTATTTTAAAACATAGCAATAACTATAATGTCTCTCACATACCATTTAAGAACCTTCTGTCTCTGTGATTCCCTACCACTCAATTTATTGATTTGAATCTCCTCTAATTCTGTGGCCCGTGTAAAACCAAGTTCTCTCTCCCAAAGTTTTAAATTCTCTGTTCTTACATGTTCATGGTCTCTCCGCTTCCTGGGCTCCACCTCTGTGATGCTATTCCTTGCCCTATATATGAAGGTTATCATTTCTTTGAAGATGAAACAGGAATTCAAATCCACTTAAGTAAAGCATTTGTAGGCACAATTAAATTTGAAAGTTTTGCTTTATTTCATTTTGTTTTAGGAGGGGGATGCCAAAACATGATTAATGGTGAAGTGTTACAAACAATGTTAAAATCAGTATTAAATATCCTATTTCTAAAATATTTTTGTGAAACACTAAGAATTACTACACTGTTTATATTAGTTTTCTGTGGCTGTTGTAACAAAATGCCACAAATTTGGTGGCTTAAAACAACAGATATTTATTATCTCGTAGCTCTGAAGAAATTCCAAATTAGTATTGCTGGGACAAAATCCCCCCACAAGATTTAAGGGGAATCCATTCCTTGCGTCTTATAGCTTCTGGTGGCTGGTGGCATTCCTTTGCTTGTGGCCACATCACTCCAATCTCTTGCTAGTGTCATTATATGACTTTCTCCTTTTCTGTGTATATCTCATACCCCTTTGCCTTCCCCTTATAAGGATAGCTGTGATTACTTTAGGGTCTACCCAGATAATCCAAGATAATCTCCCAGTGCTGAGATCCTTAATTTGATCACATCTGCCAAGATCCTTTTTTTTATTTCTCTCTTTCGTTTAAGGTACCATTTACAAGTTCTAAGTATCAGAATAAGATATCTCTGGCCGTTATTCAGCCTGCTCTGTGTTCTCACTGAATTCCAGCCTTTTTCCATTCTGTTGTTTGCTCTCCCCACTCTTCCCCATCTTCTCTCTTCTTAGTAGCCTCTCCCAAGGGCTATTTGAGGAGGGCTAAACTCTTCCCCTTGATTATACAAAACAAGTATAAAAACTCTCTTCAATCCTGAGGATCAAGTGCTCATCTGTTGAATATTCATCAAGGTAATTAATAGACCAAAATAAAACAATGTAATACAAAAAAATTAGAAAACGCCTTCCATTTAACAGAAACCATGATCCCTAGAAAGTCAGAATTTATTTTCCTGTTATTACAAGTGGTCCCATCTCTTAAAATCCCATGCCAATTTAAAAATAATTACAATATCTTAATATTGTCATGAAAATTCTAAAAGGAATATGTTAGTTTCACTATTTTAAAGGTGATGTAACTGGGCTTAAACAATAACTGCAAAGTTGTATGGCTAGGAAGAGGCAAAGCTAGAATTCTAAAGCAGAGCTACCTGGCTCCTAGGCCTTATTCTTACCACTAAGTTTACTGCCCCATGAGGTTCAGCTTTCTAGCCTATAAAAAGAGATGAAAGTGTTGTTAAAAAAAAATTTCTCTCAGAGTTAAATAAAGTAATTCAGGCAAAAATACATTGCATATTATAAAATGTTATGCAAACATGACCACTGTCACCTCTATAACCACCACCCCCACCACTGCAATCATTAACACCACTATCATCACCATCACAATCATCACCATCTCAACCACCATCATCATCACTACCCACCACCAATACCATCACCATCATCATGACCATCACCACTATTACTACCACCACCATTTCTAGTGATGTGCTGGGATTGGCTCCTGCCAGCTCATGGGGTATGATTATTTCCATCTCTTCCCAACTCAGCACTCACTGATGTACTGGTATTAACAGCTCAAAATAGGAATTGATAAGGCTATTTACCCCTTGAAAATGGGTAAATGCTACAAGCCAAGTATGTTTATTCTCTAGCACACCCAGAATCTCTACAACCATCACTACTCACCACCATGACCAATACCACCATCATCACTATTACCACCTTCATCACTAGCCCCTGTCAAGATACTGCCATCATTCATTCTCAACTTCAACCCATTGTTCTCATTACCATCAGAAAGATCAAATTTTTAAAAAATCATTGTCTTAAATGAATCAGCATACTATTGCAATTATCTAAGTGGTTATGAATAAGAAAATAATGTAAATGTTGGCCTTGGTGTATAAGCCTAATATGAGAGACCACTATGGAGAAAGGGGAGAAAGAGAGCAAGGGCCAAGCTCAGCATCCTTCCTGGTTATGAAGTGTGCTGTGAGGTTTTGCTGGATTTACTGAACAAAAAATGTCTATCGAAACAAAATACATTAAAACAATCTTCCTGGCACTCTATTATTTTCACATGAGTTAAGCTGAGGATAGCTTGAAATGCCTTCATCCCAGGGCACAGGAAGAGGCATGATGGGTGAGGTTGACATGTCTACACACCAGGGGAGGTTTGAGGTTGGAGTGAGGACATTGTGGTATTGGAAAGGCTTAAAAGGGGCTTGACTGTAGCTTAGGATGCTGCAAACAAAACTCTTTAGTCTTCTCTGGAAAAGAAAAAAGGAACAGAAAACAAACGGTAATATAGGTAATAATTGTTAAACACTTACAAACTCTGTCTTTATAATCCTGTATGGTTGACATTATTTTTATTTTACTAATGAAGAGACTGAAGCTAAGAGAAGTGAAGTTACAATAGATGGCAGAGTGGTGTGCTCTGGTTTCAAAGTCCATGCTTTCCCACCTCATCTTACTAGCTCATAGATGGGAGGGGAAATGATATTAATATTTATAAAATAAGACTTAATAGTTACCAAAAATGAAGTCAGATTTTTTCACGTCTATCTCTTTATATCATTAAAACAAACTGGTGAAGTAGACATTACTTATCTCCATTTTGCACTTGAGAAAGTAGAGATTTAGAGAAATTAAGTTACTTATGCAAAGCAAGTCAACTAATAGAATCCAAAACTGAGCTTCAGATGCACAGTGCAATGTTCTAAACACTTCCTGTTCTCCTTCTCCTCCACCCCAAACTTTGTCCATGTTGGTACATGTACATTTACTGGGAATTGGGTCAGGCTCTTTTGTAAGATGATTTAAAGTGTCCTTTGCTCATTAGCAACCTAAAGTTTGTATTTTCATGTTATAGGAAATTTGCTTTTTGTTTTTTTGGTTTCTTTTTCCACTAAGTGCTTGCATCAATGTCACTTTGTGTTGTGTGGGTGGATTTCAGGTTGATCAGGCAACAATATACTTCTTGAAGATTGCCTGTACTTAATCCAATATATTTGAAATCTGGGGCTTTATTCATTATTGTGCTCATTAAGATAAATTAATTAGTTGACCTTTTGGTGTTATTTTTAGACAATGTTATTAATTGTCCTAATTATGTGTTTTTTTTCTAATCCTCTTTAAAAATCCTTTATTGATTCTGATTAATGTTCCTTGTGCTACTGTTATCTAATGTCTCAGTAAAGGCAATTGTATGGTCATTTATCTTGAATTTTCCTCTATTTTTTTCTGTTACCTAAAGCAAGTTTTTTTTTTTTTTTTTTAAGTGACTCATCTTCCCTTTAATCAACTGTCAACTTTTGCGTAATGCCGGTAGGAGAAACAAACTGTCAGTAATCACATGGTGGGAGGTAGTAGAAACAATTTAATCCCAGACTAAGGAATTCCCAGCTGCTACTAAAGTATATGAAATATGATATTTTAGCAAGAATTTTCTTTTGTCTATATCCTCAGTATTTCTTGAGTTTATTCCTTTTCCTCTACTTTTTATGGCACTGACTTGAAGAGACTCTTACTTTCCTTCAGGGAAAGTCCATATTATTACCTACTATG
The DNA here is from genome assembly GCF_000956105.1 of Propithecus coquereli. Classification (NCBI taxonomy): domain Eukaryota; kingdom Metazoa; phylum Chordata; class Mammalia; order Primates; family Indriidae; genus Propithecus; species Propithecus coquereli. Next base: position 2,857,598 of record NW_012149108.1, on the reverse strand, counting down.
GTCCTCATATGTGTTTGCATTTAGTCAGAATTATAACATGACCAAGCTTGAGGTTCAGTCTTAAACCTTTTCTGCATAACAGAAGGGAATGGCAGTATGACTGGAATAATATGTGCTCCTTCCTTCTGGACCATTTACAGTTATTTAAATGCCAGCTGCTCTGACACATGCATTGTCCTTTGTGCTGAAGATAAAGAGAAGAAAGGCTTACTCATGCCATCACACACGATGTGGAAGATAATATAAATAGTAATTCATTAGAGCCTAACAAGAACTAAAACAATTAAAATTAGTTCTTCCATGAATACAAAGGTCAAGTGGAATCTAACTTACCTTGCCTGTCTGTTTATGGAGAGTATAGTACATATGAGAAAGTTTGGGAGGATATTAAGACAAATTTTGAGATCCTATCTGATCATTAAAGGATATAGTCATTAACAGGTGGGAAAGGGCAAGAGGGGAAGGAAAATTAATTCTGAAACATTTTATTTATGTGATATTATTTAATTCTCACTTTGGCCCTATTAATTAAAAACATCAATTGTTACAACTCTAAACAAAAAAACCAAGGCTCTGAGAAGCTAAGTACTATAATCTACCCAAGGCCATCACTTAGTAAGTGGTCAAGCAATGATGTAATTCTGTAAATTTGATTTTTCAAGCCACTTTCTTTGCTGTGCCAGTGGTTTCTAGTTTTCTTGGATTTTGTGGATGAAAAAGTTTTTAAAAATGGACATTTATCATAGGGTTTCAACATTATATTTTAGAAAGTAATTATGTTAAAAATAGCTATATCTATTAGAAACTCCGTTTAATAAAATGAAGGAATTTTATTATAATAAGAAATTAGCACAGACGTATATAGAACAAAAACATATCCTTTCCAAGAAAGGATAGTTGGCAACCTCTTTCTCACATACTTAAATACTATGTTATTCTAAAATTTATTTTCTTCAGACCTGCGAAAACGTTTTTGTGGATCACCATTTCAGAACCACTATAGTAGACTCATAATATGTATCAACTTGGGACAATTTGCCAGGCTCTGTGCTATTTTGTTCCAGAGAGCCACCACTCAGAGGGTGCCACTGTGCTAGCCCAAATGGCTGACTCCTCTGGGGCCTTGTGTTGTGATGCCCTGTGGTTATTGGCATATAAGCCAACTCTGTACATCTAACAAGTGTTTATTGTGTGTGTGTGGGTGGGGGGGCTGTAATTATGGAGGAGACAGTAAGCAGCCTCCTTAAGAACTGGTGGTCAGAGTGAGAGGGAGTAGAACTCCTACAGTTAGGATTAGAAATGCCAGCTTTCTGTTCTGGTTTATTGGAAGAGGAAATAAAACTTGCCAAGTGCCCCATTGAGTCTCTCAATATGAAGTCCTAATTCAAATACTCACTGCCTGCTGCTATCTAAATTTTCATTTAAAAATAATTATCAAAACCATATGGGTTAAAAGGGTTGGGGAGAAGTCTCAAAATGGAAATATGTAAATTGCAATAATTTTGGCCTTTTGCATTTGGCTGAATCTCCCCCAAGCCCAGAGCTTCCCTCTGTGCCTTTTGCAACATAGTTTCCCATGCTGCTGCCCCCACCTGGGTATAGGCCACCCCTCCCCCTTGCAATCCCACACTACGGCTTGGAGCAGTAAGACAGAGTGAACTTAGTTCCCTTAGTCCTGGTGGCTCATTTCTCAGAATTATTTTAAGCTCCTCTCCTCCATGGAAGTCTTTTCTACCTACTTTCCCTTGCACCAGGTGAAATGACCATCGACTGTTGTGTGCCTTCTGTGGGTCTTATGCTAACTTTGGTCAGAAAATCTCTATCTCTTCATAAGTCTACCTGGTCTTCTGCTCTTATAGATTGTGAGCCATTTGAAGGCAAGAAATAAGTATCCTTCTCTGCATCCCTAGCACCTACACATTACCTGAAATATTAAATAAATGGCTATTGAATGACTAGACATTGAAATTTGACTTAAGCCATAGTGCTAAGTTATGCAATAATCAAATGGCTTTCTGAAATAGAAATCCTCACACCTACTGACTGGAAACCATAGTAGAAGGTTTTCCACAGACTACATTATCTTATAAGAAAATTAATTAAGACTATTCCTAACTAGACTCCTTTATGCCATAAAATAGTTACATTTACATAATAAAAAATAAAACTAAAAAAAATTTTGGCTGTAAAAACTAATGGTATTGGGTGTTAGCTAAATGCTCGTTCCATAATGATGCTAATATCAGCATGGTTGGGCATTATGAAGGCAAAGTTTTTGATGTGACAAGGACTATTTTGGATACTTTAAAGTAACACTAGAACTCTTATATATGTAGTAATGGTACTGTGAATTTTTAATATAGATTTCTGAAACATTGGTTTTCACACAAAATCCTCTCACAACTTAGCTCATGGAGAATTATTTTTCTATACTGTGATAGACATAGATATGTCCAACTCTGAGTTGTCCAACATAGTAGCCACTCGCATATGTGGCTGCTAATCACCTAAGATGTGGCTAGTCTGAATTGAGGTGTGTTGTAAGGATGAAATACACACTGGAATTCAAAGGCTTAGTACAAAATAAAATGTAAAAATATTAATACTTTTCATATTGATATGTTAAATGATAATATTTAGAGCATATTGTGTTAAATAAAAATATACTGATTTAGCCATTTTTAGCAAACTACTAGAAAATTTTAAATTACATGCATTGCTCACATTTATGACTCATGCATTTCTTTTGGACAGAACTGGTCTAGATAGGCTATGTAAGTAGGCCAAGTTACATGACTACATAGAGAATTGCCCTTGAAACTTGGGTACCACGCACAGAGAGTGATGGTATTTAATTTCATCAATACACATTTATTTAGAATATGTCATGCATCAAAGCACTGGAAATGTCTCTGCCATCACAATATATACCCTAATAAGGAACATGTATTAAAGAATTATTTGAATACCTGTTATGACCAATGTAGGGCTTGGCATAGTGAAAGATATAAAGAAGTAAATAAGCTAAAGCATCCAGCTTCAAAGAATATTCAAAATAGCCATATATAGTTTCTAAAAAAAAAAAGTGAAACCATTTATTCCATAGTGTATTTTTCTCTTTTGCTGTTTTTCTCCTTGAATGTTTAAAAGTTTGTACTTAACCACAACTCTTTTAGAAATAACACATTCTAAATATTTTAGAAATCTTAGACCTTTCCTTTACCCACTGTGGGACCCTGGTAAGTCAGCATGTTGCATTGGGAAGATCCCTAGACTGGGTATACAGAATCCTAAACTCTAGGCCTGACATTGTCATGAGTCACCTGTACCATCTGGGACAAGGGTTCTCTTTTTTCAGCTTAATAGCCTCGGCTCTAGCATAAGAGGATTGGTCTAGGTGACTTCTGCAGCAGTTAGAATGTTACTGTTTTGAGTGGAAGAGTCAAATTTGCTTAAATGCTGAAGGTTATGTATGGGCCCAAGTGTCTGAAACATTCAGAATCCCTCCACTGCCAAAATCAGCAAAGCTTGATCCAGCCGGCAGCTTCCAGCAGCATTCCTTGGACACAACCAGCACGAGAGAGTGACATTGGGTTAGAATTCCCACCACAGGTTCTTAGATTTTTCTGTGATTGGAACAGCTTAGATGACAGGCTCATCCCTAAACCAAACTCTGTGGGTAATGCAATACCTTGATTAGCTTAGTTTAGCTCACATGTTTCAGCTATGGAGCCAGAAATGAATTCCATTTCCCGAAACCACATGGATCCTTGAACATAAACTGTAGCTGTTATGAAAGGTAGAAGTGGTTGATGTGGGTGCAACCCACTAATGATGTTGATCAAATTATTTAAACTGTATTTCACAGCATTATCTCATCTGCAAAATAACAAGGATGATATGATATTTAATGTACCAGATTATTGTCAGAGAGAAACAAGAGGCAAATGTGAAAGTTCCTGGCACAGTACACAGTTTATAGCAGGCATTTATATAAACTTTTCAGGCACTCATTCATTCTCTTTGTGAGTCTATAAGTCCCTTATTTCCCCAATCCTCACTACATTTGTCTCTAAAGTATAAATATGAAAGCTTTCCTTTTGGCTTATTCTGAGAACTTTAAAAATAATGCATGAGTAACAAATGTGAATTATGTGAAACTTTTTATATATCAACATAATTGCACTTATTTCCCTCAGAAGCTAAACTGCATTGGTGTGGATGTTTGTTTTAGTGTGACTTAATGTCTAAAGATATATTAGTTTCCCTACATTGACTAATTGCCATTTCCAGCGACACATCCTGAGAAAAATGTTTTCACAATATTCAACAAACATGCACTGATTTCTCCTTCTGAACTTCCTTGTAAACAACTTATCAAGCTTTCCAAATTCAGATTGTCATTAATAGAGTAGAAACAGGGTAGTAATTTTTTTTAAACTGCTGATGTAGGGTAAACACCAAACATAAACATACATGCCTTTCTCTGTATCTGCAAACACACAGTATATATACAAACATGTGATCCAAATTATATTGTTACAAAAATAGCCAGAAAGCGCATATTAGTTTTCCCTGAATTCTATAAATGAGCTTCAATTACACTACCCATGGTGATTCTATTTCAAAATGACTTTGATTTCATCTCCACTGAGATGACCCAACATCTCTTTAATTCAATATGTGCAAAACGAAACTGAATTTTGCCCTTTCTTTACCTGATTTTTCTTTAGGTTGCTTATTTCTGTTAATGAACCCACCATCTTCTCAGATCTTGAGACCTCAGAAATATCACTGACACATTTCTTTTTGTTGTAATCTGTATTTTATGCTATCACCTCAACCACTATAATATATATCACAAACCGATTTCCATCTCCTCGTCACAGCTGCTACTTCCCTGGCGTATTGTAAAATGAATCGATAGATCCAGGTTCATCAGAATGCCTCAGCGTTTAGTGGCTATTTACCGATATGTCTCCAAGACTGAACTCTGAAAACTGCCTGACTCAGCTTTATACCCCCAGCATCAAGCACAGTTTCTAAAACATAGGACATGCTCATTAAGTATTAGTTGAATTGAAGAGACATCTGATTCATCCAAGTACCCCAGATCTTTCCCCATTTGAAGTCAAACTGTATCTTGCTGTCAGAATAATTTTCTGAAAGCACAACTCTGTCCATGTTACTCTGTTAATAAACACAATAAAAGCTATCATTTCTTTAAAGTCTACTCTTTTCCAAAGTTATTTTTCTCAATAAACCCACAACAAACTGTTATTTCTATTTTCACCGATGAGGAAGTTGAGGTGCAGTGAGGTGAAGACACAGGTTGAACTCCTAGCTTTTAAGGTGGAAGTCTGTGTATAAATTCACATTGAACACCAGAGCCTGTGGTTTCCACTGTGCTACTTGCCTTTCTCTGCTGAAACACATCTGTAATGCCTCCCTAAAATTACATGTTCTTCTAGGACAGGGGCTGATTATTAAAGAACTAAGTTGCGAGCATCTAGAGAGGTCTTGTTGTTCCAAATGAGGTGGGTAGAGGAGCAGCAGGCAACTTATCAGAGCTTGTTAGTGATGTGGAATTATAGGCTCCAATTCAGATCTACTAAACCAGAATCCACATTGTGACAAGACCCCCAAGTGATCTGTAAGTACATGGAAGATTCAGACTCATATGCTAAGGAAACAATGATCACTGGGCACCAGCATTGATGTGCCAAGACAAATCATGTGAACCTAACCTTAGCTTCTTCCTTCATAAGGTTGTAAAAGACATTGTTCGGGAAGACAAGGGGAATTTTAGCCATGAATTGCATAAATATCCAGTAACACATTCTAATAATTGAAGGATTTTTTTAGAACTGTTATTGCTGTCTGGAATCACTTATTCTGAGTGTGATTACTAAGTATGCTGAATGTTCTAATGGGCAGGAAACCTGTGTGCTCTGTTCATCGTTATTTCCCCAGCACAATGCACAGTGCCAGGACTGAGTAGGGATTCAATAAGATGTGCTGAATACATGAATAAGTGATGGAATGATGATCTTGGGAATAAAATTTTGTCAAAATATGGGTCCTACTGATAAGAATATTTTAACTAACAGATAGATATTCAAACCTCTGGGAAATTTTTAGTCTTATGTTAGATGACTCTCTTCTGCTCCACATTTATTCAGTCACTTCATCAAAGACATCACATTTATGTTTCTTAAGTTTGTGGATAATGCCAACCATCATATGAGGGGAGAGTTGTACATATTGGAGAACAGAATCAAAATCCAATAAGACATTTAAAGACTAGATAGATGGTCCGAATCTCTGAAATAGAGGACTTTATGAAAATGAGTGAAAATCATCCAATGGTGAGTATCATCCAAAAGAGGGTCACTACCCATAAAGATTATATAAGTTAAGGATGAATACGAGAAGTGGAGCACCCCAGGAGAAGGAGGTTGCAGTTGCCTTGGATCAAGGCTCAGTAAACTCTTTTGAAAAAGGCCAGCTAGTAAATATTCCCAGCGTTGCAGGCCAGAAGGTCTTCTCTGTTATGACTTCTCAACTGTGCTGCTGTAGTGGGAAAGCTGCCATAGATAATACATAAACAGAAGAGTGTGACTGTGTCTCACAGGCAGAAAAGGAAAAAGAGGAGGACAACGATCTCTCCTCTCTGCCTCACTGCTGTTACTATCTGTTGTGATTTCTCTACACCCATCTCACACATCTGTAAGTCCTTTCTTATTGATTTTTCTTCAAATTTACCCAACGTTAATGTGTCATCTCTTTTTTGCTGATATTCATAGACATCCTAAAATAATCTTGTAGTCCATCCCAAAACTAAAAATAATTTGTGGCTGCAGACAGAAACTGTAAGGGAATCAACCACTATAGCTAACATTGAACCTGTGAAACATTTTATTCAAATATTTTCTGTCATTTATTAAAAAATATTTTTAAATGTCTCCTATTTGCTCAAAAGGCTGAGCTAAAATAGGGTCTGTGCAAGCATTTCATAGTCTGGATGTATAGGTCGTCATCAATCAATCACACAAATATACAATTTATATGGTGGCAAATGTCACGCAGAGATGTACTATAAGAGTGTGTAACAGGTACTCCCAGCAGTCTGCAGGTGAGGGAAGGTTAGCCTGCACAGATAGTACTTAAACAGTTTGATGGATCGTAGGTATTAACGAGGAGTAGAAGACTGAGAAGAAAATTCCAGGCAGGAAAAGATGTGCTAGATCTGGTAGTAGAGGTGAACAGATCACAGTCAAGGATTAAACAGGGTGTGGCTGGATTTCAGAGGGCAAATGAGATCATAGTTTTGAACAAGGCTAATGGAGTTATGGCCAAACCATGGAGGACCTTATTAATCATATTGGTGATTTTGGTTTGTATCCAAAGAACAGTGGAAAATCTTGTGTTTAAATAAAGGAATGATATGGTTTGTATTTTTAAAAGCTCTCTTTGACTGAAATGTGGAGAACAGACTGGAAGATGGCAAAGTAGACAGCATTAATTAGGAGCTTAGCACAGCAGTCCAAGTGAAAAAGATAGATAAAAAGAAGTAGATAAAAAGTAGAAAAGTTGGAGGAAAAAAAGATAGATTTGAGAGGTATTTAGAGGTAAAGCTGATAAGCATTGGTAATTGTCTTTGTTTGGATTACTGTGATAAAATTCCATAGACTGGATGGCTTATAAACAACAAACATGTCTCACAGTTCTAGAGGCTGGGAACTCTGTGATTAAGAAGATGGCAGATTCGGTGCCTGGCGAAGGACCATTTCCTGGTTCATAGACAGCACTTGCTAGCCGTGTCCTCATATGGTGAAAGGAACAAGGCAGCTCTCTGGGGTGTCTTTTATAAGGGCACCTAATCACTACCCTAAAGTCCTCAACTCCTAATTCTATCACCTTGGGGGTAGGATTTCAACATATAAATTTGGGGATGACACAATTATTCAGACCATAGCAGTGGTGGATTAGATTTGGAGGAGTGAGAGAAAGGAAGGTGGCAAAATATGTCCTTAGATTTCTGGTTGGCTGAGCCAGAAGGGATGGTTGTGCCAAGTTATAACATAGGGACTAGATAGAGGCCTAGAGTTCATAGAGAGAATGCATCTGTGTGTAGAAATTCATCAAATCCAGATGCATAATATAGATCCTATAGGAAAAATAGAGAATAAAAGAGGACAAAACCTGCAGTCTCAACACATGATGGCCGGATAAATGAGCACGAGTGTGCAAATAAGACTGAAAAGCAGATTCCAGAGAGGTAGCAGAAAACCAACAGTAACATTGAGGAAACTAAGACAAGACTCATCAACACTAGGTAAATTTGCAAAAAATCCAAGTAAAATGGGAACAACAAAAAACAATTTATTCTATTTACCAATATTAGGTGATTTATTGATAAGGGGCCTGAAACCAGGTACAATATTTTTATTGGTTCTTATAACTTGCATGAGAATCTTTTATAGTTGATATTGTTAACATCTTTTTTTACCAAAAATAAATTAATAATAAATTTGGGAAGTAACAGTTATTGAATATCAATTGTTTGCTATTTTGCTTTTCTGTTTTGTTTTTGTTGTTGAATTTTTCATTCAAGGCTATGTACTTATGTTAATTCTTGTACTCCTCACTTTCTTAGGTATTATGCATACAAAAATTAGATGATGTTTCCATTCCTAATTTAAATAGTATATTAAATACATAAATTTTAAATAATCTTATCTCTATGTGTTTCAGAAAAGATTTAAGCCCTGTCTATCTAGATGCTGCACAGTATCTCTGGAATCACTTGAAAATGTATCATTCTTACAGTGAAAGAATGAATTTACAAGCCATCTTTTTTTCACTAAGAACTAGAAAAAATGAGAGATGTTTCAGAAGGGGGAAAATTAACAAAAATTAAAATCCAAGGTTCTGAAATGTCTTAGATATAGCTCAAACCTGTCACTCTTCTCCATGTTTCTTTTAAGCAGGCCATAGCATCACTGAGTTCTACCTTCTCTCTGACTCTATCTAGAAGAAATTGTTTATTTGTTTTTTGGTTTTTTGGGGGTTTTTTTTGAGACAAGAGTCTCACTCTGTCACCCTGGGTAGAATGTAATGGCATCATTGTAGCTCACAGCAACCTCAAACTCCTGGGCTCAAGTGATCCTCCTGCCTCAGCCTCCCGAGTAGCTGGGACTACAGGCTCACACCACAATGCCTGGCTAATTTTTCTGTTTTTAGTAGAGATGAGGTCTCGCTCTGGCTCAGGCTGGTCTTGAATTCCTGAGCTCAAGCAATCCTCCTGCCTCAGCCTCCCAGAGTGCTAGGATTACAGGTGTGAGCCACCTCACCCAGCAGAGATTGTTTTCAAAGACCTGGAAAATAGCAACATGAAAAAGGATGCATCACCAGACTGTTCCACAGGGAAGCTCCTGTCTGGCCACAGATAGTCCACTTTTGGCCTTTGCTTTTCTCTACAGAAGGATCTCCTCCTCCCCTATCCTCTGACAGTGATTGACAGCTACAAGTTGTTGTGTCAAAGCTCCCGCAAGTCAATTATGAAAATGATGTGCACTTGCTTAAAGATGATTGTAAATTGCTTCTGGCTGATCAGAATAATGAGTTGCAGTGGTACTAATCAACATTGGGCATATATAGTACCTTATTCCTGCTGTCATCGGGTTTGCAGCTGCAACTAGTTCACCTAAATGAGAGTGTTTTCAAATTTCTCAGGGGTTGAGGCAGGATGCTCACAATGGGGACATTATGGGAGGAGTGAAGTTGGCCTCAAGGAAAGAAGGTGAGACAAAGAAACATTCATTTTGCATCAGCTACATAAGCCATTTAAAAGAAAAAAATCAGTCTCTTACTTATGACTTTGGTTTAGGGAAGCAGGGAAGAAGCCAACATTAGCTAGAGCCAAATCCTTTACATATATACAATATGTTTTATCTTTTCATCTTTATGGAAGCTCTAAGAAGTGGCTATTGTTAGCCTCGTAGAATAGATGGGCAAAGTGACAATTTGCTCATCTATTCTAAGAAATTTCCCAGCATCACACAGCCAATGGGTAAGCAAGGATTCAAATTTTTCCTATTTAATTTCGAAGCTGAGTTCACCAGACCAGTCTTATCCGAAATACCAGCAACAAACTTTCTGCTTTAAACTCTCCCTGTGTACCCATTTAAAGTGAAGCATCTCTGGCCCCAGCCCACACATGCTCAGTCAGACTCTCTGGAGCATGCTGCAGGTCTCAGGGATATACAATTTTATTAAGCAATTCCAGGTTGTATTCATACACACTAAAGCTTGATAGTAACTGTACCTCACCTTGACTATTTCTGCTTTCTCTCAAAATTGTATAAGACTCACCACAGGTAAGTATTTCAATACATCACAAAGACTCACTAATTTGGCTATTATTCACTCTATCTCAGAGGTTTTGTTTCATTTTATTTTTTCTTTAGAAATCAAATAAATATCATTTCAGTTTGTTGATACATAAGGTAGAATATTCCTGTACTGTTCTCTCTCTTACAAATTGCTTTGTATATCAGACTGAGTCCTTTTATACAAATGGTTTAGGTATAGCTTGAAACATACGGTGAACGACCTAAGCAATTTTATACGGTGCAGTATGCCCAGTCCAGAAAGGTATGGGGGAAATTACACAGGACTAGAGGTCAAAGGATGAATTTTAACACTGGATTTTTCCCTAACTATGTCTGTGACCTGTTATCACTTGATCCTTCTGATTCATCTTTTCCTAATAATAATAGGAGCTATAATTTATTGAGTTGAAAAGATTAACTTCCTTTCCTACTTAAAATGAAGTGTTGGCTTGCAAAAGCCAATTCAAAAAATAGTTCGTCAGTTTCTCAAAATGTTAAACATATGTCCCCTCATAACTGCATATGTTATTCCTTGTATCCAAAAATGTCCATCAACTGATGAACGGAAAAGTAAAATGTGGTATATCTATACAACAGGATATCATTTGATAACAAAAAAGAATGTAGTATGAATATGTGATAGGACATCGATGAACCTTGAAAACATTATGCTTAGTGAAAGAAGCTGCTTCCAAAAGACTATGTATTGTATGTTTCCATTTATATGAAATGTTCAGAATGTGCAAATCCACAGAGACCTAAAGTAGATTAGTGGTTGCCTTATGGGGAGGGGGAGTGCAGAGTGACTGCTAATGGGTAGGAGATTTCTTTCTGAGGTGATGAAAATGGTCTAAAATTGACTCTGGTCATGGTTGCACGACTCTGAATATACCAAAACCTGTACACTTTAAAGGGGTAATTGTATGGTATTTTAATTATCTTGATGAAGCTATTAAAAATTTGAGGTATTGGAAAATAACAAAGTACACAGGAATTCTGCCTAAATCGTGTTTACATGAAGCAGTTATTTACAGCATCAGTAAGAATTTTATTATTTTTTAGAATAGAAATTTATTGGAAGTGGAGCAATTTTCAGTCATTCTGAATGCCGACATAACTGAGGAAGTATAGAATTCAGGAAATATGATAGTAAAACTGGGGTCATTATATGGGATTTTGGAATCTAGGTCAACCAGTATCAATGTGGCATTAGACAGTTCTTGAACATCATAATAAAGGAAACTGAAGAAGTTAAACCTGGAATAGTATGTGCTGGAAGGATTGAAGAAGAGACGGTTTAGCAGCGTGGAGAAAAGCTTAAGCACAAGTTGCAGGAACTCGCCCATGTCCCTACTCTCCGAAACACATTTTGGGATTGGGAACAAATCAGACAAGTATATAGCTCCAGTACAAAGGGAAAGGACAAAAATATCATCTTTGATTTAATTCCAGACTTCAGACTCTAATTCTATGGCATGGCTAGCTCATGAATTCTCTGTTCTTCTGCCCAGCTCAACAGGGATGAGCAACTTTGCTCTTGGAATATGAGTTGGAAGATTGGGTTGCATGAACCCTGGAAGTCTGAAATATTTCATATGTTACTCTTTACACATTTTTTAATGTCTCCTGACGCTGACACTGCCCAAATCCACATGGCAGAGCTAAAATCGATTCTGCTAAATCTCATCAACTTCTAAGACACCACTGCAGATTTCCTTCAGTTTAATCTCTAGCATTAACAGAAGGAAACATTTTCCTATTCAGCCACTATACTTGTCAAGAAATGATGCTATTGTTGAATGCTTCAAGAAATGATAGAGATTAAAATTAGCACAATCTTAGACATTTCTTTGTTTGCTATTCCACTTAATACCTGAAATAATCTTATATGGTAGGTGTTGTACTCCCCACTTTAGAGATAAGGAAACTAAATTTTTGAGAGGTTAAATAATTTGCTTACAGTCACATAGTTAAGAAATGGAGAGGTGGAAGAGTCCAAGTCTAGGTTTGTCTGATTGCAAATCCTATATCCTTTCTACTGTTTCACATTGATCAGTTTTACAGGCAAGCTTTATAGATAAGCTCATAACACCATTAAATTTTCAGGAGAAATCTTGGCAAATTATGATTCATATAGTAAAAAGGGTATGAATAAAAATTTTGGCATTGAAAGAAAAACTAACATTGATTAAACATTGATTAGGTACCAGGTGACTTCACATACATAGCGACAAGTGTAGACATCGTTTCTTAGTTTAGATTACAGATAGAGAAAATGAGGCACAAGATAGCAAACTAACTTGGTAATGTTCACTTGGCTGCTAACTATAATGGTATTCTGTCTGAACGTAGAGTCTATGCTCTTTCCAGTATTCTTGCTGCATGTTTAGAAAAAGAATGAAAATACTCTTCAACTGGAAAAGAAGGAATTAATATATCTAAGTAAAGCCACAACAGTTGATAGAGTACATATGGCCAAGAATCTCAAAGGCCAACGTGAAGAACTTGAATTTTAATTTGTAAATACTTTTTCAAGAAATAGAGGGGTCTGATCTGCCAGAGTAGTGAATTTTTTGAGAGTGTAGAACTTATGTTTGACTCTGCCTCCAGGAAGTCTATGAATTTTGTGATGTTATGCTCCTGGTTATAATTCTACAGATTTCTTTGTAACAGATATTGAAGCATTTGAGAGCCAAACAGAACATTCAAAACTATGTACCATTCAGAGCTATGTACCATAGTACCAGATCAGATTCTCACCCACCCCGGAGGGTGGTATATTTCCAGAAGTCTTTCTGATGCAGACCATGCTATACTGCTATACTCAGAAGGCAATGAAGGAAAGAAAGAAGTACAAACAACTTTATTCATCTTTTCAAGAGGGGTTTTCTGGTCAGAAAGAGGTGGCACCACTTTCCTTAAGATAGCCTTTAGAAAGTGGAGGGACTAAGCAACCCTTATATACAGTATAAAAGTAGAAGACAGGAAACCAAAGAGATTTATGATCATTGACTCAAGAGAAGGAAGTATGGTGGTATTATCCAAAGGGGGTGATTTTTAAGATAATATACAGGGAATAAAAGATTTTCCCTTCTCAAATAAATTAGGAAAATTTATAGCTAATCAAACTAAACAGGTCTCTTGGGACTATATGACTTTTTAGAACTTTGTTTTCATGCATTTTGAATCTCAAGGTGAGATATAATATGCAGGGTTTCTAAAACTTGTTTGGCCTCAGATCACTTTTTTTTTTTTTTTTTGTGGAGCAACCCAAGGAATCAATATTCAAAGGGACAGAAATTTGAAAATCATTAGTTAAGAGAAGGGTATTCAATGTCTCATGATACTGCCTTTAATTCCAGCCTATCAGGAATAGCTGTGGAATCATGGGAAGTTAATTATACTTTTACCTAATGCCCCAACTGTTAAATGAGAATGATCACAGTACCACAGAGGACTTCTGTGAGGATTAGATGGATATGCAAAAGCTCTTAACATAGTGCCTGGCTCACGGTAAGCACTCAATACATAGTCGCTGCTATTATTTATGATTGACAGCATATAAAAAGAAACATATAACTTCACTGTTATATCAGTGAAGTAATATTAAAAAGAGGGGTACAAATCTTATAAATAAACATTTTTCACAGATGCCATACCTTCTTTTAATGCTAGCCAATCAGTGAATACTAATCAAGACAGAGGATTAAAGAAAATTGTGTTTGAATTCCAGAAGGGAGGAAAAGAGAGTCCCCCAGTAAGAGACTGGCCAGGAGCTGCCTTTATTTGATAGGTGCTGAGACAGTTAGGTCAGTGTCCCTATTATTTCAGAACCTAGTGTAGTTGGTGAAAAGACATTTAGATAATTAAGATCTTGTGTTTTAATCAAGAACAGATGAATGTTAGAATCCACAACTTTTTAAGATGTCATTTCCAAAGGTTGACTAATATCAGTTTATAAAAAGTATGCCAGGAATTGCTGGTCCATACCTCACAAATACTCTTTTCTCTAACCCATCTCATCCTCTTTTCCTCAATTAGATTGGATGGTATTAAAGATAGTGCATTATGCCAAGAGATGACTTTTGGATATATTAATTATTTATGTTTTATCTTCTTGAAAAAAAAAAGGGCAGGGGAGTTTGATGCAGCATAGAGAAATAATAATGGCTCTCTATAGACAATAAACATTTCTCTATGATTTCTGTATGTATTGTTTTTACAGTATTAAACACTAAAATCAATATTTTACCTTTCTTGTGTGTTGGCTACTAATTCGAAAATTAGGATGTTCTAACCTGAAGAGTCTTTGGTCAAGGAAAACTATTGTCTGTTTAAAATTACTAATAATTGGTTCTCCAGTTTTTTCTGGCTTGCTCTTTAATTTTTTTCCCACTTCCATCCTTTCAACTGAAGGTCACTGAATTAGTAGACAAACTTTCAAGGACATAGTGTGCACATTTCCAATCCTATTAGTGCCCATGTGATGATACTGCAGTGGGGATAAGAGTTCTTTCGAACCAGAAGACATACAATTTTTCATCTTTGAATATGTTCCAGGGGTTACCCCAAGAATGCTGCATCTATATACCAACTATATCAAGAATAAGTACCTCTTAGATTACCACATACATATTTTAATTTTTCTATGCCTAGTTACCATAGTTTTCTTTTTAATAAAGAGAACCTCACCTTAGAAGGTTTCCTAGGAGAGACACACTATGGGCTCAAATCTATTAGAACTGTTTGTTAAACCTGGAAACAGGCCGACTTCTTGGCCATAGTCAGAGCATTGAAAGAGCATCATCTTTGATGGGGGTAGATAAAAGTGGTAATTGCTGTGGCTTTATAAAATTGTGACACAAGAAAAATTATTTCATAGCTATTCCAGCACACTTACAAACTCCCTTGACCTAATTGTTTAGATAGGCAGTGACATTGCCATTAATACATTTTTGTGTGATGGCTTAACATATATCAGTCTTGGAAACAAAAAAGGAGAATCAGCATATTTCTGTATTTTCTATATGCCTGTCAACTTTTACACTATTTCTTCTTTTGTAGCCCTGCTGTTTAAGAACTTTAGAATTCATCTAAATCAATCTCTTTGTTTTCCCTACCCAGTACAATTGAAAACTTTTCATTTGACATCCCAGCTTATCACAGTGCAGCCTTCCTTCTACCCTCTATCTCCTCATATCCCACACTATAGACAAATGGAATTCCCCATTCACAATGTGCACCCCTGCCTTGACAGCTCTGTTTGTCTGAAATGCTTTCTACTCCCTTCTTTTGTCTGACTAAATCCTACTAAACCTTCATAAGTGAGTTTATATGATAGCTTCTGTGAAATGTCTTCAGTGACTCATACCCAAGGGAGCTCACTTTCTCCCATATTCTTTCTTATTTGCTCATAAATAATGTAGGGTTTGGTTGAGACAGCTTTTCTGGGATACACCAGACATCAGAGGAGGTGATTGATCTGGGGCTTGGAGGATTCACTTTCCACATGGCTCACTCACATGGCCAAGAATGCGGACCAGGGCCCTCTGTTTATCTCCACATGGGCTTTTCTGAGGGCTACTTGGACTTCTTCATAGCATGGTAGGTGGGTTGTACGAGTGAGCTTCCCAAGAGGCAGAAAAATGGAAACTGCCAGTTGGATAAAACCTGTGCCAAAATCCAGCACACCGTCACTTCCACCATATTCTCTCAGGCAGTCCTGGAGCTCAGATTCAAGGAGAGAAGCATAGACTCCCTTCTTTTGATAGAAACAGTATCAAAGAATTTGGGGGGCATGTTTTAAAAGTGCATTTCCCAAAACCTCCCAGTAGTCAATGCCAGAGTCAGAATTTGACACAGACTTATTTGAGGCCAAAGCCCATTTCACAAAAGCTAAAACTAGCTTAAGGAGAAAGATAATAGCTTTAATCAATTTTCCCATGAGGAAATGGAAAGTGGCTCCAAAGTCCTTAAATTAGCTGCCTCACTATGATTCACAACATGAAATGAACCAGTACATGGCAGTGCACATTTAAATTATGATGCTTTCTATCAATAGACTGCTTACAAATATAAGCAAATTCTGATGCAGACTTATGGTTTTAGCAATATACACTAACATTATGAGCTAGAGAGGTACATTGTAGGGATAATCAGATAGTAAAAATCATAATTTAAATAACTAAATGATATTCAGGTAAAATCAATTCAGAACCATCTGTTTTTGTGCAAACAGTGCCTCTTTTACGTACGTAATAACCAACTATCTAAAGTTAGTCTTGTTAAAGATATTAGGCTAGTGTGTGAGGCAACTTAAAACAGAATCATTTTCAATAAGGCTTGTAAAACTAGGAAAGAAAATAAAAGCTGGGAATTTGGTAAGAGTTAATTTATCTGGTTGGTTTGAGATTTTGGGTTGACTCAGAGCTTCCTAGCAGCTAAGAGTAAGAAAAAAATCAGCATTTTCATAAAAAAAAATATTTTAAAAGTGAGTAACTATTCTGAATTCATCAATTCAAACAATTTCTCCTTTTCTTGTCCACTAAACTAATAATAGCAAAACACTGGTGATCTAGAAATGATCCAATTATATAATTTATTAAGTAGAATTGCTATTGAATTTGTTTAAAAACTAGGAAGTATTGTAACCAACTGGATATTTCATACAAAGTACACATTTTAAAATGAGGTAAGAGGAAAGTTTCACTATAGTTTTATATTAAAAGGAATTTTATTTTAAAGCCTTTTAGAATCTCCTTCCCACCACCCTGGAGTGTGGTGTGGTCTCTGCGGTAGAACCAACAATAAATAATACTATTTATTGAGGTATTTATTGAGTACCTATTATAAGTCAAAGAAATATGTCTATGTGTTGAACATTGTCTTCCATCTAGCCAGGTAAATGCTATTCCCAGCAAAGATCAGAGAGTACATGACAGTATAGAAGGGCAAAGGTCAGAAGAGCGAGAAGGCAAGGGAGGAGGCATGACAAAGAGTGCCTTAGGGTGGAGGAGAAGAATTAGTAGCATATATGCAGGAGAAGCCAGGGTCTCCTTCCTATCCTACCCTCTTAGAGGGTTGTGTTTTCTACCAACTCATCAGTCCAGAGCCTTGACTTCTAGGATTATTTCCCGTACCTTGCATTGGGGGTACTTCTCAGGGAGAGCAGCCAGGCCAAATCAGCTGTTGGCTGTGGCATACCTACCCATGAGTGCCCTATGGAGACTATGTCCCTTCAGGGACATGAAAGTCCAGGAAGGGAGCATTGCAGCCTTGTCGACATAATCTTCCCCCTGAACTCACACATTACTGCCCACATCAGTTATTTGACTCTTGGTTTCTGCTGTCTTGTATTGCTATTTCTCTCGGTAGATGATTCTCCCTCTCCTCTCCCTTTGCCTTAGGGGAAGAATCATGACATAATGCTTCTGTGTACTGCTGAAGATCCCAGTGTATGTACTGCATGTGGTAAATGCTCACTGGATGGAACTGTGTGAAACAGTACACAACCAACAGAGCATTGGAAGGCCTTTGAGGCTCCCCTATGTCACTATTCTCTTAGTAGCAAAACATATGGATTTACATAGTGTTTTAGGGTACACAAGTGATTTCATTTTAATAATTTTATTCGATCCTTACAGCAACCCTGCCAGGCAAGTCATAATGATTATATCTATATTACAAAAGAGAAGCCTGCATCGTAGTGTGGTTAATTAACTTGGCCAAGATCCCATAGCTGGCTTATAAAACATTTCTTGCATGAATGAAGGAAAGAAAGAATGAGGTACAATTATGACTTAAGACCAAGTCTCTATGACTTCATATTTAGTGGTCTTTCCAATATTCTGTTTTGTTGCTTTGACATCTTGGTTAAACTAATTCTACCAAAGAATTTATTGCTTAAAATGATTTGAAATGGCACAAGTCAGTGGTGGGGGGGGGGCACGGAAGGAAAAAAAAAAGATAGTGCATTTTTATCTCAATAGGATATAATATATCTCAGGGAGCACAGATGGGGCAAGCTGGTGTGGCGCGTATGTCTGGCAACTGGAATATATATACTGTGACACCCTCAAACATAACGCAGCATTGTTGCTGCCTCCTCCTCTTATTAGGTCAGCCTTTGAAGAACAGATTTTCAATTTTCCCTATTTCCCCCTCATTAAAGACCTTTAAGAATATAAGGTGAGAAGTGCCTGTAAACTGTTTCTGATCTTTCTCCCTATCTCATCTCTATGAATAGAATTGTCTTTTCCCTAAGCTTTAATCAGTGTCTCACTGAGTAAGTAGTGATAATCAAAGAGATTTTTAATTCTTTAACCCATTATACTTAATTGGGCTCTTTAAGTTACAGGAATAAATAGAAATGGATGAACCTTTAAATCCCCCAACACTAAATGTTGTTTACCTGACTCACTTCAATGAATCAATCTCCCCATCTAACTCTTCTCCCCCCACATCCCCCTTAAAAAAATAAGACTGCAATTAAATGTATGCTGGCGGATCATTTCTTGCTAGCAATAATTATATAGGAGAATTTGAATCTCATCAGAAGGTATAATTTGGAGTAATAAACCTTCTCGCTAATCTTATACCTGAAGTCAACGGTCCTGCTCGAATGTTGATGATAATGCAGAAGCCTAAAATAACAGACTGAATGAAAGATAACCATCGCTCTAAATTATTTCTGTGCATGAGTATTACACATACTTATGAGGCAAACTGTCTTTTTAGAGTTAGAAAAAGAGAATTTGTTTTCTGTCTTGGATGTTAGAAAATATCACTCAAGGCACCAGACCAACCTTGAAGAGGTATAATTTGAACCATGATAAATGATAGAACTTTAGCAGGCCAAGACTGATGGCATCCCAGGCAGAAAAGACAGCGGAAGCCAAGTCAGCAAAGTGGGAGACCACATGGGAATGGTAATGAGTTCTGTATGAGTCAAATATTTGAAGGGGAGATGGATTGAGGAGAACGCAAGTCTTCTCATTCACTCCACTTTTAGAAGGTTGCCTGAGGTGTTTCAAAGATTTAGCTGCAGGGCTGAAATCAGGCCCTGGGTTGTAATATTTTTTCTTTCTCTCTCTCTTTTTCTTTTTAAATAATAGGAACAATTAGAAGTGGCCCAAATAGGGAATGAATAGATCGGTGCTTTATACAGTGCCTGCAGCTGTGGAGTGTAACATGATCTGGAGAAGACACAAATTGTAGGTGGGGAGGAAACTGAGAGAAATGATGAGGCTAGAGTTAGGCAGTGGTCTTTAGAGTTTACTACACTATAAAGTTAAAATTCTGGAAATTAAGTAATAGTCTCTGGGAATTGAAGGATTTTTGGAATTAGAAAATGATTATAATTTCAAAGAGAATGATAAGAACACTTCTTACAGACATACGAGAAGGACCAGGTTGAAAAATGTAGGTAGTAAAAGGATTTGTCTTACTACAGTTATTTAGAAGAATATTCTCACACCTGTATGGACATGTCTTGTAGGAAGCTGGGGCAGGTGGTGCTAGTCATTATGGAAGGAAAGAGCTAGCTATTCATGCCTGTTGAGGGGCTAAAACAAAGCTGTGAAACCTAGTCAATACAGAATTATGGGATAAGAAGAAAAGAAAAAGTATGGTACTTTAAGAAATGTCTAAATTTAAGGGACCAACAGAAGAAAAGGCAGGGAACAATAAGCTTATAGTTTCTTAAGAATTAAGGAAGACCCGAAGAAGATAAAGTGCTATGAAAATCAAAGAAAGAAAAAGAAATTCTTGCTAAGAGTTCTGGTAAGAGAAGAGGTAAATAGATTTGACAATTAGAAGACCACTTATAATTAAAGAAAAAGAAGAAAAACATTCTAAATAGGATTTTGGAAGTAAAGGCCTGCAGGTTAAGATTTGAAGTATGCCATTTGGGAAGATGGTAGTGAATTTAAATTATTTTTACCAGATGTTTGACAGTGAAATGTTGGAAAGTGATAGACCAATGCAGCTGAAGCTGGAGGGAGCCGCAGGATTGTAGAGTGGATTTGGTTGCTGTTTTGATTGCATCTTTAATTCTGTCATTTGATAGGAAATTGGAATTTGTACATGAGAGTAAGAGAATGAAAAAAAAATAGATGGAATCCAACATGTATTAAACATTAAACATGTTTTATAGGCTAGGCATTTGTACTAAGACTCTCATATAAACTATCCCATTTAATCCTGATGGTATCAAGAGGAGTTTAGCCCATTTTACAGTTGAAAGTGATGCTCAGTGATGTCAAATCCCTTTCTCAAGGTGATGTAGCTAATATTCACCAGAGCCGTAGTACTATTAGGTCAGTAATCAATTTTTCCTTTTATTTATTCAGTCCTCAAATGTTCAATGAATACCAATTATGAGCCATATACTTTACTGGGTGCTAGAGGTATAGTGGTTAACAAGATAGAAACCATCTCTGCCCTCATAATACCTACAGTCTTAAGGGACAGCCAGAGGTTAAAAGGAAAAAGCTGCCTCTTGATTATACCGAGGTAAATAATTCACAAGACAGGCTGAAACTGAAGATATGTGACTGAAATATGGCATGGGAAGATGATGTTTTCAAAGAACATCTTTCTAAAAGAAACATGATTTACAGCTATGATTTTGCAACCTCAGAACTTGAAACATTGCCCATCTGCCTCCACCTTCGGTTCCAGTTTTAGTTCTCTGAACCCTTCTCTCCTCCACTTCCCTCCCCCTGCACTCACGTCCCTCTGTGTTCTGTGGCTTTTCAGGTGCTGTTCCTTTTCTCTGGGATACCCTCTCCCTACTTGTTAATCTGGCAAACTCCACTCATCCCATCACCTCAGCTCGCACCTCCTCTAAGATCTTCCTTGACACCACCAGGCAAATGTAGATGAGCCCTCTGACCAACCCCTCTGTGCAGAACTCAGGTTAAAAAATGGCCCCATGATAGAGTGTTTATATTTCTTCTCTCAACTAGAATCTTGAAGTCAGAAACCATGCCTTTCCATCCTTGTATCACAATGCCTGGCTCATAGGAAGCACTAGGAAATATGTATGGAATAAATGGCTGCGCATGTTGATAAAGGAGCATATCCTTTTAATATCCATAGAGGTGCGAATCTGTGCTGGATAATATTGTGGGAATGTTTTTCCATGTGTCATGACCACATTTGTTTTGCATTTTAGTACATTACCATAATAATAACTCTCCATTTGCAGCTCATGCATTTGAAAATAAATTGCCTTGCCTAGGAAATAGGAGGAGGAAATATTAAGTGACCATAATTGTTATGGTTTTAATAGTCACCTGCATATTATGAAATCTGAACAGAAAAATTCAACTAAAAGATCTAAAATGCTTAGTCCATTATTGAGTATGCTTTCTTGGGGGAATGATATTTTTACCAAAAATATTTTCCTGTTCCATTAAACTATATTTTATTTAACAAGAACATGAATATATCCTGAGGTGGACTTAAAAAAATAGAAAAGCAGGTCCAATGCCAAAAAATTATCCCAGCTCTGAAGCTAAAACTATACAGAAGAGAGTAATGGCATTGGGGACAAGGACTGGATATGGCTTTGATTTCTCTCTTGTACATGTCAGTGCATAAAAGCAATCCAGCATGTTTAGACTGTCCCCCTTTTCTTCAAAAACTTGGCTAACTCCCATTTTGCCTATTCCTTAGGGCACACCCATTCTGTGAAGCTTCCCTCATGGTCTCCCAGACAGTACTTCTGTTATTTTTTGCATCTATTTCATTTTACTATAATTGCTTATAGGTCTGTAATTTATATAAACTGATGAGCCTCTCAAAGTCAGGGGTATGGTCTTATTCATCCTTGTATTCCCCATTGCCTGCAACATCGCCAGCTCCATAGAATGTGTTCAATAAATATTAATGTGACATACCCCAGCCATGGTTCTAATGATTGTAAGTGACTCAACAGCCATAAAGTTTCTGACCTTACATTGAATTATGTATTTGGCTGGTAAAAAGAAAACATTATATAAAAAATTTTAAATTCCTTGGGAATATAGACCATATATTCAGCATTATACTGCTATTATTAATTTTGTTATGGAGAAAAAAGGTTCTCCCAGTACTATATACAACTATAAAAACTATAAAATGTTATTAATACCATAAAATAACTTTCTTTTCCCTCCTTATTTTCTGTACCTTCTACTTCTCTATTTCAGTTATTAAGTGAATTAATTGTATTCTCATCTAATACATATATATCAAGAAAGATAGAAATATTCACTTTTTCTTCCTCTTTTAGTATTTAAATATTATTTTCTTTTATGAAGCACCTACTATGCACTGGGTATTTTGCATGAATTTTTTTTAGTTTTCACAACAATACTGCAAGGCAAATATTATAGTCATTGGGAAGATAAGAAACCATGGCTGAGAGAAGTTTAAAAATTTCAGAATATGAAGTGCTAAAACACGTCTGAAAGAGCCATATTGAATTAAGCTGTGAGAATGGTTGATAATAAAAATATTAGCAATTGGTATGGTAGAGACACCAACCAATTACGGTAGAATTCTGGCCATGTCCGGGTCCTGGAGCTGACCTGATATCATGGGAGGTACGGGGTTTTAAGGGGAGGTGAGGGATGCAAGTCAACCAAGGCAGCACAAGCCACTCAGAGGTTTTAGGGCAGGAGCTATTTACCAACCTGTAGAATTTAAACCATATGTAAGTATCCTGGCCAAATATCTGTTATGGCTGAGAGAAAGAAAAATAAGGTGTGAATAACTTCTGGGTAATGTAAGAGAGAAGAGATTTTTTTTTAAGGCACCTATAACAAAAGACAGATTAACAAGAGAAAAGCATACAAACTTATTTAATATTAGTTTTGCATGACACAGAAGCCTTCAGAAATGAAGATTCAAAGAAATAAGAAAATCTGTGCATTTTTATAAGTTTGATAAAGAGTGGACAGTCATGCAGAAGTATGACTGGAGGACAAAAGAGTATGACCTAAGGGTAATAAACTGGGGAGAACTCGGCAAGGCCTTTGTTCAGATTTTTCTTGGCATCCCTGTGTCTTTGAAAATAAGGATGTTCCTTTCCTCCAGATATAGAGAGGATACCTCTGGAATGGATGTTTTCAAAAGAGGAATGTCAGAGAATTCTTCCCTGAGAATTCTTCTCCCCTGATTCAAGGGAGAAGATTTTCTTGTTTTTTTGTTTCCTCAAATGTCAAGGTGCTACATTTAGGGGTAGCCTGTCCTGAAGCCCATCGGTAGTTAGGGTGCCCCCCAGCTTCTGAGTGGTAGCCGTTTGAAAGCAGTCAGTGCCTGAATTTGCACATATCTTTTAAGATTTTTTACTCTGTGAGCTGTCTTGGGGAAAGCAAAACAAATCAACAAAAACCTGCTATACTCTAAAAAGAATTCTTCAAATCAAAGGTTTAGAGACTAGCAACAAGAATTTGATCACTTGGAAATCCCAAGGACACCTATGGCAACATTTGACTTGAATTGATGTAAGAGACTGGTGCTGGGTTCTTAAAAAAAGAACGTCAAGATGATAAAAAAATAAAATACTTGATATATACTCAAACTTGTACACCTAAACTGTTATAAAAAAAAAAATCCCTCAGAGAACTCAGAAATTTTTGCTATTTACTATAAGAAGGAAAATAGCATAAACCATACAGCCATTGTTTCTCTTGCATGGTTTCTAATAGAATCAAGCATATCTTCTTTTTACCAGCATCTTTTTCAGTATTTCACTGCAAGATGTCTGGGTGGAAATTAGAAGCCTTATGATCTAGTTCATAGTATTTTCTCTAATAAGCAGTACAATCTTCAAATGTACACTTCAACTATTTTGGCCATAGTATCTTTCTCATCTATAATCCAGAAGAATTGATTAGACAATCTGACATGTTCTTTTCCAGGTATGCCATTTTGATTCTTCTGGATTTTTGAATCTTGCTTTTTTTATTTCCAGAAAATATGTCTTTATTATCCATGCTAAATATTCTTCCTAGTGCTACTAATTGAGAAGCACTACAGTGGTATGGACAGAGCCCTGTACTGAGAGTCACACAACCTAGAGTTGAGTCCAACTTTTACATAACGTTAAATGTGTATGTTAGAAAATTTTATTTCTAAATCAGTAATGCAGGCGATCATTGCAATAGTCAATGTCTATATGTAGGAAATTCTAAAAATATTCTTTCTCATTGGCTAAGAAGAGAGGGTATACTCCAACATCATAACCTCATTGTTCATTCATAGTGTGTTTCTTCCTGTGCTAGACTGTGGAAAGAACAAGTCCTGACAAGCCCTCAGGTTGCTGACCTTCTAGTAGGGGAGGAAAAATAAAGCTAAAGTTGCAATACAGTATGATATTCCTAGGAGAATTTTGTTCACCTGGCCTTCTGGGATTATAGGAGGTATCTAAGACCTTTATAAACCAAGTATCAGAAGACAGTGAGTTAGGAAAGTTTCAAATGGAATGTTACACAGAATTTAAAAGATGAATAGAAATTAGCTGGACAGATAAGGTAGGAAATGACATTCTGGCAAAGGAAATAGACCTTTAAAAATATGGAAGTATAAGACAATCCCAAGTTCAAAGACATCCAATATTTTGGATAGCAGAATCATGGGATGGCACAGGAGTAGGACAGAAGATAAATTTAGACTATAAAGGAATTTTTAAACCTCTATATAGCCAAAGGTATTGGGCTCTAACTTGATAAAATTTTAAAAGATTTTAAGCAGAAAAGTAACATGATCCGATGTTTCAAAACAAATAGTACAAAAGAAGAAGCTGGTGTGTCTATGCCTGAAAGGTCTTTTTTCTCCATTGTTAGGTAAAAGGAATGTTTTCTGGTACTATGCCTAAATTATTATTTTTTTCTTGTATTTTCTACATACATGTGAAAAAAATTATCATCTTCATACCTAGGTATAAAAAGAGTTACACAAATCTCTCATGCAGAAGAATTCCTACTAATTTATGTAGATACTCTGTCCTCAAGGAGGTGGTATATAATTCCCCACCCTTTAAGCATAGGGTGAAGGTAGTGAATTCTTTCCAAAGAGCACAATATGGAAAGGAGGGGGAGTGGAGAGTCATCTTATAGTGAAGAAATCTTGCAAACACTACCTTAGCCAGGTGATCAAGGTGAACATCAACATCAACAATGACAAATCATGTTGATAAACATGTATGTACCATTGATATGATGTGATGAAAGTGGCACTTTACCTCTGTGGTCTTCCTCCTCCTATAACTTTGACGTCCCCAACCTCCAGGCCGTGCTCTGGTATCAGTCCATGGGCTGTTAGGAACCTGGTACACAACAGGAGGTGGGCAGCAGGTGAGCAAGCAAAGCTGCATCTGTATTGACAGCTGCTCCCCATCACTTGCATCACCACCTGAGCTCCGCCTCCTGTCATATCAGCTGTGGCGCCAGATTCTCATAGCAGTAGAAACCCTACTGTATACTGTGCATGCAAGGCATCTAGGTTGTGTGCTCCTTATGAGACTCTAAGGTCTGATGATCTGAGGTGGAGCTGAGGCGGTAATGCGAGCACCAGTGAGCAGTTGCAAATACAGTTTATCATTAGCAGAGAGGTTTGACTGCACAATAAATGTAATGTGCTTGAATCATCCCAAAACCACCCCTACCCCCAGCATGGAAAAACTGTCTTCTATGAAACTGGACCCTGGTGCCAAAAAGGGTGCGGACCGCTGCAGTGTAACCCGTGTGTAACTCTGAAAAACAGCATAAAAATCCAAATTGAAGGGCATTCTATAAAGAACCTGATAGTGATCCTTAAAACTGTTGAGGTTATCGAAAACAGGGAAAGTGAGAAATTGCCATAGCCAAGGGAAACCTAAGGAGACATGACAACTAATTATAACATGGTATTCTGGATGGGATCCTGGAACAGAAAAGGGACATTAGGTAAAAACTAAGAAAATATGAATAAAACATAGACTATAGTTAATATTATAGATTTTGGTTTATTATTTCTAACAACTGTACCATAATAATATAGATTTTAATAGTAGAGAAAACTGAATGTGGGGTATATGTGAACTCTGTACTATCTTCGAAACTTTTCTGTAAATCTAAAGCTATTCTAAAACTAAAAGTTTATTTTTAAAAAGAGAGTTGTATGGGAACTGCTTCACTGAAACTCTACTAAATGCTATTTAGTTATCCATTAGTGTCTGAGAGAATGGAATTTATTACCAAGAAACAAAAGTTAGCATTAGGAAGTAGGTCTGTAGAGCATAGTATTAGGATGTATCTTACTTCCTGAAATAAATTAAAATTTTCTTGATGATAGGAGCTTTTCTTAGAGAGAACACTGTGTGAAATGAGCACTAGACCAGGCGTCCCAGCTCTTTCATCATGTGAACTTGAAAAAGTTCAATTTATGGTTTATCTGTAAAATAGAGATGATACAAGTGCTGTCCATTAGAAAGTGATTATTATGACAAAAAATAGACCGTAGAAGTATTATTCCAGTTTTCAAAGAGAATTTGAGGCAAATAATTTGAAAACCTATGTAAGATGTTTACAATAATAAAAATACTATGGAGATATAAAAGGAGACCTTCTAGATTTAAACACGCATATGTCTCAGAGACACCTTTACAACAGCAATTTGAATACCAAACTGGTAATCATCTTTTCAAATCTAATTCTCTTTGGACTTTTAAAATATCTTATGTCTCTCATTTTCTTTGTGTCAACTGCATACTTCAGAATTTATTGAACTGTCATAGAAAGTAATATTACACTTAATGTAATTTTAAGAAGACCTCCTAGCTGCCAGAAATCAGACCCCTCATGCCTCTAAGGTGATCCCCAGTTATTCCTAAGAGCACTGTGGGCCTCAGGTCTGCTGCCTTGGCTCTGCACTCTCCGATACCTCTCCTTCTTGGGAACGAGGCCTATTGCACACAGAATTTTCTCACTATGGACTGTCACTGAGTTTTCCTTCTTCCTCTGCTCCAGTTAAAGGATGCAAACCATCCCAAAGAGCCAAATGTCGGGTTATGGTTGGAACAACATTTTACCGAAGGTCTGACCCTAACAGGAAAGATGTACAATGCAGAGTGTAAGTCATGACACCAGGTCAAGCCAGGACATCTTGGAGCACCTTCCCCACTCAGATTTCTGCCCCACTTCTGACCTGCCTCCAGGGGCTAGGTGCAGCTTACCACCTTCTTCTGCAAGTGCCCTAGATATCCCAGTACCTCAGAGTGTAAGTTAAACTAACTCCTGGTTCCAGAAGAAGATGATTTTTCTTCATCTTAATTTAAAATCTTCTATATTAGTTTTTCAGGATTGCCATAATAAAATACCACAGACTGGGTGTCTTAAAAATCATAAATTTATTTTCTTCTACTTTTGGAGGCTAGAAATCTAAGATAAATCATTTGTTTTTTTCTGAGGCCTCTCTTCTTGGCTTCCAGATTGTCTCCTTCTCACTGTGTCCTCACTTGGTCATCCCCCAGTCTGTATTTTATGTGTTCTAACCTTCTTTTCTTAAAAGGACATGAGACATACTGTATTAAAATGCACCCAAATGACCTCAACCTCATTTTACCCTAATTACCTCGTTAAAGGCCCTATCTTCAAATAGTCACATTCTGAGGTACTGGGGGTTAGGACTTCAACATATAAATTTTGGAGGGATGCAGTTCAGCCAATAACAACTTCCTTCTGAGTACTTGTTTTCTGCTGCAGGATAGAGCTTTTCCTAGGATGACTGATGGTAGAAATATCCATCCTTTTTAGAGGTTACCTTATCCCCATATGCAGGACTATGCTATAGCCCTGTAGTTTCAATTAGAAAAAAAATCCACATGATGGAAATTAGTATGTCATCCAAAGCCTCGGTTGGCAAGTCTTAAATGACAACACATTTTTCTATTAATTGTCTATTCTGATTATACTTCAATACATGTAGGCCTATTTCTTTTTAGTTTCTCCATTTCAAAGGTTCATAACATCTTCAGGTCATCTCTTCACAGTTACACTCATCATGTAATAATGCAATTATCTGCTTATTTGCATGTTTTCCGAAGTGAACTCTTTTAGCGGGACTGTGTTTTATGAATTGCGGAGCACCTAATGCAGAGCCTAACACACAATAGCTGCACAGTAGGTAATTGGTGGGATGATAACATTGCATTCACTTAATGCTTCATTCAGTAGCCATGTATTGAGCACCAACTCTTTGGTAGGCAGTATGATAGTGTAGGAGAAAAAACAACTTATCCTTTATCTGCCCTTAACTATCACAATATTCACCCAGTCCAACCACCCCAAGATGAGTGGATAGGTATTGTCTCCCTCTTTTGTATCTGTTTTCTCATAGCATTGAAAGTGTCAAAGGTATCACAATCCAGTTTGAGTAGTGTAACAGACCTATTAAATTAGAACTAGGAGATTGACTACATGTTTCAGTTCGACTACAAATCTCTAAATTCCAGTCTCTATCTCTGTAGACTAAGGAGCTGTCCATCATTTTTGGTGGCTACCAGCATATACAGAAAAGATAGACATTATTATGAGATTAACTTCTTGAGCAATTTCATCTGTATCACCTGATGGTCTGAATGCTAACCACTAAACTGCAGAGCTATTCCTATAATAGACCACTACCCTAGCAGGAGAACATAGGCTTGTTTTTCTTTCAATTGAAGTCATTTCACAATTATAGTGCGGTAATTTGTTTCCTGCCTGGGTGACTTATAACAACTTTTTTTTTTGGTATTCCCAAAATAGAAACAGAGAGAGAGAGAGAAGAGACAAAAAATCCTCCCCTGCTTGTCTTATTGAACAATTTGCTCCTAAATGCACCAGAAAAGACCAAAAGTTATCAACTTCAATGTTAAAATACATTGTAAATTTGATATTGCTATATATGAATGAAAATAAAATCTCAAGCCCCCCAGCTGACTAAATAGATGCCATTTGGCCAAGGGGACCCCAGAAATACCCTAAAGCGGAATTTCTGGCCAAGAGAAGGAAGGTCAGACATGCCTCGTCATGCCTTCTTCCTTTTTGGAGATATCCTTTGTAACTTATTAACAGCCTTAAAGCTATACAAAACGAAGCTTAAACCACACCTGCAGATCATCAACTTACTCAACAGATCACTTGAGTCTGAGTATATGCCAGGTATATGTCCAGTGGCTTGTCTCTGATTAATAGACTTCCTTATCTTAATTTAAACTCTTCCAAGCCTTTAGACAGAGCTTCATTTCTTTAACCAATTGCAAATCAAAGAATGTTTAAACCCACCTATAACCTGTAATGCCCTTCTTCGAGATATCCTGCCTTTTGGGGCCAAACCAATGTATGTCTTCTATGTATTGATTTATGACTTTATGTGTAATTCTTGTCTTGCTAACATGTATAAAACCAAACTGTAACCCAACCACAGGGAGACCACTTGCTCATGGCTTCTCAGGTGTGGCTCTCTGGGCCATGATTGCACATATTTGGCTGAGAACAAACCTCCTTAAATTATTTTACAGAGTTTGGGTTCTTTTCCATTGACATACAATATTTTCATTTAGCCTACTGTCTATATTCTACTTTTATCAAGTGATTCAAATATGGCCTTGATAATATTTCTCCACCTCAATACAATGTTCAGTCTTGAGTTGGGTAATTCTTTTAACCTGGAATATTCCACAGCTTTTTGTTTTTCTTTTTTGACATTTGCATTTTTAAAGAATATACACTCTCCCCTTTTTTCGAATAGAATGTTCCCTAACTTATGATTTATCTAATGTTTCATCGTGATTAGAGTCAGATTATGCATGATGTTTTGCCCTTCTCAGGGCCTCACATACCAAGGCATACAATGGTCATCTCTCACTAGTGACATTAACGTTAATGACCTAGTCAATGTGTTATCCAGTCTCCCCCACTGTATAGTTGCTATTTGATTCCCTTGCAACTTATAAAAAGTCTATGTGGGGGGGAAGAGCCAAGATGGTGGATGAGACAAGCCTCCAGTCAGAAGGTCTCTGCAAAAAAGATGAATTTTAGAAGAAAGAGAAAAAAAATAAGCGAGCAGAGAAATATAGGTCGGGTGAGGGTGGGAAGGAAGGGTGCCTGAAACTACAGGAGACTCCACGGGAAGACGTTGCGGAGGAGAACTGGAAGGAGAATGGTCCCGAGAGGCTTGGAGACCAGCGACAAGAGTAGGTGGAGCGGTTAACTTCCCCCTCCCTTGCATCTCGGACTGCTGGTGGGCTCCTGAGCGGCTGGAGAGACCTGCCGAAACCAGCCCAGAGACGCCTGCCGCCAGTGAGCAGTGGCCTCTTGTGGACTCAGCGCCGGGCTCCCAGCCTCCTCGGGGCACCTCCCCAGGCGCAGACCCGAGCCTAGCAGCAGACGCCATCGTACTCCATTCTCTCCTTCCCCCTCCCCACCCGTGGGTGTCCAGAGAGACAATTAAGCCATCACACAGAGGCATCTCCAAGAGACGGGACCTTTCCTTTTGGGGCCCTACAGCAGACTGAGGGGTACTCAGACTGTGAGTTCCCTACCCACCAGCCCTCCCAGGTGCTACTTGCCCGGGGACTCCAGGAGAGTGGGCAAATCCTGAGGTGGAGTGAAATCGATCCAGCTTGGGCACCCTGTAGGTGATTCAAGACCAGCACCCCTCCCCCTGGCAGGGTCAGGGATTGATCTCCAGGGTCCAGGGGTCAGGCCTGCAGACCAGGCCCCGTACACCCAGGTCACTATCGCACTGCCCTGGGGCACGGAAGAGAGATCTGTGAAAGAGCCTACTGAGGAGTGTGCACCTTCAGGGGCAGATCAGCGTGCCTGACCGGCAACCCTCCTCCTAAAAGAGGGCTGTGCACCCAGCTCAGACTACGATCCAGGGTAGGGAACCTCCCGGCCCACGTCACAGCCAGGGGAGATCGACCAGCCTGAGGCCCCGCTTGCTTGCAGAGGCCTGGGAGAGGACACGGAGAGGGGAAGATTGGAGGGGAGCTAGACCTGCTCCAGAGTGCAGGTCTTGGACAGCCCCACCCCCCAAGGCCAGACTTTCAGCTGAGTGGAGCCATTTCAGCCCCTCCCGGCAGCTCTGCACAGAAACAAAGAGCAGAAGTTGACCCCTGCTAACAGCAGTTGTGGAGCCTGAGGGCAGGCTTGCCCAACCCAGCCCCACCCAGACTCACTCCTCCCACTGAGGGGGAGAATAAGGACACACTTGGAAATCCCAGGGCCCCACCCACCACCCAAGGCACAAGAGGGCCTCTCTAGAGGAATAAGAGCTAGCTACAGGACCAAAAAACAGCACCACAGCTCGCTCCTCCCTGCAAGTGACACCTACTGACAGGGAGGTAATCCTGCACACCCTTTTACTGCATCTATTGATTCATCATAAAGGGTGTGGTCAAATCTCACAAACACCACCTACTGGCTCAGAGACTAAACAGGGCGTGTCATTATCCAAACCAAAATTTACAGGCAAGAAGGAACAACTGATCCAGATGGGAAAGAACCAGCGAAACAACTCTGGAAGTATGAAGACTCAAACGGAAAGCACATCCCCAAAGAGGAACAACAGCTCCCCAGCAATGGACATTAACCAAACTCAGAACACTAAAATGACAGAAGAAGAATTTCAAACATGGATTGCAAGAAAATTGAATGATATACAAGAAAAAATGGATAACCAACCCAAAGAAACCACAAAAAAAATCCAGGACTTGGAAGAAAAATTCACCAAAGAAATTGACATATTAAAGAAAAATCAAACCGATCTGGAAATAAAGGACTTATACAGGAAACTACAAAACACTGTGGAAAGCCTCAAGAAAAGGGTAGATCAAACAAAAGAAAGAATCTCAGAGATTGAAGACAAGTCCTTCCAATTAAATAAGTCAGTCACAGAAATCGAGCAGAAAATTAAGAAAAAAGAAATAAGCCTACAAGAAATGTGGGATTATGTGAATAAACCAAACCTGAGGGTGATAGGGGTTCTGGAAGGTGAAAAAGAAAACACTCAAGGGCTGGATAAGCTATTTGAAGAATTAATAGAGGAGAATTTTCCAGGCCTTGCTAAAAATCTAGATATACAGGTACAAGAAGCTCAACGGACCCCAGGGAGATTCAATGCAAATAGGAAGACACCACATCACGCAGTCATCAGATTGACCAAAATAGCCACTAAAGATGCCCTTCTACGAGTTGTAAGGCGAAAGAAACAAGTAACATACAAAGGAAAGCCCATCAGAATAACTCCAGATTTCTCAACCGAAACCCTACAAGCAAGAAGAGACGTACCCCATTCTCACTCTTCTGAAACAGAATAATGCGCAGCCTAGAATCTTGTACCCTGCAAAACTAAGTTTCATATATGAAGGAGAAATAAAGACTTCTCAGATAAGCAAAGACTGAGGGAATTCCCCAAAACAAGACCAGCTCTCTAAGAAGTACTCAAAACAGAATTACACAAGGATCAGCACAATAAACACTCTCGAATGTGAAACCACTCAAAAGTTAAAGATCAAAGGCTAGATTCCACCATGGCTCAAGACAGAAAACAAAGCAACAAAATGCAACCCAACAGAATGAACAGTAATTCACCCCACTTATCGGTTCTCTCAATCAATGTGAATGGTTTGAACTCCCCTCTCAAGAGATATAGACTGGCCGAATGGATAAAAAAAACAAGCCAAGTATCTGCTGTCTCCAAGAAACGCATCTAACCTGCAAGGATGCATTTCTACTCAAAGTTTCAACTCAATATTTCAAGCAAATGGAAGCCAAAAGAAGGCTGGTGTGGCAGTTTTGATCTCAGACAATTTGGTTTTTAAATCAACAAAAGTAATGATAGACAAAGGGGGTCACTATATGAGGGTGAAGGGTACCATTCAACAAGAAGACATTACAATTCTAAATATGTATGCACCCAACTTAGGTACACCCAGATTCATAAAGCAAACTCTACTTGATCTAAACAAATTGATAGACAGCAACACCATAATAGTCGGAGACTTCAACACCCCACTGACAGCACAGGACAGATCCTCCAAGCAGAAAGTTAACAAAGAAATAATGGACTTAAACAGAACTCTAGA
>NW_012149108.1:2822461-2822963 GCF_000956105.1 Propithecus coquereli | reverse complement strand
CAAGAGGCTCCTGGAATTGATAAATGAATTCAGTAAAGTCTCATGATATAAAATCAATACACACAAATCAGAGGCTTTCATATACGCCAACAGCAGAACCAAAACAAAGACTCAATTCCCTTCACAATAGCAACAAAGAAAATAAAATATCTAGGAATATATTTAACTAAGGAGGTAAAAGACCTCTACAGGGAGAAGTATGAAACATTGAGGAAGGAAATAGCCGAGGATGTAAACAGGTGGAAAACCATACCACGCTCGTGGGTCGGCAAAATCAACATCATTAAGATGTCTATATTCCCCAAAGTGATCTACAGATTCAATGCAATCCCTATTAAAATACCAACATTATTCTTCACAGATGCAGAAAAATTGATTTTACGCTTTGTATCGAACCAGAGAATACCCCACATAGCAAAAACAATTCTAGACAATAAAAACAAAATGAGAGGTATCAACTTACCAGACTTCAAACTTTATTATAAGGCTGTAGTAATCAAAA
>NW_012149108.1:2810460-2821019 GCF_000956105.1 Propithecus coquereli | reverse complement strand
GGGGCAAGGGCAACATACGTAACCTAAACATCTGTACCCCCATAATATGCTGAAATAAAAAAAAAAAGTCTATGTGGAAATCCCCTAAGATCATGAAAATACCCTGCTCCTCACGGGAATTTTCTACTAAATTAAGCATTCCTTGATGTTTCTTGCCTGATACAGTTTGTTGTTTTCCTTGATGGGTGCAAATGATGATTTTGGAACTTCAGAATTTTATCTATATTTACTAGTTGACACACCCAGCATTCTACTGTAAGCTAAAGCCTTCCCTTCTCTGTTATATATCTGTCATCTATCTTAATTTATCTCTGTGTCTATCTGTGTAACTCTCTATGTCTTAAATGGATTTGAACTTAAGAGCTATCTCCTTCCAGTCCCTACTATATTCTTCGTTTATACCAAGTTGCTGACTTATTTTTGAAAAAGGATAAAGCTTACTTTCCTTTAAAAGATCTAGTCAATTTGTAAGCTAATATGTATATTCATTTGTTAATCCATGCATTGTTATGGTAATTAGTGTGTAATATGTACCATGAAGTGACTTTGTACTAGAGATGAGTTCTTTTAAAGAACTCACATTCTAGGGAAATATATAAATATTCTAGAAAAGAATTTACAGTTATTCTGTATATTTATTAAAGATCAATTAATATACATGACTTTTAGACTATTATGGCTGACTTAATATGAAAATACTAATATTTCAATATGGGTATAATATCTCATCCATAATCTCCGTAGATAAATAGCAAAATTGTAGTCAAACCTGTTCTCTAAAAAAGATGACTTCTGGGTGGTGCTAAAATGTTAAGAATAAAACCATTGTTTAAATATAAAACTTAGCACTTCCTATTTATAAATGCAATATTTTCTATTTTAATTCTTCCTTCAAAAGCCTAATATGAACAAAACACTGAGGAGGAAACCCAGCTCACAGACGTCTTTCTGTATGTTTCTTAAAATGTACAGCTGTGTGCTGCATAATGATGTTTCAGTCAATGACAGACCACATGTATGATGGTGGTAGGATGAGATTATATTGCCATATTTTTACTGCACCTTTTCTATGTTTATATGTGTCTAGACACACAAATACTTGCCATTGTGTTACAATTGCCTACAGTATTCAGTACAGTAGCATACTGTGCAGGTTTGTAGCCTAGGAACAATAGGCTATACTATTAATATGTAGCCTAGGTGTGTAGTAGGCTATAACTTCTAGATTTGTGTAAATACACTCTGTGATGTTCGCACAACAACAAGATCACCTAAGGACGCATTTCTCAGAATGTATCCCGTCATTAAGCGACATATGACTACAGTCAGAAAGAAGAAAGGTCCTGAATAAGATACATGGATGGTAAAACAGCTGTGCTCCGGTAAGCTTTATACTGATAAATCATAGTTATCTTGTTGATTTTCATGACAGAAATTCTCTTATGAAAGGAATAAATGAGCTAAGAGTTAGACACATAGATTTATATGGACACAGTTTCTAAAAAGTTGAAACTGGAGGTTTCTGAGTTTTTATAGCCATGACCTTGATTACTGCCCCCCTCACACCTTCCTGGAATTATCTAATGGCTTAGAACATTGATGTTACAGGGGAGGGTTTGGAAAACCGCAGACACAACTAGCACAATCTCAGCAATTTTGAAATATAAGATTGTTGTTTCTTCTACAATTGTGAGAGATAGATACTCACACCCATTACATCGATGAGGAATCTGAGGTTCAGAGAAAGAAGTAACTTGGTAAAGATTATGGGGCTTGTAACTCACTTTGACCAAGACAGACTCAGTTCTTGCTAGAACTCTGACTCTTTCACTGCAAAGGTATCTGCTGTCTGGTGCATAAGTCCAGGCTAACTAAGCTATTAACTCTTTTGCAACTGTCTTGCCAAGACTCCAGGACTATCATCAGAGAACAGTCTATATGCCGACAAAGATTGTCAGGGGGCACCTGTCCGATTTCAGAGAAAAGCCTCATCCACAGCTTAAAAACAAGTGTGCATTGTACATTATGCTTTTCAAACCCCTTTAATGTCCATTGTTTAATTTCATCAGCAATGAATTTCATTTAAAAAAATTGTTTTATTAAATAATTAACTTGAT
Organism: Propithecus coquereli; assembly: GCF_000956105.1. NCBI lineage: Eukaryota > Metazoa > Chordata > Mammalia > Primates > Indriidae > Propithecus > Propithecus coquereli. The sequence goes on along the minus strand of NW_012149108.1, from coordinate 2,818,902 downwards.
TTGCTTTTCACTAAACTAATGGACAGGAGCAGGGCACAAAGGATAACATCAAACTCTACCAGGCCAAAGTCCTGGCTGACTAACACATTCTGTCACTGTTGAACTCCTTTTTGAGCTCCCTCAAAGCAATTGTATCAAGCAGTGATGTGTGTGATGCCTTCAATCTCCCTGCCCCTGTAGCCATCCAGGTGATACCAACCACTTGGTAATTGGGCCAGTGTCTGCATATGGGTCTTGACAGATCCATCCTCATTATACTGTGGCACTTCATTTCAATGAAAAAAAAAAACTGGCAACCATTTTAGACATGCAAGGGCTGATCTCTCTTTGGTAGCAGCTGCTTGGTAAAGCCTGTCAGGAGGTAGATGGCATTGGCATTTGGGAGTTGAGTCACCTTCTGGAGAATTGGCTGTGTTTTCTCCAAGTATGTCCATAAAATACTGGCATGTAGAAATGGTTAACAGAATCCACTTAATTCTTATGCATATGATATTTATGGTCTGAGAAACATTTGTTTGTACCTTTATTAGAACAGGAAGAAAAAGTAAGTGAAATAAAATAAAACAGGAAAATTTAAAGAGAATGGGAATCCTTTTTGTGGTAAGATAATTTTGAACATGTTAGCCACATACCTAAGGTCATGAAATCTGTTTTAAAATATCCATTTAACAACCATTTATTTTTAAGATGGTAGATGTTATTAAAAAAAAAAAAGGCAGCAATGTCTCAGCAAAAGGTTGGCTAAGTGTTCTAGCATGAATTTAATAACAGGTGAGCTCAATATAGTCCAGGCCTGAGGGGTTCAACACAATTTTCAGGCTAGATTCAACTTTGAGGAGCCAGAAAATTGCTCAGTATATCCAGTGATGATTAAGTTCATGGATATTTGAGTCACAGTATCTAAGTTTATTTTTGATAATCTGAACAATTCGTGTTAGCCAGCTACATCTGTATCCACACAGGGCTGAACTTGCAAAGTGACCGGAATTTTGTGCTAGCTAGTCAGAGCACTGACGGCTCCTCTGAATAATACTTGAGATACTCCAGGTTTTTTTTTTGTGATTTTTGGATTTCTTTTTAGTAATTTATTGGCAGAATACTTTTGTGACATTTCTTCCACTAGAGTACAGTGGTTGTCTATTATATGTGCTGGTTGTGGAGTCAGAGAATATCTGAATTCTGGTCCCTGTTCTGCTAGTTATTAGCTGTTTGAGCAAGTAATTTAAACTAACTAAGCTTAGTGGTAATAGCATTTCCTTTATAAATATTTTCAAAGCTTTGAAGATAGTATATATACAATATCTACTACAGAGCCTAGCACATAATAGGTATTCAACAAATGATGGCTGTCCTCACCACCCTTATCATCACCATCATTTTAAAAGCTTTGCTCAATTTGGGGCAGATATTTATTATATTTCCAGGTTCCACTTTCCTGTTTTAATTTGGGAGGTATTCTATCCTTTAAGCCAACTTCTGCTAAGCTAAATCATCATGTATAGATTTTATAAAACTAACTCTCAGAGGGAAATTCATCACCTAGTTATAGGAAAACCTTAATCTAATTATGCATATGTATATATACCCATCCAGGAAAAAAGAGAGAGAAAGAGAAAGAGAGAAACAGAGTTTGACAATATGAACTTATGTTGTCTATTGATATTCCTTTATAGTGGACCAAATTTGACCAGAATCTAGACATTCACTTAAGAAAAAAGTAGAATAGCTACCATTTATGAACAACTCCTGCCTCTATGTATGCTACCTCATGTTAATTTTCACAATAGCCCCAAAAGTTAGACTGTCATTTTAGTTCTACAAATTAAAAAATGGGATTAAGCAAAGTTAATTAAATTTTTAACTTCATACAATTAGAGAGTTTTTAAGCTGGAATTCAAACCCTAGGACAGTTGAATTGTAATGCCATTTCTGTTCATGATACTCTACCTCTTCAAAAACACAACCATTAAGTATTGAGGTATATAGTTAATGAAGGGTCCTTATTTTGAACGCTGTAGTTCAAAGAGGCTTCATTTCAGTTTGATATCAAGCTATGTTCATCCCCCCCATGTGTTGTGTATTACCTTGCCATGAAATAGAAGACTCTTGGGCTATATCACAGACTTAGAGTTGAGGTCCAGCTCACAACATTTATAACTTAAGGTCTACTGAGAGACTGGTCAAATGAATACCCTTGAAATTTTTCATTATATTATTATTACATTTTTTTATTATATTAGAATATTATGGGAGTACAAACACTTTGGTCACACAAATTGCCTTTGCACCACCCAAGTCAAAACTCCAAGCATGCCCATCCCCCAGACAGCATGAACTGCTCCCATTAGGTGCGAATTTACCCATCCCCTTCCCCCCTCCCACCTGCCCATTCACCAATGAATGTTACTTCTGTTTGTGTACGTGTTGATCGATTAGTACCAATTTAATAGTAATTACATGTGGTGTTTGTTTTTCCATTCTTGTAATACTTCACTTAGAAGAATGTACCATCCAGTACCATCCAGGTTAATGTAAGAGGTATTAGTTTACCATTTTTATGGCTGAGTAGTACTCCATGGTATACATATACCACATTTGATTAATCCACTCATGTATTGATGGGCATTTGGGTTGTTTCCACATATTTGCAATTGTGAATTGTGCTGCTATAAACATTTAAGTACAGATAACTTTTTTATAGATCAGAAACTTTTCAAAAGTAGACTAATGGCCAAGAAACATATGAAAAAATGCTTAGCATCTCTAATCATCAGGGAAATGCAAATCAAAACCACAATGAAATATCACTTAACTCCAGTGAGAATGGCTTTCATAACAAAGTTCCAAAACAACAAATGTTGACATGGATGTGGAGAGATAGGAACACTCATACAGCACTGGTAGTACTACAGACTAGTCCAACCTCTATGGAAAGTAGTATGGAGATGAGATACCTCAAAGAACTAAAAGTAGAATTACTGTTTGATCCAGCAATCCCACTACTGGGTATTTACCCAAAGGAAAAAACAACATTCTATAAAAAATATATTTTCATTATATTATTAACCATCTAATGGCAACAGAAAAGGGCAAAATATAGTCCTTGTTAAATAATCATCGAATATGACGTTGTTCTAAAAGAGTTAATATTTCAACTAACATAAGGACAACTCATCTTATGCCTCATATCATCTGTTCTCTATACCAGAATTGTAGCAAATCTTTTTTATTTATTTGTAGTCTGGCAAACCAATAATATTTTATAAGTAGAAGTTTTCTTTTCAGGTCTTAAAATAAAAGTGGATTTTATGATTATAGGAGCATTTTAACAGTAAACTTAGACTCTTAGGTCTACTTTCTCAAATAGAATAGTTTGTAGTTACTGAAATCAAGATGTAAAGAAAAGATGACATTTCCTTCTGGGACAATTAAAAATGGTGTTCCTCTGATCATACCAAGGTATGAGCAGAGTACAAAGCATGTCTAGACAAATACAAGATAAAATCCTTTAATGTTTTTTGATGTGCAAGGCACTGTGCTAGGGACTGGGGGTTCAAAAGGTAAATGCAGTCCCTGATATCAAAGAAGTCATAGTGCATTAATTAATTACAGTACAATATAGTAATCGCTACGACAAAGGTAGCTCAAGCTGTAGTGGAAGAGGGCAGACGAAAATCATGAGTTTGGAATTGCATATATTTGGTTTGAGTTCCTTTTGAAATAACCAAGTGCACTAAACAAGTAGCAATGGATATAAAATTCAGGGGTAAGCAGTTCTTTGACTAAGACATTTTGGGATTGTTATTTATATTAAATAGAGATTGTGTTTAGAAATAAATAATTTAATTGGAGTAGTGCTAGCATTTGTTGAAGACTCACTGTGCATCAAGGACTATGCCAAGTGCATTATGCTCACAATATTATGTTTTTGCAGCAGCCCTTTGGAGTCGGTATGTTCCTGTTTAGGTACATGCACATTAGTGTTGCATAGCAAATAAGAAGAGGAGCTGGGATTTCAACCCATACCTACCTGAACTTAAAGTCTGAACTTTAGACAAGGTGTTTCAATGCACAGTTTCAGTTAGAAAGAGGTAAAGCTGTCCCTGTCATGATTCTGGAAGGGAGTTTTGGAGACCAAGAGCAAGTTTGCTAAATTAGGGCTTGACGAGGCTGCTTAGGATTCCTGCAAAGATTGGCTTTGAAGTATTAATAGAATCATCAGGTCATAATCAAACTTCGCCACTTGCTTACTGTGTGACCTTCGCTACATTATTCATCCTCTCTGAGCATCAGGGTTTTGCCTAAAGAAGAAATTGTAACAACATAAACTTTACAAAAATACTGTGTGGTTTAAAGTAAAACACGTATCAGAACACCTACTCTGAGCTTGATACATAGTAGGTGATCTATAAATGTTTGTTTCCTTCCCTTTGCCCTTTCCTAAAGGGAATCCAGAAAAAGAGAGCTCACTGTCTGCTTCAGTGAATGAGCCAAGGGTTTTGGAAGAGGGCATCTTAAATTCAGGAATCCCTTGAGGATTTTGTTAAATGCAAATTCATATTGAATAGGGTTGGTGTGGGGCCTGAAATTTTGCTTTTCTGATAACATCCCAGGAGATGGTTATGCTGGTCTTCTATGACCACACTTTCCTCAGCAAGGCCTGCATTGTTTCTCTTTCATGTTGTATTAAGAACCCCCAGCTCCAAGTCAATTTTTTCCTGCTTTGCTTTCATACCAAACAAAGAACAGCTGTTTTCACAGTCATGGGTGGTGGCAGAATTGGACATCTTCCCAACACACTGATTGCTTATTATTTGGAAGAATAATTGAAAAGAGCAAAACCTACATAAACAACTACAATAATACTAGTGAGCATTCCTGTACTGCTTTAGAGTTTACAGTTTGCTGTCCTGAAATATTATTACAAGTGTTTCAGCTGTTCCATAGATATTCTTTGATTATTATTATTGTCATCGTCACGTCCCTATGAGCAGCATTGCTATCATCCTACAGTCATCAAATAGCATTTATTGAGAACTTACTGCTTACCAGGTACTATGCAGGGCAATGATGTGCATGATCTCAACCAATCCCCATGACTTCCTCGTGAGTTAGATACTATTATTATCCCCATTCTTTAGATAAGGGAAGGATGCTTAGGGAAGTAAAATAGCTTGCTTAGTGTTAAAAAGCAGGACCTGAATTCAAAACTGGGCATGTAGCCTACAGCCCATGTTCTTAACTGCTATGCCACCATGATGTCAATTCATTTTAGTTAAGATAATTGTTCACAACTTTTATAGATATGGTGAGCATGTTAATTGTTTCAGTTTTAGAGTTGAGGACCCTGAGGTTCATATAAAATAAATTAATTTCCCAAATAATTGGGTAAAAGGTGAGAGCCAGACTCAAGTAAAGGTTTCTAACTCCAAGTTTCACATTTTCTAGCACATTTTGCAGATCTTTAGATAAAAATAGGGTAGGCAAATTATGAAGTCCATATACACATGCATTCCTATTTCACATATGCATGCTGTAGAAACAGATCCTTTCATTTCACAGCCTATGGGTCTATAAACATTCTCCTCTTGTTTCAACGTTCTTGAGTTAGTAATAACATGGTCCAGTTTTTATCTTTGGTTCTATTTTCCATTTGAGCATTATTTTATTTCTCCTGCTTTTCTTTGTTTCTGGCAATGATTTTTTACATTATTAACTACATAGCTTTTAGTCACCCTTTGAAGAGGTCCTACTGAGTAATGATCTTCTTTCACCTTCTGGAGGCTGGGGAAGGAACTCTTAAAAATATTATTGGCTGGAAGCAATGTTCATCTTTAGCTCAGGAAAACATCATCACTGTATCTCTTAGTTGTTTTCTTTTCTTCACTCTTTTTGTTTATTCTCATTCTCTTTCTTTCTGCCTTTTACTCTGTTTTTTTTCCTTTCCACCTTGACTCCTTTACTTCTCTCTGCCTCTCTTGAGTTTAAGAGGTAAACAAGCGGCCGGGCACGGTGGCTCACACCTGTAATCCTAGCACTCTGGGAGGCCGAGGCAGGTGGATCGCTCAAGGTCAGGAGTTCGAGACCAGCCTGAGGAAGAGCGAGACCCCGTCTCTACTAAAAAAAATAGAAAGAAATTATTTGGACAACTAAAAATCTATATAGAAAAAAAAAATTAGCCGGGCATGGTGGCGCATGTCTGTAGTCCCAGCTACTCGGGAGGCTGAGGCAGGAGGATTTCTTGAGCCCAGGAGTTTGAGGTTGCTGTGAGCTAGGCTGAAGCCACGGCACTCTAACCCGGGCAACGGAGTGAGACTCTGTCTCAAAAAAAAAAAAAAAAAATAAGAGGTAAACAAGGTATTCCCATTTAAAATTTCACAATTGGTTTTCTGCATTTATAAATGCAATGTGACTATGTGGCATCATGTGAAGAATTGGGCTTTGCAGTCCAATAGAGCCAGCAAATATTTTATCTTTACCTTTTGTTGACTTTGTAATCCTAGGCAAATTGAAGTCTCTTAGACTTAATATTCTCCTCTTTAAAATGGAGGAATCATACCTTTTCCACAATACAGATAAAAACCTAATATTGCTTGAGACAAAGAGAAGGTACACAATGAAAAGCTCCCCTCCAGTTAAAGAAAATAGGAAAAAAAAAAAAAAAACAATTGGGGCCAGGCATTCTTTTTAGTGTTTGTCTCTATAAATTGGCATGGCTACCTCTTGCACCAGATTGTAAAATTTCCATTGGCAGAGACTTCTTCTCACTCATATTTTGTCCCAATTGCCCAGCCCAATATGTAATAGATGCTCAATAAGTAGGGTATTTGTTAAATGGAGCCAAGAGAAGAGTGAGATCAAGCCAAGCATACAGACTTCACTGTCAGACAGGCTGGGCGCTCTCTTTTCACTTTCACCCCTAAAGCAGCCTCTGCTGCAAGGAAAGCATCCAGTTTGGTCCCTTTGTTAGCAATAGATTGTTGGCAGCATTTCCCTCTAAATTGGAGAGTAGAAGAAAAGACTGCTCGACCAGCTGCCATCAACAACTTAAAAAACCTGAATGTTTAGGCAATTACAGTTTTCCCATGGTGTTTCCCGATGCTCTTTTCAAGGATACTATTTTGTTAAGCAACTGAACAAAAGCCTCAGAAAGTAGCATGGTGCTGCAACTCTAGCCCACAAAGATGCAGAAGAACATTGTTTTGCATTTTCTTTCTGGAAGCTTTTCCTACACTGCTTTTGCGGCGCTGTTGCCTAATCCTGACATGCTGATGTTCCCAAGGTTCCTACCCCCTGTGCCCAGAGTCCTGCTGACTCTTCATCTTGTCTTTGGGCAAACTTACCCCTTGCCCAGGCTTCAACAATCATTCCACCAGATGCCTCTGTAATCTCTACACCTCTGATTTGGCTGTTCAACTTTACCCTACCCACTCACCATCTTTTACATATTTTATGAATGTCCCACAGGCACCTGAGCTCATCACAGGAATGAGGTTTATATTCCCCACCTAAACTCGTTCTCTATTTGCTGCCTTACCGAATGGCATAAGCAGCCACTTAAGCGTCACAACAGACTTGTGAGTAGATATTATTATTATTAATACCTTCATTTGGCTGAGGAGGCACCTAAAACTGGAAGAAGTGATGTAGCTGTAAAGGGAAAGAGCTGGCCTTCAATTCCAGATCATCTTACTCCAAAGCCCATGTCTCTTCTAATAAGCTTTACTGGAAAAGGAAAGAAAAAGAAGGAGAAAAAAATGTCGAATCAATTATAAAATCCTCTAACCATTGCCTCAAGTGTCACTCAAATGAACCTGTCTTGCTTCCTTAGACCACCCACCCTGCTTAGTAAAAACCATTAACTGAATAATTTACTGGAATTGAAAATAGCTGAATTTATTTTGTTTTATTACATTCTATGATGATACTATTTGAGATTACATTTGTGAGTACTCTTTTCCTCAGCCATTGCTGAAACAAAGTCCTTATCGATAGAAAGTAATTTCATAATTCTGGGATGGCATCACTGCAACTATGGATGAGGAAGTGACAAACTGATTTTGGGCTCTAGAATAAGCACTTATTTGAGAGCCACTGTGAGCAAAACACAATTCTTGCCTCATATGCAAGTCGTATATAAAATAGCTAAGAGGTTTTAATGTTTATAAAGATAACAGTTTAAGAGATATGTAGTGTTTCCATTATTCTTTTTTTATCATTGTCTAGGTCATCAATGATGTTGAGTCTAGACATTCTAAAGTCAGCTTGATGTGGTACACTGAGGAAAAGGGAAAAAATTGGAGAATTTATAGGGCTCTGTTTGTTTGATTTTTGCTAAGGAATTTTCCACTAGAAGAGATTCTCTTGCCTCGTTGAGGTGACGATTCATTTTTGGTAAACTTCTCTATCATCCAGAATTGATATAATGCTTTATATTTAAAA
>NW_012149108.1:2784518-2810410 GCF_000956105.1 Propithecus coquereli | reverse complement strand
AATTTTATTTAAACAAAAACACTTAAAATATATCTGTAGTACAAGGTGCCTAATTTGGAACCAGATTAATATGTCTTTTTGTGTAATCTTCTCAATACTTCATGAACTCATATGACACTGCATAGGTAACATAGCAAGTACCAAATGGTCAAATTTCTATTTTTAAAAATTTTATATGGAGAAGTAACTGGATGGAAATAGCTCTCAAAGGTCCAGTGGACTTTGTGTAATGCATAAGGTAATCCTGGGCTCTGCATGATGTATCATAGGTAGAAGGATGCCTGGTAAGGGGAGAGGAGCCACCAGGCTCTCACAGACAGATACATAAATGTTCTCCATTGCCAGAAAGTCTTCTGCAGCTCTGAAGACTCAAAAACAGAGATCGATGAGAAGCATATGGGATTAAAATCAGGTAGTTTTGGGTTTGGATTTTACTCTGAAACTCTTCCTAACTGGTAACCTTGAGCAAGTCCAATTATCTCTATAACTTAGTTTCTACATTTTAAAAATGACACAAAAATATCTCAGTGACAGAGTTGTTGAGGCTTAAATATTTATTGTTGCTATTATTAAGACTCTAGATCAATGCTTAATACATGGAAGAAACGTAGCCAGGCATAGCTATTATATTGCTGTTTGTCTGTCAAAATCACGTTGTCTAAGCTTGAGAGATTCTATATGAAATAGTCAAGGTATTATATGGGGACATATCCCATTTAAGTAATCAAAACTCATTTCCTTCTACACAAAGCATTTTCCTCCCCAATAATAGAATAGTTATATTAGAAACCAGGTTAACAAACACTCATAAATTAGTGAACATCAGAACAAAGCAAGATGGACTTAACGTCCAACTCCTAGGTATTTACTGAAGAGAAATAAAAACATATGTCCACAGGAAGACTTTTACTCAAATGTTGATAGCAGATATATTCATATTATCTAAAACCAAAAAAAAAATGCAAATGTCTATCAATTGATGAATAGAAATTATAAATAAATTTGGTATATCTATACAATAGAATACTATTCAGCAATGAAAAGAAAGGAAATATTGATATACACAAAGCATGAATAAAACTGAAAAGTATCATGCTAAATTAAAGAGGTGACACATAAATACAAACTATGCTTTCATTTATATGAAATTCTAGAAAAACAAAAACTGTATTGACAGAAATCATATCAATGGTTGTTAGAGACCAGGTGTAGAATGGGAATGTATTGACCACAGAGGGAAGGTTTGGGATGTTGGAAATAGATATTAATAAATTAATATTATCACTGCCTTTATAGTACTGTATACATTTCTCAAAATTTATCAAATTTCACACTTAAAATTGATGAATATTTTTGTAGGTAAAATATATCTCAATGACATTAATGAAAGAAAAATAAAGAATAGAGCAAAAGATGGTTACAATATTAAGTGACTCTCTTCAGTCAAACCCAAAGGTATATTATTTCCTTTTTTTCTTGTGACCAGATTGTTCTATTAATAATATGCAAAGACATGGCCAAAACACAGAATCTTCCAAACATCACATTTCATTCTACACGGATCTTCTAGCACCTAGATATTATTGCCCTCATTTTGCTGATGAGGAAACCAAAACTTGATGAGACCATGCTGCTGAAATGTAGAAGAGCTGGCCTTCAATCTCAGATCATCCCACTCCAAAACCTGTCTATTTCAATAAGCTCTACCAGAGAGAAAAGGACAGGAAGAAAAAGGGGCGAAATGCTATAACCACAATAAATATACACACACACATGCACATATACAGAAAATAAATGATTTAGGAATAACTGAGAAAACTGTATTCAATCTCTATTAATATATTCTTTTTGTAATTTTAGCTGTTCTACAAGTAAAATTTATTTTGCCTAGGTCGGTAGTAAATGGTGTTGGCAAAATCCTTTCTCCTATTCTTCCTGGACACACAGAATACATTTCCCAATGTCCCTTGCCATTATATTGGTCAAGTGACTGGATTGTAGCTGATGGGATATGAGCAGAAATGATATGTACCACTTACAGGCATGACCATAAACCCTTCAACATGTTCCTCTATGATTTTGCTCTTTTCAACCCGAGGAAGGAGATGGTCTCAAGAGCAGCCTTGGGAGTTATGAATTGAAGATGTCAGAGATCTCATAGTCTTGGTTCATGAATGACTGCGTAAAGAAGAGCTTTTCCCCTCAACACATACATCCACACCCACAGTACGACCAACTTACTCCTACCAAACTGGAACCAATCTCTCCTGTAATATGAGCAATAAATAAACTTCTATTGCATTGAGTTAACCACTCCTGCAGATCTATTTTTCACCATAATATAGCCTATCCCAGTAAATATAATAGTTTAGAGGCAATATAGGGCTCAGGGTTAAAAGGAATAACCTTAAGTAAGTTAAATTTAACAGAGTTTAATTGAGCAAAGAACGCTTGACAAATCCAGCAGCTCTCAGAACTGGAATTGCTTCAGAGAACTTTGGTCTGCAATGTGGTCAGACAATATGTATAGATAGATAATGGAAATGAGGGACAAAAAATTAAAGTGAGGTATAGAGACAGTTTGATTAGTTATGGTTTGGCATTTGCCTTATTTATTTATTTTATATCAGAATGTTACGGAGGTACGAACGCTTTGGTTACATAAATTGCCTTTGCACCACCCAAGTCAGAGCTACAAGAGTGCCCATCCCCCAGACAGTGCACACCACACCCCTTAGGTGTGAATTTACCCATCCCCTCTTCCCCCCTCCCACCTGCTGAACACCTGATGAATGTTACTTCCATATGTGCACATAAGCCTTGATTGATTAGTACCAAGAATTTGTCTTATTTTGAAATAGTTTGAAGAGTTGGCTGCCTGCGATTGACTGAAGTTCAGCTGCTGTGATTGGCTGAGACTCAGCTATTTGTTACAAAAGTATACTTCTAAGTTAGGCTTTTAGTTTATGTACTAAGTTAGGTTGCAGGCCCTCATGTAAGCACTCGAGTATGGAGGCATCTTCAGGCCAAATTTAATTTGATATAACACTCGCATCATAGCAGGCTGAGTAGTCTACTCTGGTTTTTTAATTAAGCCCCTGCCAAATATTTGATCATATTATTTCCATTTCAAAGTATAGCCAAGTCTGGACATTCCATCCACAGTAAAGGAGATAGTTTGCCCAAAAGTCTAGAAGTACCTGGACTTTGGTGCCATCCACATAGAATCAGAAGCCCCTGGACCCAGGATTGTCTTCCTAACTAAGTGCAAAGAAGTGATTTTAAGGAAGAGTACAAGAACCCTGATAAGGACTTATTCTTAAACCAAGTCTATTAAGACTCTATCTCCTAGAAAATCAGGTCAAGTCAATGTTCGTAAACTTCACCACTTCTAGTACAAGCCTCTTCCCAGGAAGGGGCATGTATAAGAGGAGGGGGTTGGACTGCAGAGTAGCACTAAGTTTCCCTGAAACAATCCTCACATCATCCAGATTCCATTTTTCTTTCCTTGGACACTGTCCAGATATGCATTGCCAACACTAGTTTTCCTCTCTCTGCATTTTTCTGAGCTGCCATCTCTGACAACCTATTTTCTCTTGATGTATTTTTTTTGCTGTTCTTTAACTCAGTTGATACCAATGAGTCAAGTCTTGTTCTGGCTTGGGAACTATTCATTCTGCTTAAGAAGACTATTCATATTTCTAAACCCATCCATTATGTGTTGATTTTATCAGTCAAATGTTCAGAGTTCTCTGGAGACATTCAGGCATTATTCAGCCAGTGATTCATTCCAACTCACCAGTATATAGAGAAAGAAGGAAAAAAACCCAATAGCTTAAAAAACAAAAGCCTCACCTCATTCAGCATCTGTATTACAGAAGTAATCAGCTAAATGATTTGCTTATGTTTGGTTTTGTTAGATAATGTGGTATACAAGAAAGGACTAGTTAGATCTAGGTTCAAATACACAAAACCTATTGAGGATGTGCAAGTTACATCAATTCATTTTTGACTCTCTCACCTATAAAATAAGAAAATTAATACCATATGTTTTGAGTAAGTGTATAAGATGTACTAATTTTCTCTGTTCTCAATTCAACAGAGTATAGACAGCACTGTGTTTCTCATTCCTGTGGTTGCATTACATTCTATACTACAGATACTTTCATTCACTTGTAAGGTATTTCTAGAAAGTTCTCAAGTATCAAATGGGATGTCTAATGAAATGGCCTATTCAAATCACTTGCAAACTGGAGGACCTGATTGGCTTTTGATAAATTATGTACAAATAGGCCACAGATGAGAGCAACCTGCAGCGTTGAACTTGCCAGAGCTTTCAGATTGACAGGGACATTGGCACCACGTGCCTGTGACTGAGGAGCCAGTGGGTGAGCGCCCTGATGCATTATGGCCTGGTCCAAGTCCACAGTGCAAACAAAAACAATTACTATCTTCTTTGCTGCATTTAATATTGGAGTATATCAACTCTCCTCACAGAATTAAAGGCCCTCTGTGAAAGAAGTCTTTGGGACTATTAATTGAATCTTACAAGGAGCTGTAATTTCAATTAGCAACGAAGAACCTGTTCATTTTATCTGATAATAAATCAGACTAAGTACACTGAAAATTTTCTAATCTTGGAAGTATATAAATAGGAGCTGAACAATAATTTCTCAGTATAAAAATGGTGTGGCAAGACTAACCTGAAACTTACTAATTGTGTGACCTTGTGAAAGTCACTTAACCGCTTTGACTTTTACTTGTATTATCAATAAGTCACATTCATAAGATCCTCTATAGAGAGTTATTATAAGGAATAGAAATATCTATCAGGTTTGTAGGCAATAAGTGACACATGGTAGGCAGTAAAATATGGTGGCAATAGTTATTATTTAAAAAGAAATTTCTTACACTGATTTGTATCATTCAAAAAGTCACTACCTCTGGGATCCTTTTGTTTGAAATGGTGGCAATGTCACCTACTCTGTGGTGTTTTGGTGTGGAGCAGTGGGGCAGGAGTTCCACAGCCAGCGAGGGTACCGGAGCGGTCAGCAGCAGCAGGTAGATGAGACATAGTCTTTAGTGTTGAGGTGATGCCGCACAGTGAAAATGTGGCGAGCACTTATATATGGCTGGGAACAATAGTGGCAAGATGTCAAAGCGAAGGGATGATCACCTCGGTCTTACATAAGAGGTGGCCTCATGGTTACATGCACGGTTACATAAGCATGCTGACTCACGCCGTACTAGATGGCCCACCAAAAACATGCTGGCAGTCATCTTGGTTTAGCCTAAGAAACCTATTGCCTATACAGATGGATTTCCCCTTACGGGATCAAAAAGATAATACAAATACAATTGCTTTGTGAACTGTAAACATTCTGTAAACATAAATAATTTTTGCAATATACATGTCATCATCATTATTATTATTATTACTGTCCTTTTCAATTCTAAATTTGTTACTCCAGATACAAGAGAAACAAAAGAATCACTGCCTCATGGGGGAAATGATTAATGTTTTCCTCCAAGACTAGAATATTCTTTTATTAAAAAAATCTATTGAGCCAAATATTGACTTAAAACAAAACAAAACAACAACAACAACAACAAAACACCAGAATCTTACAGACTTCTCTCATCCAGTTCTCAAAGAGTATTTTATACTCTAATCATCATGAGCATGTTAGGTAACTACTGATCACCTATTGAAAATCTCCATTTAATAACTGCATCACACTTCCCTTATGATACTTACTGAATCAGTCCAAGTATCTTTCCCTTTCTCCTTGTAATGTCAATGCTTAGCGAATACATATAACAGGCCCCACCTGATTTAGCTATTCTGATTAGTACTTTAGACTTTGGCCACTTATATATTTTTTCAATTAACATTTGTTTGCAGCTTCTTTAATGTCTTATTTCTTGCTGATCAGACTCTTTGTTTCCTTATATGGAAATGAGATAAAATATGTTCCATGTGGTCTCATTGAAACCTTAGGGGATACTATCATGAATACATTAGCAGGGAAACAATATTATTTTTTATGGCATCAAATGTATGTTCTATTCCCCAAAACATTAAAAAGTGAATATTATAATAAATGAGAACAATAGGAAAAGGGAATTTATTTGTTCAAGGCTCAGTTTCAACACTTGGACCCTAATGTACTAATTAATATAAGAGACCAACTTATCAAAAAAGTGTTATAAGATAAATTTTGAGTACCCTTGCCCAGACTGCAGAATCCTGATTCAATTAAGAATTGTTCTGAAGATTTTCAGTGACCAGTACTCATCTTTGGCATTTTTGAACACACAAGGGATAAAACAAAACAGTCCCTCAAGGTTAAGGAATCATCTAGCATATTGTGAAATATAAGTCTTCGAAACTGAAAATTCACTTCTCTGCAAGGAAGAAAGAAAGGAAGGAGGGAAGGAAGGAAGGGGAAGGGAGGAAAGGAAGAAAGGACTCCAGGAAGAAAGGTTAAAACCAAATCTGAGTTGAAGTCTCCTTCTTTTTCTGGAAAAGAAGGACCCTATAGATGACCTCCTCGTGGCTTGTGTGGACCTTCATTACTAGAAGCGTCAGATGTGAAGAGTCAGTATTCCCTTGGGCAAGGAATGAAAACAGAACAGAAAGCCATAGATACTTGCCATTGTCTCTCTACATGGACTGTTTTATTAAACAAACTTTACTTTGTAGAGTTTTTCTGCTTCATTGCCAAAGGTCATTCATGATCACAGCCTATCAATTTACCATCATCCATCCATTCATCCACCTATCCACCCACTGTCATCACATACTCATTGAGAATCCACTGTGTGCCAGGCATTATAGGTAACGAGTATATAGAAATACAGAAAGCAGAGTATCTGTTTTCAAGGGTATGCCTTCAAGTATAATACTTGATTTTAAGGGTACTATATATTTCACATAGACGTTTAGAGAGACTGAATATTAATAACAAATCCATGCGAAGGTATAGTAGGTTGTCAAAGCCACACTAATGAGGCAAAAAGAGAAGTGGCTGAATATGCGTATATAGACCTAATCATTAGAAGCTTGGAAAAAACAGAGTCAAGCAGGTTTCCATATGGCTCAGTTTTGCAAATCTTTTGACATACCAATTGTTTAAAGGAAAAGGGACAGAATTTCCAAACTTTTTGGACAATGGAAACTTAACTTTGTTTTAAGTTTGCTTTTGTTTATCACAGAGCAATGACTAGTAATTCTTTGGAAATTAAATTGCAGATGATGAGAAGCCATTGGATGATTTTAAACCAGGTAGATCATGGACAGGTTTAAATTTTAGAAAAACACTGTTACATCAGTGGCAGAATAATTGTAAAGAAACAGGTAGAGGATAGGGAGGAGAGCAATTGAAGGATCTATACATTAGTCCAGGTAAGGAACAAAGAAGTCGTAGGAACAAGGATAGTGGTAGTTGAAAGAAAAAGGAATACATAAAGAGCCTGTTGCTTTTCAGAACTTCTGGTGGGATTAGACTGTATGGAAACTAAGGAGACTAGAAGGAAAATTAGGGAAAAATGATGTGTGCATTTGTACATATTGAATTTGAGGAGCCTTGGGTATGAATGTCCAGTAGGACGTCCTGGCATTGTGCCTAGGGAGCCGTCCAGATGTAGGTAGAAGTGAAAAGTATGGTAGTAGATACTTTCGAGAGTGATAAAGGCTAGAGCCTAAGCTTCTTTATAATTTTGCAGAGAGCAGGCTCTGATTAAGGAGACCACTATTACACGTTGGACATTTATGACATAGTGTCTCCAGGTGTTCCCTGGTACAGGTGCTTTATCAAACTCACCCACCTCCCCTTCCAAAAGTTCAGGAGGAAAAAAGAGCTAATATATCACTTAACCATTTACTACAAAAAAAAAAAAAAAAAAAAAGGAAAGAAAAGAAAAGAAAGAAAAAGAAAAAAAAAGCGAAGTGCAATTATCTTTTTATGAGGTTTTAAACACTCTATCTCTGAGAGTTCAGATTCCACTAAAATTTTTCTTATAAGACCACCTTAGAAATAATTTATACATACAATTGGCCCTGGCCCTCTTTATCTGTAAATTCTGCGTCTATGCATTTAACCAACTTTGTATCAAAAATTTTTGGAAAAAATTGTCTTTATACCAAACATGTACCTTTACATTATATTAGATATTATATTAATAAATAATCTAGAGGTGATTTAAAGTATAGGGGAGGATGTACATAGTTTATATGCAAATTCCCTGCCACTTTAAATCAGGGACCTGAGCATCCATGGATTTTGGTATTCATAGGAGATCCTGAACCCAATTGCCCACAGATACCAAAGGATGACTATACTATGAAGTTCAAGGAAGAAACAAAAATAAGAAAAATATGTCTACAAACAAGGGCTCCTTGGGGGTTTGTTTTTTTCCATGACATGTAAAATCTGTTTTAGAAATGTCATATTTTGCTATGAATTCAGATTTCAAACAACTGTTTTATGTTAACTATAGAGATAAGTTTTTCCCTTAATCTTTCACCTGGGGAATGAGTTAAGTAAAACCGGGCATTAGAAAGTAATAAGAATATTTGACTTTTAATTTAGCTTCCTTTTATATTTCAGTAACTTCATCCAACCGCAATTTATTGTGATGATGGAGGAAGGAGGCGGGTGTGGTCTGTGGCACAGGAGCAGGTTGGATGTGTAGATGTAGGAGCATTCCAAGCCTCTAACATGTTTTTGCAGTAGTGGAATTAGGTCCATTTCTCTTCTGGTTTTGCTGCCAACTACCTGCATGACCTTAGTAGGGTTACCTCATTTCTCTAAATCTCACTTTCTTTATCTGTAAAGTAAAGTATTGGACTAAAAAAGTTCCCTTCCAACTTCATGCTTATACAAACTTACCATCTTTTCTTTGAGGCTTCTTATTAGTATTCCAAAAAGTTGATTTAGAGAGGAATGTGATCAAAAAGAACATACTTCATGTTAAAGAAAAGAAACCTTCCTAGTTGCTAGCATTTCTCAGTCAGAATATATGGCCCTACAGGATGGAAAGTACGTATTGCATCTTTTCTCAAAATAATAATACTATTAATCCAAAGTGGTAGTGATATTCAAAATATCCATTCCAGAGGAACCATTTTCATTTATTCTTAAATTTCAATTAGCATATTTCTGATGATTATAAGTGTTGAATGATGGCTTTCTAAATCCAGAGTATAGATATATTATTTGCCAACTCTTTACCTATGTTCGTTTCACATCTATCATTAATTCTAATTCTGTTTAAACTAAAACAATCTGATGTACTGTATGATTCCTAATTCTTAAAATTTTCTGGGTTTAGCCATTGATAGCATCAGAAAACATACTGTGGCATTAGAAATGACTGCAGACCTCTTCCAATGGTTTCTTTTCTTCTTCTTTTCTGTCCTCTGCTGACTGCATGCTGTATTATTTATGACAGAATGGAAGGCTCACAGTGAAATTCTTGATTGTACTGTATCCATATAAAAGGTCATTTGAAAATCTGAATGTTCCTAAAATCCTTTGAAATTATGTCTTTCACTTCAAAGGAATGTTGCTTGAGAAGACGCGATAGTAGCTATAAATAAGCACCAACATTCACTCCCCTTTTAAGGATTTTACTTTAAATTTTCCAAGAAAATTTGGTCTGTTTTTAATATAGAAAATAACTACAAAGTCAGTGGGAAAAGATTTAGATTGGGGAACAGGATGAGGAAAATATCTTATAAGGTACGATTGACATTATCAGAAAAAGGTAAAAGTTGGAGATTTGTGGGGGTGGATGTTGAGAGAAATGACCATTCTCTTTTCCCAAGAACCCTGGCCAACTGGGTAATAAATGAATCATAGCCAGTGGCTGGAAGGAATGTTCTCATATATATTTTACTGAGAGAGTTCTGTCTATCTGAAAGAGCATATATTATTGAAAACATTATTTTTATACCATCTACAGCCCCTAAACACATACATCAAAGCTAAGTGGGGAAAAAAGGAGTTAGTCTTAATCCTGAGAAAAGACAGGCAAAATAAGACACAAAATTAAATTGAAAAAATAACTTTCTCGCAGATCATAGTACTTTCCTGTTTTTAAAATGCAGCTTTAATTTGGGGTTAGTAAAATTGATTTATGCTCTTTGGTCTGAAAATATTCCCACACAAATTGAATTCCTGGATGATGCTGAACTGTATCAAGTATTTAGTCTACATTAATCCACTACTTAAATATCCTCTAGCAACAGGTGTTCCAGACATATTAATGGATGTTATACCCAGTGGAGATTTTGTAAGCAAGCCTTATTTGGGGTCTTTATTCTGTTTTGTTACCTATGTGATTCACATATAACTCGCTCTGAATTGGTTGTGAGTTGTTTGAGGAAGGAGCCTTCTCCTTAGCTGTTCCTGTGTCCCCAAGGTTCAGCACAGTGACTGGCAGGTAGGAGGGACCTAGTGAGTGCCAGCGCTCTTCATGCAGTGTAAGAATGCTGCAACATCACCCATATTTTTACCCCTTCCTATCATACATGGTGGAAATTTATTTCCCTGGTGATGGTGACTAAAAATGTATAAGCTACAAAGATTTTCCCCCAAGAAAGTGAAAGAAAAAAAAAAGGAACAAAACTGAGCACCTACTATCTGTTAGATTCTGCCAGAGGTTATCAAATAAATTGTTTATTTGAATCCTCACAGAACTCTGACAAGGAGGTTTATTATCACCCCAGTTTACAAATGAGGAAAAAAGAAGGCTCAGAAAGATGGGTTAACTTATCTTTGGTCTTTAAATTCTCTAGTGGCAGAATCAAGATATGAATCCCATGTGCTTTTCAGATTGTGCTGAAGCATAGCCATAGAAACAATCTAGAGTGCATGTGTGTGTTTTTGCATAGCGTGTGGTTATGGAAAGAAGGGAGTGGGTATATCAGCTATCCTTTATGAAGGTCCTTTAAGTAATTTTGATATTTAATAAAGTGGAGACCAGTCAACTAGTACATCCTGTTACCTATACTGATCCATTGTGCTAGAAGATAAATATGGCCAACGAAATGTCTTTCCAAATAGCCTTTGAAGCAATCTCCCTCTGCTCAACTTCTGGAATACTAGGGAGAACATGATCACATGCTACCTTGTAGTACAGACAGTCCCATAAATAAATGTCTTACCTCACAATTAAGGAGTTTAAGACCCTCAGGGTCAGGACCATGGCTGATCCTTATGAGTAAAATCATATTTTATCTCATTTCCTATCCATCCCATTGCCTCAAAGCCCTTATTATTGTTCCATCTGATCATCTTCCTAAATGACCTCTGGCATTCCTCCCATCCCGTTAGCTCAAATACAGATGTGATCATGGGATGCTTTTGCTTAAAACTCTAGTAAATCCCCATATACCTCAAGACAAAATGCCAACGCCCTAACATAGTATTTAGGGTGTGCTTAATCCTGCTGTGCCTTCCTCAGCCATTGTATATGCTGCTACTTCCTACCACAGATCTCTAAACTCCGTCTGCAGATAGCTCCTTCTTCACCTGGAACACCTGCTCACTCATTGCAGCAGCTTCAGAGAGGCCCCCTCAATCTAGAATATGTCCCATTCTCTCCTCAAATTGAAAAAATGACTACTCATC
Organism: Propithecus coquereli; assembly: GCF_000956105.1. Classification (NCBI taxonomy): domain Eukaryota; kingdom Metazoa; phylum Chordata; class Mammalia; order Primates; family Indriidae; genus Propithecus; species Propithecus coquereli. The sequence continues at coordinate 2,798,771 of NW_012149108.1, read as the reverse complement.
TCTTAAAACCTCTCTTAAATATAGTTTTCCCCATGACATCCTTCCCAGCATTCTCATAGAGTTAGTTGTTTCCTCAGCGCTTTGTACATGTCTCTATTGTAGCATTTATTACATTCACTGAGAATATTTCCTTGTTTGTCCCTCACCTACACCTACACATATTCTGGTGTAATGTTTGGCCCATTTTTCTGTCTGCTCAATAATTATTCACATTTGTATCCTCTTAGTTGTTAGAAGAGCACTTCCATGTGTGTTCAATCTTTTGGGGGGAGGGATTGCTCTAGTTCCATTCCACAGATGAAGAAAATGAGTCTAAGATAAAGTTATTCACAGAAAATTATTGTTAATTTAAAGAGCAACACCATACTGGAAATATTTCTTAAATGATCTTGCTGAGATCATAATCCAATCCACCAATAAATTAATGTCCTATGTTTCTTCCACAGTAATGGCAGCATGTCCATACAATTTTGACATGTATGTCCAATTTTTCTTTCTACTTTAGAAGGTTTCTTTTAAAATATCCTTTTTCCTTTTCTTGACCTTTTTCCCTGATGGAATCATTGGCATATATGAACAATTATTTTTTTATTAATTACTGTCTAACAGCATTATGGAAATAACCATTTTTCAAATTGTGAAAATTATCATCTTAATATATATTTATTCTGTACAGATTTGGCTAAAATTTTGCTAATGCAATACAGTTGCAGAGATGAAAATCCAGGGTTATATCCTCAAGGAAGTAAATTAATATGTTGATGGCAAATTTATTTCACCTAATTTGATAATCTTTCATCACTTATAGTGACTCCTTTTGCATTGTGTGAAGAAGATTTATGAGGCTGTGTCTATCCTTGATAAGGAAGGACATTATGATCAACTAGTTATGTCTGCAGTGAGAAAAGTATGGGAAATAGCTAAACACAGGTAAAAAATGCCTGGCATAGTGGACAATTCCTTGGATTTGTTTAGCAATTTTGTTTTTTTCATAAAGAAAATGTGTGTATTTTGGATTTAGAAACAATATGTGCTCATTGGACAAAAATGAAATAATATGACCATGTTTAGGACTGAAATGGAAACATCTTTCTCAACCACACTTCTCTCTGAGAAGGCTATCATTAATGTTTTGATAATTATCCTTATATAGTTTACTCTATGTCTATAATATACAAATATTTATATGCTTCAAATTTGCATAGATTATTTCACACACATATATTTATCTTAGACATAGTTCCTTTCTTCTTTAGTTTCTTAAAATGATTTTGTAAGTTTACTGGTTTGTTTGCTGATCCAATGCCAATCTCATCTTCAAACATACACACAGTAAGTGCCCCATGTAAGCAATGTTAATAGTTATCCATGCTGATGGAATCACACCAATATATTTAAACAGATATATATGTATCTGTTATATCTAAACACATATATATTTATATATACTTACATATAACATATTATATATAAACAAGTATATATATATAAATCGATATTTGTGTATATAAAATATGTATGCAGATATGTAAACATATGTATAGATATTTATATAGATATATGTATAGTTTTTATCATTATTTATTTAAAATCATAGCTATGTTTTACATATTTCCCAAGGTCTTACTATTTTTTTTTTCATTTAAAAAACAACCTGGAATCCACAACTAATGATGCAATGCACACTATCTGGTGGATGGGTACATTTGTGACTTTGATTCAAACAGCACAAGGGCAATTTATGTAACCAAAATATTTGTACCCTCATAATAGTCTGAAATAAATAAAATAAAATTTGAATATTTGCTTAAATAAAACCTAGAAAACCCTCTACGTTAATTGCTGAGCTATTTTCTTTAAATGCTTTTGATATAGTCCACAAAGCACTTTGAAATCTAGTTTTTAATTCAGCTTTAACAAACCAGTGAGGTAGTCAAACCAGGTAATGTTTTTTTTAGTCTCATAATGAGTAAACTACAGTTGAGGGTGATTAAGTGACTTGTTCAGGTGGAATAAGTATTAGATTATAAGAACAAAATGTCGTACCCAGATCATCTTATTCTAGCCCATTGTTGTTTCCATTCCTATAGTAACTGCCACAGTTAATTTTAGAATTGTCCTAGGGATCCTCAAGGGAAAGAAAGAAAAGCTTCTCTGCATGAGAAGCTTTATAATACACTCATCCAAGGTCACTGTCTGTATGATCTACCTGTAAAGTATTATTATACTCATATTACAGAATAAGACTCTGAGATCAACATCTATAAAACATGCCCAATTTTCCCTACCTAGTTAGAGACAAGAATCAAGCCCAGTGTGTGCCGAATGCCAAATCCTACATTTTTTATTATAATATATTAAATTTGGGTCTGAATAATATGTATTCTTTTTTAAAGTTACTTAAAAAATGATCTTCTGAAGCCATCATTTTTATAAACCATTATTTACCTTTTACCTCTTTCTAGTAAATGGAGATTCCAGGACATAAATGTAACAGAGATGAAGGAGATCTTCTCTGACAGATGGGCGCTTGGTGCCATAGAAACAATAATAATACTGTTGATGAGAGAGAGTACCATTCATCCTCACATTGTAGTCACATTGTATCTGTACTGAATTAACAAGTAATTATATTGGGTCTGGAATTAGTACTCCTGCGTCTGAAGAGAAATACATGTCATCCATAGCCTCCTGATTTTTAAGGAAAAGGTTGAGTGAAACTGATAAAATCTTTGGGCAACTGCAATAATGTCATTTTGTTACAATGTTTGAATAATGGAAAAAATCCACATGTATTTTATATAATCCTATCCTTTACATATAAGCCATACAAAGTGCTATAGGTTTTTTCCATACAAGCAATGCTACTATGTCAATTTTTCAAGGGCATGTTGATATGTGTGTATGTGCATGTGTGTATATATTTCATACCAAGAGACCTTCTTGCTTTGCATTAGATGCCTGGTGTTTGGCATTGTGTGGGATGTATAAAATCCTGATATATAGTGAATGGGTGGTTAAAAATAAATAAAGTGCTGCTTTACCAAGAGGAAAAAAAATGTTCTGGACCTTAGGCTATAGATGGTAATCTAACATACGCCACTGTAAATTGTACATTCTGCTTGTCTAGTTGATTTGAAAAGTCTTAAGATATTTTTAGACCTATAAATAGCATAAGATATGCTTTGTTGTATTTACTGTTTGCCATGAACAGAGTACTCAACTCCATAAAGAGTATAAAATTAGAACAAACTGCCCAGATCTGCATAATAAAATGTGAAGCCAAAAATAAGCAGTTGAGGTAGGCATTATGACGGTGTAAATAGGTCAACGACGTGGTGTCCAAACTTCTTTCTTTCTTGTTATTTAAATGTGCAAGGCTACATCCACAGAAAGAATGAGAGTGGTGTGTGTACATGCATGTACTGTTTAAAACAGTGGTTACTCTGTTACCTGCTATGACTAAGACATTAAACTAAGTGTTGCCACATGTACTATTTCATTTGATGACCATATTAACTCTATGAAGTGGTCATCATTCTCACATTACCAAAGAGTTAATTTATTCTTCCAGTGAGTTATGGCAGAGTTAAGATGTGAAACCAATTTTACCTGGTTCAAAGACTAGTCTCCTCTACTACACCTTAGGCTGCTATTTGAATAGCCCTCATTATTGTCTGCTGACATGGAATTTTCATTAATGATCCTAAACCATGGAGAGTCATTCCTTGTCAGGTGGAAATGTAGTTGCTTTTTTTTTTTCCTCTGCATGGGTAAGAATATAGAAGATAGTAATGCAATTGCAATTGAGTTATATCATTAGTAAATCTGATGTTTTATGTAGCCTCAAGTTGCTAGGAAAATTCCAACATAACTCTCATATACTATTTTGTATTAATATAAATATTATTTGTAATTCATTTCTAAGTCTTTACAAAAGATAGCATTAATTGAACCATTTCAGTACATGGAGTGGTCCAAGACTATATTCAGGACCTTAAAACATTTTCTTTAATATAGTTTACAAAAAATCATCCAAGATTTAAGGACTTAAAAAAATGCATAAGATTCTCTGCTAGACTTAATTGATAAAGCTAATTAAAAAGCTATCATTTATTGAACACTGAAAATGTGTTAGGTATCACTATAGCAGAGGGATGAGATATGTAATTTCATAAATCTTCACACTTACTATTCATTATAATGTATATTATTCCCATTTTATTGCTGAGATACTGATGTTCAGAGAAGTTAAATATTTTCTCCCAGGAAATATGCTACTAAATGGCAGAGCCTGGATCAGAACACGGGTTTTTCAGCTTCAAAGATTTATCTACATTGCAGCAAACTTTGAAATACCTTCCTTCCCAATATCAAAGTTTTAACTTGATAAAAACAGTCTAAAATGATCAGGTGAAGATATCTCTCCCACAAAATGTGTGTGTGTTGGGGGGAATTTCACCTCAGTTACCTTAATGGTCTTTTAAATTCTTCACTTTGAATTGGCTCCATGTTCAGTATTCTCCTGATAGCCTGTCAGAGTGTTATTGAAGCCTAATGTATATCCCTTAACAGAATCAAAACCTACGTCTTAGGTAGATAATCCATTGTCAAGGCTCTAAGTATCTTTCACTAAGACACAAACTCAGGTGTGAGGATAGAGGGAGATATTGATTTCCTTAAACTAATATTTTGGTGCAGAACTTCACAGCAATTTATTTTTAAGTTAGTGAATCAACCACTTAACTACATATACTTTTTGATATTACTCATGTGATAACTATTGCTAATTGACCAAACAGATCTAATGCTTAGTTATCCTGTGTCAGAGCCAAAGTTACAGTAACTTTCAAGGATTTTAGTATTCCCAGATTCTCAGAACCTGAAGTTGGAGGTAAAATTATGACTTTGTCCAAGTCACACTTTTGACAGATAAGGAAACTGAAGCAGATTCCTCTCTCAATCTGCTTGGGCTGCCAAAACAAAAATACCACAGGACAGGTGGCTTAAACAACAGAAATTGATTTCTCACAGTTTTGGGGGCTGAGAAGCCCAAGAATAAGGTGCTGGCAGATCTGGTGTCTGGCTTGTAGTTGGCCTTCCTCATGTCGTGTCCTCACGTGGTAGAAAGCACAAAGAGAGAGAAAATAAGCTTTCTCATGTCTCTTTATGAGGGTGCTAATTCCATTCAAGAGGACTCCACCCTCATGATCTAATTACCTTCCAAAGGCCTCACCTTCTAATACCATCACCTTGGAGGTTAGGATTTCAACATATGCATTCTGGGGGACACAGACATTCAGTTCATACATACATTCCTTCAAGAAAATTTTAGAATCTTCAACGATGATCTAACTCTGCCTGCCTTTCTAGTCTTGTCTCCCCACTTTCTAATTTCTACCACTTAATTCTTGTGAGATACCAAACTACATGAACTCCTCACTCTGCATGGCCCTTGGTCATCAGACTGACACTTCCTCCTCTTTCCCTGTGCCTAGCCTAGTGGCTTCCTCTCCTTGAAGGCTTTCCGTGTCTGCCCCAGGACCTCAATCCTAACCACCTGCATGCTGCACCGTCTGCCCACACAACCTTCTGTCAACCACCATGATAACACATGTTGGACTTTGTTTCTTAGTTTCTAATTACATGGCTCAATTTCTGACTCGTATGTGAACTCCTTGAAAGCAAGTCTGTGTCTTTTTACTATTGTTATTTCAGCCCAAACACAGTGTAGTTACTGAAAAAAAAATTTGATAACTGTATAACTCGATCCCAATATATTACCCATGGGGTAATAAAAGGACGGGGAAAGTATATTCATTTCCTTTAGGGCTGCCATAACAAAATAGCATGAACTTGGTGGCTTCAAAAAACCCAAATGTATTATATCACGGTTCAGAAGACCAGAAGCCTGAAATTAAGGTATTATATGGTAGGGGTGATTTCTTCTGGAGGTTCTGAGAGAGAAATTGCTGCATACCTCTCTCCTAGCTTCTAGTTGCTGCCAGAAATCCTTGGTGTTCCTTGACTTCTGTTAATAGGTGTATCACTACAGTTTCTAGCTCTGTCTTCATATGGCCTCATCCTCTCTGATTCTATGTCCTCTCCTCTTCTGATAAAGACAACAGTCATTGAATTTAGGATCCTCTCTAAATCAGGGATGGCTTCATCTCAAGATCCTTAACTAACTAATTACATTAGCAAAGACTTTATTTCCAAATAAGGCCACATTCTGAGGTTCTGGGAAGACATGAATTCGGGCATATACAATTTAACCCACTATAGAGGGCTAAATGGATGCTGTGGTTGCTTATTTTTCCTGGTGGCAGAGCTGAGACTAGAAACTCCTATTTTCTTAAAGCACACTGTCTCTTAGAGGAGTCATAAATTTGATTTAGTAACTGAAAACCATCAACTTGTTTATTTGCTTTAGAGATTTGAAAAATGGAGACCTTCTTCCAAAATATTCCACTTTTCTAAAAGAAAATAATGGGATTAATTTCTTATGTCCTGTCCTCTGTGTTTGATTCTCAATGGTTTTCCTAGGATGGGAAAGTCTGTAATTAACCAAACTAGGAGAGAGTGGGGTGAGCTAGAGCTGACTCATACTCTGGAGGTTGTGTATGGCTGTATGTACGTTTTAATGCTTCTAACTCTCAAGGGTTGTAATTATCTCAAGATAGGTAAAACTATTTTTAGGAAACAAAAAGAAGCTCTTCTTTCCCCAGACCATTTGTTAAGCCCTGAGACTTGGCGCCAGTCCGTAATCTCTCTCCCCTCAGCTCCCCTCCTCTCCTCTGCATTGTTCTTTTAAACAAAAATATAGGAATTGAGTCAATCTTGTAGTGTTCTTTCTATCCTGTAAAAAATTTCTCAAAAAGCCACAGAGCAAATAAGCCACCCCAAGTCAAAATACTGTCACATGTTTACCCTTTGCTGTGGTCTGTATGTTCATATCTCCCCAAAATGTATATGTTAAAAACCTAACCCAGGTGGTATTAGGTGGTGGGGTATTTTGGGATGAGATCAGGTCATGAGGTCAGAGCTATCATGAATAGGATTAGTGCCTTTATAAAATAGGTTCACATGAGTTCCTTTGTCCCTTCTACCATGTGAGGGAGGACACAGCAAAAAATTTGTAGTTTGCTACCCAAAAGAGAGCCTTCACCGGAACCTGCTGGCACCCTGATCTCTGACTTCTCAGCCTCCAGAATTGTGAGAAATAAATTTCTGTTGTTTATAAGCTGCCCAGTTTAAGGTATTTTATTGCAGCTACCCAAATAAACTAATACTCTTCTCGATTCATTTGTTTCCTGTGATGGGATTTCTTCTCCCAGCTTTCTAGTCACTTTGAATTTTAGTTTGTATTAGCTTCATTCCATCTCTTTAAAGTATATTTTATTATGTCCATTTTACAGATGAGAAAAGTGAGATTCAGAGAGTTGCACTATCTGTTCAGAATTGCATAGCTAGTAAGTAGTAGTGCTAGGTTTCCAACCTAATTCCTCTGATTGCCAAACCCAAGCCCTCTCATGGTACCCTGTGTCTATGTTGAGCTTATCTTATTTAGAAGCTTTCCTTAGAAACCTTGATCCTTCTAAATTTTTATATCACTACAAAGCTGGTAAGGAGGTCAGAGTTGGTCTTCAAATATCACTAGTTTCTCCCTGCTGCTCCACTCATGAACCTTGGACTTTTCTTCAATCTGACATAAGGATTGTTGATCACAGTAATTAAATGACCACCTGCCAAGAATGTTCTGCAGGAGATGGTTTGTCTTCAGTGAGAGGTGTCAAAAAGATTCCATGATTTCCTAGGCCAAATTGGTTATTGAGAAAAGATTTGATATTAGTCACTTCTACCTCATTATAAACTTAAAATAAATCTCTTCCATTTTAATAGAGATTTTAGATTGAAAAGGATTCATTTTTATTGGCACAACTATCCTACGAAATAGATATAATTATGTAAAATTTTCAAATGAGCAAACTGAGTGTTTCTTTTCCCAGAGATATTTTTATTTGAGATAAGTTTCCTAATATTTACATGAAAGTCTCTGTCTCCTGTTTTGTGGATTTCATTCACTCATGAGCATCTATAGGAAGGATTAGGTTAAGTGCAGAAGCCTCTAAAATCATAAGAAATAGTGTCTGCTTATATGACCTGTCTGTTATAGTGGCTTCTGGTTATTGTGATAGTAGAATTAAAGAAAGTAAGCAAGATAGAAAGAGAGAGAGAAAAGAGAAAGAAAGTGAGAGAAGAAAAGCAATCAACAAAATTGAAAACATACTTACAAAGTAAGTCATTCACCTGACAAATGTTCATCAACTGTGTACTACATGTCAGTTACTGGACTAGATACTTGTGATGCAATTATTAATATAAGACATTTTCTCTGCTTACACTCTAGAGGGAAATACAGACAAATAATTATTGGATGTTAAAGTATGACAAAGATGTAAATAGAGTAATAAAGTAATAGAAATCCTTAGCTGGATATTCAACTCAAACTTGGAAAGTGAGAAATCACTCCTCCTTTTACAGATGAGGAAACTGAGTTTTAGAGAAGGACACAGAGAGTGAGTGAGCTCACCAACATCATATCTATTAATAGTAGTTATGTTACTGGCCCATGAGCTACATAGATATTGAAGCTGGGAATTGAGGTTTATACTTATGCTAAGTTACTTTTACTCTGGTGCTTGGAAGCCCAGATCTTGCCTCATGAACATAGTGAAACTTCTAAAATTTCTGAAAAATCCCATTAGAATGGTACTACTGCTACATGCTTTGCTCTCTAAATTCTATCCATATTTAAATAAATGTAGAAATAGTCAGTGGACAAACCCGAGTTTCAATCCTAGGTCTTCTTTCCCCATACACTACTCTTCCAACTCTCCTATTTCTTCTTGCCCAGTGACTCTCAACGGGGTGTGATTTTGGCTCCCAGGGGACACTTAGCAATGTCTGGTGATATTTTTTGGTTATCACAATAGGGCAGGGGACAAGGTGACACTTGCATTAAGTGATTCAGTAGACAGAAGCCAGGATGCTGCTGAGCATGCTGCAATGCACAGGACAGCCTCCAAAACTAAGAATCACCAGCCTAAAATACAGAGTTACTAAAAGGAAATTAAAAAGAAAGATTTTTTTGTTAATTTATATTTTTTAATATCTAGAACAGTATGCCAATATTCAAACCAGCATATCTTTTGTAAAGATTTAAGTGAACAGTAGTATGGATGGTTTCTGCTTTAGTTTGTTTTGTTTTATTTTCATTTCTCTTGGAACACATAATATTCCATTGCCTAGCACAGTGTCCAGCATATATCAGGCCCTTTATATATATTTCTTGAATAAAAAAAGCATTGTTGGATACATTATTATTAATTAATTTTGAGTGTCTACTATTCTTCAGCCAATTTATATACGTACTCTCTAATCTTAAAAATAATCCTTCAAAAAAGGTATTACCATCTACACCTTTTAGATTTAGGTTTCAGATCCCTAAAAATGGCTAAATTGCACTTGGAATCCCTCCAAAACTTTGGGAACTGATAAAAGAGTCCCTGCTGATTTCCTGGGAGTTTATTTTGTGTATATTAACCATTATAAAAAGTAGTTGCTCTACCCACAGAATCTAGAAAGTTGTACAGCATTAGCAATTTTTTTTTTACTAAAGCATATGAGTTTACTACCATTTAAATATTTGTTACTTTAAAATTTACATAAAATCGCATTTTACTACATTTATTCTCATTTAAATTACTAAATATATCACTATTGTGATTTTGGGCTCAGAGCCTTCCCAAATTAGAATTGTTAAAGAAACAAACTAACAAAACCCCTACAGTTTGTGACATTTCTTTTGGAATACCATCCTCATTTGCCAAATTCTTATTTGTTTAATTCTAAACTCTTTCTCTTTGTAAAATTGGAATGCAAAACATGAACATAATAGGACAATTTTATTTCAGCTTTTTACAGAAATGACTTCGGTGAACTGAGTAAATGCATTTGAGTGTGTGCATGTGTGGTACATATGTGCTCAAGAAACATTTATTGGAATAATATTTTGTTTTTTGTAAAAAGCATTAGAGGAAGATGTTATTCCTCATTTTATCAAATAGCTCTTAATTGTGAGGAGGACGGTGACTAATGATGATTTTTGACATGTATTAAATATCAGCTCTGTACCAGGACTTGTGCTAGGTACTTTAGGTATATATCTATTTTCATTGTTTTAATAAGCATGTATGATGTATTTCACTGAGCTTTAAAGACGAACTTAAGAAATCTGAGTAAGCAATAAGCATATAAAAATCAGCTCAACTTTGTTAGAAATAAGATAAATTCACATTACAATGACAATGAAATAACATATTTCATCTACCAGATCTGGAGAAATGAAACTATCCAACTGTTCTCTAGGATGTGGTAAAAATGTGAATTAGCATTACCATTCTGGAAAACAATTTGGCATTACCTAGGAAAGTAAAAAATGTCGATGTTTGCATGGATCATTTTTTAATGAGTGCTTCATTGTGACCAATTCAACATGAGTACTAGTTGTCCATCATGTCAGATTGGGGATGGTGGGATTTATATACTTTTGATCCATCACTATTGCTGTGTCATCAGAATGTCACCTGCAGATACTGTTACACACATGTATCAGGAGACATAGATACGAACGTCCATAGAAGCAGTTTTTTATTTTTTAATTTTTTTTTTGAGACAGAGTCTCACTGTGTTGCCCAGGCTAGAGTGCCGTGGCGTCATCCTCGCTCACAGCAACCTCAGACTCCTGGGCTCAAGCGATCCTCCTGCCTCAGCCTCCCGAGTACCTGAGACTACAGGGATGTGCCACCATGCCCGGCTAATTTTTTCTGTATATTTTTAGTTGTCCGATTAATTTCTTTCTATTTTTAGTAGACACGGGGTCTCACTCTTGCTCAGGCTGGTCTCGAACTCCTGACCTTGAGCGATCCTCCCGCCTCGGCCTCCCAGAGTGCTAGGATTACAGGAGTGAGCCACCGCGCCCGGCCAGAAGCAGTTTTTTAAAATAGCAAAACAAAACAAAATTGAAGAAAAACCTAAATGATTATTGCAGTCAAATGGTGAAGTAAATTGTCTTGTCATAGTTATATAACAGAATGCTATATGGTAATGAAAATCACCAAACTACAGTTAAATATACTCGATGAGATGACTCTCAAACATAAAATTAGATGTAAAAAATAATTTGAAGAAAAATATATTCTATATGATTACATGTATGTAAATTTCATAAACATGAACGATTAAACAATATCTTGCTTATGGATACATAGATAAAGGGGAAAACTCCAAAGTTAGGGGATGGCAGGAGCTTGATTACTTCTGAAGGTGGGGGAGCAAAGACACTGGGCCCCGAGAGAGACATCCGGGGTCACCAATGGTATCTGTCACATTTTGTTTCTAAATCTAGGTATGCCTGGAACTACTTCGTTATTATTTTTCCTTTCAAATCTGTTAAACACAAATTAATTTTACTAAGGTAAACTGTAGGCGAGTAAAATAACCTATCCAAGTTTATGTATGGAGAAGACCCCATCCAGGGCTATGTGACCCAGAGCCCATATCCCCACTTTTCATTTTTCGCTCTGCCCAAGGTAAAATCCTCCTACTGCAGGTCACAGGAAGAAATCATTACCTCTTCTGATGAGTATTTTATTGTCTTTTATCAGTGAAGGCTGCGAACCATCAAATTTCTTCCTTCTTTAACTTAGCTACCAGAAAATTTATTCGAATTTAAATGTTCAACTACAGTAATTAATATTCACTATAAATATCATAAATATTTAGTCCATGTGTTCTCCTTCTTGCAATGATTTCTGGTTTCTCACCTTTAGAATTGATTCATTGCAACAATCTTATTTCATATATATTCTAATATTATAAATAATCTAAAAGCTTTTCTTATGAGTAGTGAAGTAGATGTTTGATATAATAAATAATTTAGAACTTTTACATTTTCTTTAAGTATTTAAATTATTATCTTAAAAGCAGAATCCATTAGATTCTTTTTTGGTCCCAAATTGTCCTAACCCTGTGAATCTAGCATGGTTCTAAAACCAAAAAGTTCAGGATAAAGCAAGTGTACAGAGTTTGTCCTGGGAAAGTGTACATATGCCAGCTGCAGTTTTACCTTTGGAGAACATGCCAAGTTTGTAAACATAAGAATGCCTCTCCAAAATGAATCACCCTTTGAAAAATATGTTGAGCTATAAAAGGCCCTACATAAATACATGATTATCTTTCTATGTACAGAGAAGGAGGTGGGAGGCAGGAGCAGATGATAGATCGCACTGAGTTATTTAGGGGAAGCACTTGGCTCTATTTCTCCACAGCTCTTTAGAAAGCAACTGAGGCCAATTTAATAAAGCAAGTTATATTTAATTGAGGATTCAGCTTTTCCCACACTTTTAAATGTTTCTCTCAGGATGAGGGTTGGTAATTCCCGTAATATATCTGATTGGTAAAGTTCAGTGTCATTAGGAAAGTGGGCATAAGTGGTTTAAACATTGCAAACCAGATTTACATATTTTTGAAAGGCATTTTTCAGTCTATGTACAAAGAAAAGATCAGGGAACGAGGAGTCAGAATGACATCGTTTGTATCTGAGCTCTGCCACTTCATAGGTGCTTGGCTGCTTAACCCATCCAACTTAACCTCTCTGAGTCTTTGTTTGCATTGATTATTAGGAACCTACCATAGTGTCTGTCACAGAGTCATATTTGGACAGTAAATATTAGTTGCCTTGGCCATAGTATGAAATAAACATGAGCTACTAAGTTCATGTCAGTTTCTACACTCAAGCATTAATTAGTTGATTCATTGATTGACCAATTCCTTTATGCATTCAATTTTGATTGATTGATATATCTATTTAACAAAGAATTATTGGGAACCTATTCTGTGGAAAATAAACCTGTTTTTTGGGAAATACTGCCTCACAAAATGTAATATGCATTACCTGAAAGGATATATGAGAAATTAAAGTACTACTTTAATTTCAGCAATATATTCTACAAGTACTCCCAGAGATGAAAATCAGTATGGATTAAGGACAGTAGGTGAAAAACAATCAGGATATATGGTACTTATGAGTGGTAGCAAAGACAGAACAAGCCAGGGCAGAGGATGGTAAAGCCAACCCAAGAATTCAATCTTATCTCCATGTCAGACCTCAGGCCAATCTACAAGTAATAGATCTTTGTATTTATTTTTTTATTTATTCAGTTATCTATCTATCCATCCTCCTATATACTTATTCTTCCTTTCATCCATCTCTCTCTATCCACCAACCCATCAATCTATCCATCAAATTCTTATTAAACCCCTATTAGTTTCCAGGCACTAAGAATACAATCATAGGTCTATTTCTTCAAGGACCCACTACCTAGATCCTGAATGTCCATGGGATAAATAATTCTAGAACATTAGGTTAGTTTGCGTTAATAACATTTTGTATAGATTGGAGGCTATGAACTCGGGGTTTGGAGTCATGAAGACCAGGATTTGAATCCTAGCTCCTCCACATAGTAAGCTCAAGCAAGTTTCTTAGCCACTTCCTATTTAGCCATAAACAAGGGATTGTAACAAAGCATTTGTCATTTGACTGCTGTGTAGATGAAACAAGACAATGTGTGAGAAGCTTGATCCAATACTTGACAAGTCATCATGATGTTGGGTAATACAGAGTACAGAGGAAGAACTAACTTGACTTTGGCGTGGAGATATTGGAGACATTCTCCAGAATGGACCTTTAGAACTGTGTCTTAGAAGTGAGTAGAATTTATTTTCCAGGCAGCAAACCAGGAGGCAGGAATAAGTAGTTTACAGGAGATGGAACAATATTTGCAAAGACATTGAATAGTCTGAAATTTGGGGTATAAAATTCTATTGCCACCTTGGCCTTTTATTTTTCAAAGTAATTTGTGGAAGAGCAAGTGAGGAAAGCAAGGGTCTAAAAGGAAAGAAAGCATGAGAGAGAGTGTGAGAAAGAGAGAGAATTTGAACAAGGTCTTAGCACTTAGAAATTGAGACTTAGGAGGAGCCAAGATGGCGGATGAGACAAGCCGCCAGTCAGAAGGTCTCTGCAAAAAAGACGAATTTTAGAAGAAAGAGAGAAAAAATAAACGAGCAGAGAAACATAGATCGGGTGAGGGTCGGAAGGAAGGGTGCCTGAAACTACAGGAGACTCCACGG
>NW_012149108.1:2730939-2769873 GCF_000956105.1 Propithecus coquereli | reverse complement strand
GAAGAGCTTCACAGGGTTAAACACTAACTTGTACAAATTATGCCTATTATTATTAAAAGGGAATATACTTTTATTTCAAGTCATGAGTTCTCTGATTTGCTAAATGGAGTAAGAAAATATTAGATCAAATTAGAATTTTTAGTGGTTTTAATTTTTTTTAATTTTATGTACAAATGTGTCAGTACATGTTTTTCAAACATCTGATTAAATATAAGCCTTATGATATTTAGTGAACTGCAAAAAATGAGATAAAAAAGCAAGCTCTTCTCTGTGGGATATATTGCACAAAATATATTGTATACAGACAAGCAGAATATATCATTTGATATTAGAACGGGGCTCTTTTGATGGATCATAAAAATATATTTAAAGTGTGGTTAAGAGAGAAGAATGATATTAAACACTTGTAAGTTCCTTGAGAGCAAATGTCTAATCCTGAATATTTACCGCTAAATCTCTACCATACGGCAATGAAGTCTATAAATACTCACTGAGTGCTTAACAGTTCTGTTAAATTAAGATTTTAGAGAGTGGGAATATATTTTCATTTTTATAGTATCTGGAATTATAATATAAGTTTATGAAGTTATATATTACAATTACAAAGTTTCTTACTTCTGAGGATGTCAACAGTGGTTCATTGTCAAAGCACCCAATTTGAAGGGAACTCCAGTTAACCCTTATATAATATCAGACTTACTGCTTCTTTTGATTTCTTGAAGATTTGTTTGTGTATTTTCACCTAGCAAATACTTGACTTTCTGCTATGCACCAGACATTGTATCAGGGACTAAGAAAGGTGAGATACAAATGAAGGTATGAGCCTAACTTGCTCAAGGAAGATGCGAAACAAGAACACCAGAAAACCATCTTACAAGGTGGAAAGTGGCAAGTCCTATGAGCAGTCCAGATAAAGTACTGCGAATCCCATTTATTCCTTAAACAGATGTGTTCTCAACTGTTTTATAATCCATGACCGTCAATTTTTGTGATCAGTGGAAAATATAAGACCTAAAGGAACGAAGTTATGGTGATTAATCAAGGTTTCCTGTCATAGATAGTCACATTGGTTGATTCAGTTAACACTGAGAACCTTCTATGTGCCAGATAGCATTCTAATTACTTAACATAAATTAAGATAACTAAGTAGTATTTTGATTTTTCCTATTTTATACATAAGGACACTGAGGCACCGGGAAGTTGAGTAACTTGCACAAGGTCTCTCAGATAGTAAAAGGTAGAACCATGATTTGAACATGATTTAAACCTAGTTGGACTAGTTCTAGAGTCAACATTCTTACTTAATTTTATCGCATTTGCTGTAATGGAAAAAGGTTTCCCACACTGGAAGACAGACAATTTCTGTGCAATGTGAAAATGCCATCACAGATACAAGTGCAAAGTGTTACCAAAGCTCAGAGAAAGAAAACCTGATCCAGAATGTGTGGAGTCATAGGAGAGGAGTTAAGATCATGCCTAAGTGACCTGCAAGAACAAGTAGGAATTAGAGAATAAAAGAACATAAAGAGCTTAGCACAGTGCACATTAGACGTGATTATAAAAAGGTTGGTCTAAACAGTTACAGAAGAGCTGGTGATGGCATCTTACATTCATCCTGCAAGCTGCACGACCCAGGGGAAGCATTGAGAGACAGGGTCAGATGTTTATTTAAGATGGACTCTGCCAACTAAGTTAACCATGGTTGGAAGTGAGAAAACCAGAGGCAGAAATGGAGAGAAAAACATGGTCTCGGCAGTACATTTGTTCGTGTCGCATATACCCCAACTTACCACCCAAGGGATACAAGATTATGGCAAAGACGATGTTGGAAATTTTAACATGTCAGGTCCTTATGTTGACAAAGATCTCGTTTAGCAGTTATTCTGAAACAAAAGAAAAAGAAAGGAAAAGTTTTAGTAATTCCATGGCTTCTCTTAGGACCATTAAGAAGATGAAATCTTTTACCTATAAATGTACAAGTTGTCACTTCTAGCTGAAGTGAATATAAAACTGTGCATGTCACTAAAGGTCAAGCTCTTATTTTCTAAAGTCACATAGAGATTTGCCAGGAATTGATCTGCTCTTTCCACCCGAGTCTTCTATGTGGGGTCACACAGACAATATTTTGATGTTGTGATATAAATCCCAAACTGTTATACATGGATGGGATTTTCTCCACATTAGCCCATGTTGATTAGGGCATAGCCTTCATCACAAGTTTTTATGGCAAAAATTCAATGAAATGTATGTACCTTTTGTCCTTCAGAGTAGTTAGAAGAATTGTAGATCACAATTGCCATGGGTAGCTGATATAACGATATATTATTCTTCCATTCTAGTGCATTTTGAAGTCAATGTAAGATGCCTCTTTCAACTTTAATAGGGTAAATGAGGATCTTTGTCTTGATTATTAGTCATTTTCCATTTTGTACCATGTGATTGAATAATCATGATAAATGTAAGTGCCTTATAATGTCAACAGAAGTTGCCTATGTTCCACATATAAAATTTTACAGTAAAGTTCTACCCTGTGAGATAGGGAGGGTAAAAAAAAAATAATGGTGTAACTATTATACAGATAAAATATTCAATGTGTTTTACAGATTTTTTGTTGTTGTTGTTAAGTGGGGGGTTTAGAGAACATAAGGAATGATCCTAAAGTCATTTTGCTAAACATTGGTCACCATGTCCAGGAGTCTTTCTAATGTATTGTGATTTAAATTTCTATAATCCATATTTTTATTAATAGTTTTTAAATTTTAAATAATTTTAAAAAGTATATTTCTATACTCAGTCATACTTCTTAGAAAGAGTAACTTTAATTCTATTAATAATTTATGTTATTATTTCTTGTGGTCATTAATTCTATATCACCAAATAAAATAAGTATACTGCTAATTCTTGAGTTATAAATTTTAGACATTTTTATTAACTTGTGCTCTGAAAGATGAGGACTTACTATACTTATACTATCCCCATCTTTCAAGATCAAGAAGATATCCTTGTGGGACAAGGTGTTACAGGTCTCCTGACTTTTATTCCTACTTTTTCACTTTTCCTCTTTGAATTCTTAATCAAGTCATTAATTCCTCTATTTTCAGTTTTTTCATCAATGAAATGAGGCTGATACTACACTAAATTGTATTTATTGGTACTTCCATTCTCTGAAACCTAACATTCTGGAAGCAGTGTCAAATCATGTATAATCTTCCCAAATCCAAGTCTTCTCGCTTCAATTCTGATCCACCTAGCACTAGGCATTGGCTGGGACTTAAAAGTACATACTTTTATTTCCCTTTACTCTGGATTTCACTCCTACAGTGCTCAGCTCTTGGATGATAAAGGTACCTTTAGGGCAGAAAACAAATCTGAGAAGTCGTCCCTATTCACTACCTTCTTCTATTTCTTTAGACTTCACACCCCCAATTCTTTGATAGACATGGCATTGATTCTATGGAATTCTCGTGATGCCCAGTAGTGTTTCTCTTGGGGGATTAAAATAAATAACTTCTGTGCAAGTTCTCTTTACACTGCAAAGTTATTCACCATAGGCAAGTAGTGATGGAGCTATTAGTATCATTGTTACAGTTATTTCTTGGTCCAGAGAAATCCTTAAAATTAATGGCTCACACTCCAGCTAGGAACCAATTCCCATACTTTTCTGAGGGCTAGGATATGAATTCTAATAGTATATCGAAGTGAATTCTATGTCAGCTTCAAATTTTCTACCTTAGGTTAAAATAATATACTTTTTTTGCTTCCTTTGAAGACTCAGTAGCAGACTAGGTTTTTATGTTTTCATATCGTTATGAAGAAAGGCAGAGGATTTGATAACATCTTCAATAAGTCAATATTGGTTGTAGAGTATCATCTGATCTTTCCCTTAGAAATGGGATGATTTCCTGGGGGAAAATACATGAGGATTTGCCTGGTTTGCTTTTAAATGATTCAAAGGCTTGTTCTAAATAAATCTCTCTAGAGAAAGATCTAGCTTAAAATCTTACCACTAAGGGCTGAATTTGCAGTACGTTTCCTGCAAAATATCCACTTACTTACAAATAATAAATGCAATACCACAGAATTTTGAAGAATGACTAGGAAATTGTTTTTGTTATTGCTCAGTTCTCATGATCGTCAAGTCTCTGGTTTGCTGTCTGTCATATTCTCAGTGGCTGGGTCAGTCTCTGCTGCTTACAAATGGCCTGAGTTCCTGGCAAAGTCCTTGGGTGTCTGCAATGCTTCTGAGCACTGTCAGCTTCCTTCTATCAAGGCATATGCTGCCTCAGTCACCATAAGCATTAGACCATGACCAAAATCTCAGAGATGGTGCACCTTCCCTCCCATGCAAGAAATTTTACCAGTACGACTTTTTCAAGTATTCTATAAAGGAAGGCTGCTCTGCTTTCTTCCACAATTTCCATGGCGAAGTACTAACCTTTTACTTGTAATTATCAAAATATTAATAATCCATACCATTTTGTGATTAGCATGTTTATTGAGTACTTTTATACAATTTATGCATATTATGTCCTATCTTCATAATAATTACTATCCTCACCTACAGAGGAGGAAATTGAGACTCATAGAGGTAAAATTACTTTCTTAAGATGACAAAATTATTAGGTGTTAGAGCCTGTCTTTGGGAATGAGACTATGTGGTCTCACATGCTGTCCTTTATTCATTACATCATGCCAGTATTAGAAATCTCCTTTTTATCTCAGTTTGGTTAAGGAAAAACTGTTAGAGAACAGGGGATTTTTGGTGATACTTGAGAGTAAATATCTTAAAGTTTTGAGAAGTATATCATTGCAATTATTCATTATTTCTTAGCACATCACTAGTTTTGGGGATTATACTATGAGCTGAGGATGCAAAATTGAAACAGCCATGAATGACCCTTTCCCTTAAGGACCCCATAGTGTAGTGGGAGAGGGGGAGTGGGTGTCACTTACTCTCATTAAACTATTTGCGTTCGTCAGCATAGGCTAACTGCCATTACAGATAACACCTTGACCTCAGTGACTTAACAAAATAAAAGTATACCACTCAAATCGCAGGTCAACATGGGTGCCGGATGGGGAACAGAGGCTTTACTCAATCATTCAGGGGCCCAGACTTCTTTGATCTTATGGCTATACCCTATATAGATCCTCAGAATTGATCTTCATTGGAGAACGGAGAATAAGAGCAAAGAATAAGAGCATAAAAAGTTCATATGTGTTAGGACAGGTCTAGAAGTGGTCAGCAATGCTTCTGTTCACATTACATTAGTTGGAATATAGTAACATGATCATTCTAACTGCAAAGGAGGCTGGAAAGTATCGTCTAGCTATGTGCCCAGGAAGAAGAGTACTGAATATTGATGAACATCATTAATCTCTGTCTACTACAATGAGAACTAAAAGATGGATATTACTTGACCAATAAGAGGAAGTAAAGGTAATTAGTCAGAGGAGGTGTTCATTCATTCATTTATTACACACGTAATTTGAAGCACTTAATATTTTCCAGGTAATTTTGTAGATATCAGATCTAAAAATGGGATTAAACAGTGTTTTTCCTACTCTCACAACTACTCAACACAATACTTTTGACACCAGATATATGTTTTTCTTTTCCTGTGTATACCAAGCAATTTTCAGCAGATACCAACTGGATATCCTATAATTCAGTTCAGTTCTGACACTGTCTATCTGTTCATCCAGAGGTTAAGGGCTTAGTCCCACAAAACTGATCCCCATGTCTGCTGCTCATTGCAAGTGGTTGGTTGTTACCTATACATCTGACCAGCCAGCTATAAATTGGGAATTCCCATGGCTTCCTCCTCAGGTTTGATTAATTTGCTCAAGCAGCTCACAGAACCTAGGGAAACATTTTACTTATGTTTACTCATTTATAATAAAGGATATTACAAAGGATGCAGATGAACTGCCAGATGGAAGAAATAAAGAGAGCAAGGTATGTGGGAAGGGGTGCGGAGTTTCCATGCCCTCTCTGGGTGTGACACCCTGCAGGTACCTTCACATGTTCAGAAATCTGAACGCTCCCAGAACCCTGTCCTTTGGGGTTTTTATGGATGTCATTATGTAGGCAGGATTGATTAAATACTGGGCCATTGGTGATCAACTTGTCAGCCCCTCTTCACTCCTAGGAGGTGAAGGGTTGGGTTGAACATGGCAACCCCCTAATCATGCCTTGGTAATTCTGGTTATTAGACCCCATCCTGAAGCTACCTAGAGGCTGCCAGCCAAAGGTCACTCATTAGCATATAAAAGACATATTATCATATTATCTTCAGGAGATAATATTAGCATATTATCTTCAGGAGATTCTAAGGGTTTTAAGAGCCCTATGCCAGGAAATGGGGATGAACACCAAATACATAGTTTATATCACACTAGGATTGAATGACTGAACAAGATAAAATCATTGTTCTTATGGGATTTATATTATGATAGAAGGTGATAATACATAAACAAATAAGCAAGAAAATAGAAGTTAGAGATGCATGGTATGCAGGAAATAAAACAGAGTGATGAGGTAGTGTCTCATACTGATTGATCAGGGAGTAACATAAGCAAAGACAAAGGGGAAGGGTTTGTGAGGCCACGCAGCAGGTTCAGACAAATTGGTTGTGACCGAAGTATGGTACGTGGAATTTAGAAAGGGGTGGGGGAAATGGGGCTGTATATACAAGTTAATACCAGATCTTGAAGGATCATGATAGTTTTTTTTTATTTTTTTAAATATTATTTCATTTTTAATTTATCTTCTATTCAGCAGGAATCCATTGCTACAGGGAACAACATAACCAGATTTTGAAAAACATTTATAGTTTCGAAGCAAATGAATTGGAAGAGTTAAAGTGAGAAGGAAGGAGGCCAAGCTCATCAGGACAAATGCTGAAAGGCTCATGTGAGAAAGAAGCTGTGTTTGTTTAGGAAGTGGAGGTGAACGGCGGAGACATTTCTGGAATAAAATAGGAAGGACTTGTTGACCAACAATCTGAGTGATGAAGAAGGCTCAGAAGTCAAACGCCTCTTAGATGTCTACTTGTGGCAACTACTGTTCTTATTGACTAGACAGGCAATACACGGGGAGCAGGTTGCAGATGCATCAGAGAAAGTTTGAGTCTACTCTTCTTATATTCCACTTTTATTATTTCCTTATCTATTTTACATAGAGGCTGAGAATTCTTGAGAGTATTACAGCTGGAAACCATGCCCTATTTTTATGTTGTTTCTAGTAAGTTTTAATACTACTATTCTCCATTCTACTGTGTCCTAGAGAGAGGGGACAGAAAATAACAATAATGTAAGATTTACTGTGCACTGGGTACACATTGCATAGAACCTCTCCTTTTATCCCAATTATGAACTTCTGAAGTGGTGATATGTCATTATTTTGGAAATGGGGATACTGAGGTCCAGAGAAAACCTTGTCTTAAGTCCCACAATCAGGGACACGACTGGGATCTGAACATGGGTGAAGTGGAAGGAGAGGGAGCGTTTTGTGGCACCATGTAAAAAGACATAAGACAATTGCCCAAGAGTAAAGAGAGCATCAGATCAAGAATCCAAAACCAATTTCCAGGCTCCCTATGACTATTCTCTTTCCCTTGTATGACAGTTTAAATACTCTTGGCAACAAACTAACTCATTAATGGTATCTGAGCTCACAGTTATTTGGTTTTTTCATCACTGAAAGCCAAATACTTTGAAGGTTACTGTTATTGCTTATTTAAAAGGCACTAAAATAAAGGTAATATTTAGACTTTATAAGTGTCTCAAAGTACTATTGCTATTTTTCAAACTGTTTTCAAACTAAGAACGTTTTTCTTAGCCTGCGTAGAAGAAATTTGGTAGACTTCCAAGAAAGAAAAATTTTACTCAGCAACTATTTTCAGTAGCAAATCAAGTTTGCAAATCAACTTTTGGCTAGCTATGAAAACAGTGAAGGTAGGTAATTGAATAGGTAAGGAAAGCAGTTGTGTGGGCTACCAGAAAGAGCACTAGGATGAGAATCAGTAATCTACGGCTGTACCACTGTCTCTGCTGCTATTTTTTTTTTTCTTATTCATTTGTGTTTTTCATTTTCTCATTCCTTCAATGCATATTTATAAGCTAGTCACTGTAGCAGACCCTGGAGTAATTAAAAGATGAGACATCGATAACCTACATGTTTTCACAATCTAACATAGGCTATAATGCCAATAATATACTAAAATAATTAATCCATGTATCCATTCATTCATTTCCTTTCATCTAACAAATATTTAATGAACACCAACTATGGTTTAGGTGTTGTTCTAGGCACTGGGGATGTAACAGTGTCCAAGAGAGACAATGCCTTCCCCTCACTGAGCACATATTTTCAATTGGAGTGATAGGCAATAAATACATAATCAATAGATATATAACCTGAGGTCAGAAAGTGACAAAATGATATGGAGAAAACTAGTGGGCTGCTATTTTGAATAAGGTGGTCAGGGAAGAAACCTGAATGAAGTTCAGCAGTGAACTCCATGGCTATTTAGAGGAAAATATTCCAGACAGGCAGAACAATAAGGACAGAGGCCCTGAGGTGGGAGGACCAGCAGGGATGCCAGTGTGGCCATAGTAGATTTATTTAGTAAAGGGAAGAATGATTAGAATGGTAGACTGTGGCCAATGCCTATAAAATCTTGTTTCCATGGTGAGGGCATTAGGTTTTATTCTAAGTGGAATGCCTAGTCATTAGAAGGTTTTCACAGCTCACTCTCAAATGGTTCAGAAAATAATGTATAATAATGGGTATAATAATATGTATATGCACATGGATATATATGTGTGAAGAAAAGAGCAGAGAAGTATGGAGAAGTAAGGAGAGGGCAGGGGAGACTAGGGGAAGAGAGGAAACTGGGCTCAAGAATATTGGAGATCTCTGTACTGTTCTTGCAACTTTTCTGTACATTTAAATTCTTTCAAAATAAATTATTAAAACTTTTTAAAAAAATCTGTAGTTTATTCAAACACTCAGGTTTTTGGAATCTGAGAGAGCTGAGGTCAGTTGTCACTTTCAGATGGGTGACTTTAGACAAACGGTTTAACTTTCCGGCATCTCCATTTCTCTTATCCGTCAATTGGTACGTATCTGCTGATTTTTTGTGGGAATTCGGTGTTTTTTTATATATAAACACACATACTATATACTATATAATACATAGTATGTACGTATAAGGAGCTTACCTGGTGCATAGTAGACATTCAATAAACATCAACTATTGTTATGATGGAAAACAAAATGTGCAAACTTCCAGAGGAATTTGCATTTTTTTCTAGATATCAACATTTGCAGATAGCAACTAAAAATATGGAGCTTAAATTTCTACAGTACAATTTCAGGCATCTGAATAATAGCACAGGGAAAATTTGGGGATTCAAATTCAGACCAACAAACATCTATTAAGTATCACCTATATTACAGTCATTGTGCTTGGGATAGGAGATTCAGCGACAACTAAAACACAGTCTTAATCCACATAGATTTTCCAGTCTAATGGACAAAAGAGAGAATAAATCAGTTAATACTTCTACTATGTGAAATAAGATATGGCAGAGGTAAACACAATACGCAGTGAGAGTAAGATTGATGTCTACGTAACCAATTTGTTGACAATAGTAACAGTATAAATGAGTAATATTAACTTACCAGGAAAACAGAGAAATTTGCAAGAAATTTTATGATCCAAACTTTTATTATTTATTGACAGTAAAACTTATTTTCCCTATATGTACTGTATGTGAGTTCCTTTGTTTTTCTACTTGTCTTTTTTTGTTTGTTTGTTTCCTTAGACTAAAAGGACCCTGTAGATATAAGCAATTGCATTATCACCCCCCAATGTTAACTTAAAATGGAGATCATGGCTTAAGAAGTGTGTGGTCCTCATTTTTACAATATCTGTTCATATGTTGACCTACATATATGCCCTGTAACTTCTGCTCCCTGTCTTTTTCCTGTTCTCTAAACTGCATGTGTGGAACATAATTCTTTTCACAGGACAGCCATCACAATATTTGGAAACTACCACTGTCTAACAGACCAACCACCCATCTCAGCAGCCTAATCCCAGTAACTCCCACCACATCTGTGTCTTTCTTACATTATGTTAAAGATCCATAATTTCTTAGTTTAGCTATCATGACTTGGTTCCAAGAGTTCCATTACTGTTCTCTTTACACTTTTTCTGAATGCTTTCCAGTTTATCAGTGACCTTCTTTAATTATTTAGGACCCTCTTAAAATATGATTTATAAAACTGAATATAATTATTAAGTTGGTTTCTAATAAATATCAAATAAAATAAGAGTAACAGCTACTTTAATCTGAACATTGTGTTTTAAAATCAAATTCCAAATAAACAGATATGTGGTGATGAGTCATTTTGTAAAGCCAAAATTTTCTTTGGAAGCTCCTCAAATTTATAAATTTCCTAAATTAACATTTTTAACATATTAATTTTTCTTAAATTGAGGAAAATATGTCTTGCTTTTATTTCAAAGATTGTATTTTGTGCACCCACATGCTCTCCAAGGCAGGCACTTTACAAATCAATTAAGGCACAGAATCAAATAAATATGAAGAAAATGAGATTTTTGTTGATATGTGACGTTTAGACTATAATGCTGGAGAAGCTTTCTGGTTGCATAAATGCAAGCAAAGTATTATTATTACAGCATCTTTAATCAATAGAAATTTGATTCTTTATAATTCTTTTTGGAATGACATTCACTTACTTTGCATTTATTAAAACATTTTAAGAAACTATCAACTATCAACTATCAATAACTACTTATTCTGCCAGATTCATTTTTTCTATATTTGTAGTCAACTTTACTATGTGCCATTTCACATGAATCCTGTATTATAGCTAAACATCATTTCAGGATTTTGTTGGGGGATGACGGTGATATGGTTTGAATGTCCCAAAAATTGTGTGTTGTAAATGTAATCCCCAATGTAACAGAGTGTGAGATGGGGCCTAATGGAAGGTGTTGAGTTCATGAGGGCTCCACCTTCATGAATGGATTAATGCCAATTATAAAAGGGTTTGAGGTTGTGAGTTCACTTTGCTCCCTTGTGCCCTCTCTTGCCCTTCCTCATTCTGCTGTGGGATGATGCAGTACAAAGATCCTCACCAGATGTAGTCCCTCAATCTTGGACTTTTCAGTTTCCAGAATCACATGCCAAATAAATTTCTGTTCATTATAAACTACCCAGTCTCGGGCATTCTGTTATAGCAGCACAAAATGAGCTAAAACAGGTAGTATAAATTCTGTTCCTTGTTCATAACAATGGCTGTGAGCAATCTACAAATATTATCAAGCCATTTGAACTTAGTGCCCCTCTTAGTCTTGAAATTACCATGAGATGTTAATAGATGAAAATATTACCAGGGTCGCAGCATTTGCCTTATAAAAGAGCACCTACAGAATCATTTTCCTTTCTGAACTACATCTTTCTTTAATTCATCTTGTCATCTACTTACTCTTTGATCTTTGGAAATGTAGTTATTTCATGGCCTTCTCCTATGAAATTTCCCTTTATCCAAGGGAAATAATAGTAATAATAGCATATATTAACAAGTGCCTACTATGAATACGTCACTATGTTAGATACTTTGGCTACTTACTGATCTAGAGCCCTACAAAGTATTAGAATTTTCATTTTAAATATCAATAAAATGAGACTCAAAGACCTTAAATAAATTTCTATAGGTAGTTCCGTATGGTAAGTGACTAAACTTTGAACTTGCAACTTGTGTACCATTTTTTTCCGTGGCATTCAACAGCCTTCATAATGCATTCAGTAAATACACTCTGAGTACCCAATATATCTTAGCCACCAATCCAGGCACTAAAAGTAGAAGAGTGAACAAGGTTAATGACACACATGTTCAAGAAGCTTAGACTTCAGAGAGGTTGAGATGAGATGACATAGAGAACCAAGTAAATAAGTGGATGAGATAATTTTAGATAGTGATGAATGCCAGGATGAAAATAAAACAGGGTGGTATGACATGGAGTGTCTAAGGGGGTGACCTTGGATACAGCTGCCGAAGAAGATCACTCTAATAAAGTGAGACCTAACTGACAGATAGGGAAAACCATGTGAGTGTCAGGAGGCTACGTGTTCCAAGCACAAGTGATAGCAAGTACAAAGGCCATAAAGAAAAAAGAATTAGGAATGTTCAGGGAAAAGAGGAAAAAAATAGGAGGCCAATGTAGGTGGAATATAGCTTGGAATGGCTGCTAGCTTCTGTTGAAGTGATGTTACCAGTGATAATGATGCTTGGAATAGAGTGGGAGCAGGAGAGAGGCAGAGCAGTAGATAGATCAAGGATAGAATTTGGAGGTTCTCCATTAGAGTCAAAGTGTATTATTCTAATTTTAGCATTTACCTTTATGCACTCTAATTTCCACTTATGCCAAGTAATTTGCCAATCCTCACAATATCATTGTGCTTTTCACAACTCATTTTTTTCTGAAATCTGTAGTACCCTGATTCCAAATCTTTCTCTGGGATAATTTTACTCTTTAGTTAGTCACTAATTCTGGTATATCTCTGTTGTGAAGTCTTTCCCAAGCCTCTCCTTTCTCTAGTTGAAAAGAACCACTGTTTTTCTTCTTTGTCTTTTTTTAATGATAATGTGAATGGTTTCATTACACTTTGATAACTTCCACACTGTACTGTGAATTTTTTGAGGGACAAATCTTATGCGTCTTTGCTACCTGGCACTTTGTGTACAGTAGGACATAAGAATTGTACAACAAATTAAACCAGGTGCTCAAAGAGGGAATACCATCATTAATGGTCTCTGAATGACTCTCGTGCTCCATTCTTTCACACCCCACTCTGTTCTTAACCTTTTATCTCTTGACTTTTGCATTCTGGCTTCTCCAAATCTATTCTTTTTAAAAATCACTAGTGATCTCATAGTGAGCATCTTATATTAGTTTTATATTACTGTTATAACAAATTACCACACACTTAGTAGCTTCAAACAACAAAAATTTATCCTCTTATACCTCTGGAAATCAGAACTGCAAAATGAGTCTTACCAGGTTAAAATCAAGGTGTGTCAGCAGGATTGTTTCCTTCTGGAGACTCCAGGGAATGGTGTATTTTCTTGCCTTTTCCAGTTCCTAGGGGCTGCCGGCATTGCTTGGCTCATGGCCATGCATTCCATCGCCTTTTCTCCCTTTACTTCCCTCCTTTTGTCAAATCACCTTATTCTCTGACTTTGACTCTCTTGATTCTCCCTGGCTCTACTCAAATAATTCAGGATAATCTCCCCATCTCAAAATACTTAGTTAATTCATATCTACAAAATCCGTTTTGCTATGCCAGGTAACATATTTGTAGGTCCCAGGGATTAGGCTGTGGACATATTTGAAGAGCCATTATTTAGCCTACCATATATGTTTTAATTATTGTGGGTACATAATAGTGGTATATATTTATAAGGCACATGTGATGTTTTGATACAGGAATACAACATGTAATAATCAAATCGAAGTAATTGGGTTATCCATCACCTCAGGCATTTGTCCTTTCTTTGTGTTAGAAACATTCCAATTTCATTCTTTTAGTTATTTTAAAGTATACCATAACTTATTGTAGACAATAGTCACTTTGTTGTTCTATCAAATATTGCTCATTCTATCAAACTAACTATATTTTTGCAGCCATTAACCATCCTCACTGTATTCCCTCACCCCCTACCCTTCCCAGCCTCTGATAACCATCATTCTACTGTCTCCATGAGATCAATTGTTTTAATTTTTAGCTCCCACATATGAATGAGAACATGTGAAATTTGCCTTTATGTACTTGGTTTATTTCACTTTAACATAATGTTCTCCAGTTCCTTCCATGTTGTTGCAAATGCTAGGATTTCATTCTTTTTATGCCCGAATAATATTTCATTGTGTATATGTGCCACATCTTCTTTATCCATTCATCTGTTAATTCCAAATCTTGGCTATTGTGAATAGTGCTGTAATAAACACGGGAGTACAGACATCTTTTCAATATACCGATATCCTATCTTTTGGTTATATACCTAGCAGTGGGATTGCTGGGTCATATGGTAGTTCTATTTTTACTTTATTGAGGAACCTCCATACTGTTCTCTGTAGTGGTTACACTAATTTTACATTCCCATGAATGGTGTATGAGGGTTCCTCTTTCCCCACATCCCTTCCAGCATTTGTCATTGCCTGTCTTTTGGATAAAGCCATTTTAACTAGGGGGAGATGATTTGATTTGCATTTTTCTGATGACTAATGATATTGAGCATTTTTCATGTACCTCTTGACCATTTGTATGTCTTCTTTTGAGAAATGTCTATTCGGATCCTTGTCCATTTTTTATTTGCTTACTTGCTATAGAGTTGTTTGAGCTCCTTATATATTCTAGTTATTAATCCCTTGTCAGATGGGTAGTTTTCAAATATTTTATTCCAGTCTGTGGGTCGTCTCTTCCCTTTGTTGATTATTTCCCTTGCTGTGCAGAGGCTTTTCAGCTTGATGTGATCTCATTTGTTCAGCTTTTAGCTTTAGCTTTTCTCATTTTTAGCTTTAGTTGCCTGTGTTTTTGAGGTATTACTCAAGAATATTTTGATTCTTAAAAGTCCAATGATTTGACTTCACATGTGAATTTAGAACTTAACCTACATGAAATATGATTTCATTGTACTAAAAATTTTTCAAAATGTAGGACAAACTTATAAAAATTATGAGTATTTAGCATTGTCTTTAAGATATAAAAAGTTCTGGGCATCTACCCAAAAGAACAAAAGACACTCTATAAAAAAGACACCTGCACCCGAATGTTTATAGCAGCACAATTCACAATTGCAAAGATGTGAAAACAACCCAAGTGTCCATCAATACATGAGTGGATTAATAAAATGTGGTATATGTATACCATGGAGTACTATTCAGCTTTAAGAAACAATGGTGATATAGCACCTCTTGCGTTCTCCTGGATAGAGTTGGAATGCATTCTACTAAGTGAAGTATCCCAAGAATGGAAAAACAAGCACCACATGTACTCACCATCAAATTGGTATTAACTGATCAACACATAAGTGCACATACAAGAATAACATTTATTGGATGTCGGGCAGGGGGGAGGAGGGGACGGGTATATGCATACACAATGAGTGCGATGCGCACCACCCAGGGGATGGACATGCCTGAAGCTCGGGCTTGGGGGGGGAGGGGGGATAAGGGCAACATATGTAACCTAAACATCTGTACCCCCATAAAATGCTGAAATAAAAAAAATAAAATACATATGTGATGGAACCCTAAATGTAGTTTGCCTAAAACTATTTCTATTACTGTAGAGAAAATTAATTTGCTTTCAAATGCTATTTATGTCTGTGATACATAGAATAATAACCCCTAAAAGTTGTCCACATCTTAATTCCCAGAACCTATGAATATGTTGCTTTACGTGACAAAAAAGACCTTTCACATATAATTAAGTTAAAAATTTTGAGATGAGGAAATTATAAGAACAACGGTCTGACTACAGGAAACAGGGAGGCAGGAGAGTCAGTCAGGGAAGGAAATAGGATGATAGCAGCAGAAATCAGAGAAAGAGAGATTTGAAGATGCTACAGTGCTGGCTTTGGAGATGGAGAAAGGGGCCATGAGCCAAGGAATGTAGGCATTTTCCAGAAGCTGAAAAGGGCTAGGAAATGTATGCTCCTTTAGAGCCTTCAGAAGGAATGCATCCATCACATTGATTATAACCGCGAAATACCCATTTGAATTTCTGGCCTTCAGAACTGCAAAATAATAAATTTGTGAAGAATATCATCAATATTTCAGCAAATGACAAGGATTCTTACTTTCACCATTTTTATTCAACATAGTAATGGAAGTCCTAGCCAGAGCAATTAGACAACAGAAATAAAGGACATCCAAATTGGAAAGGAAGAACTCAAATTATCCTTGTTTGCAGGGAATGTGATCTTATATTTAGAAAAACCTAAGGACTTCATCAAAAAAGTATTAGAACTGATAAATGAATTCAGTAAAGTTGCAGTTTACAAATTCAACATATAAAAATCAGTAGCATTTCTATATGCAAACAGTGAACAATCTGAAAAAGAAATCAAGAAAGCAATTGTATTTATAACAGCTCTGAAGAAAAGTAGAAATATCTATAAATAAACTCAGCCGAAGAAGTGAAAGATCCCTTCAATGAAAACTATAAAACAATGATGAAAGAAATTGAAATAAAAACAAATAAAAAATGAAAATATATGCCATGTTCATGGATTGGAAAAATCAATACTGTTAAAATGTCCATCCTACCCAAAGTGATCTACAGGTTTGATGCAATCTCTATCAAAATATTAATGACATTCTTCATAGAAATAGGAAAAAAAAAATCCTAAAGTTCATATGGAACTACGAAAGACCCAGAATAGCCAAAGCAATCCCAAACAAAAAGAACAAAGCTGGAAGCATCACAGTGCTGGATTTCAAATTATATTACAAAGTTATAGTAACCAAAACAGCATGGCACTGTCATAAAAACAGACATGGAGGCCAATGGAACAGAATGAAGAGACCAGAAATAAATACACATATTTACAGTCAACTCATTTTCCCACAAAGGTGCCAGGAACATACATTTGGGGAAAAGATGATCGCTTCAATAAATAGTACTGGGAAAATTCAATATTCATATGCAGAAGAATGAAACTAGACCCCCATCTCTCACCATTATACAAAATTAACTCAAAATGGATTAAAGGTTTAGATGTAAGACGTGAAACTATGAAACTACTAGAAGAAAACACTGGGGACATGCTCCAGGATGTTTGTCTGAGCAAAGATTTCTTGAATAAGACCTCAAAAGCACAGGCAACCAAAGCAAATATTGACAAATAAGATCACATCAAGTTAAAAAGCTTCTGCACAGCAAATAAAACAATGAATAAAGTGAAGAGACAATCCACAGAATGGGAGAAAATATTTATAAACCATTTAACCAATAAGGTATTAATAACCAGAATATATAAAGAACTCAAGCAACTCAATAGCAAAAAAAAAAAAAAGCCCAAATGATCCAATTAAAGAATGGACAAAAGGTCTGAATAGACATTTCTCAAAAGAATACATACAAATGGACAGCAGGTATATGAAAAAATGCTCAATATCACTAATCATCAGGGAAATGCAAATGAAAACTACAGTGAGATATCATCTTACCCAAGATAAAATGACTACTATAAAAAATAAAGAAAATAGCAAATACTGGTGAGGATGCACAGAAAGGAAAATGCTCATACACTGTTGGTGGGCATGTAAATTAATACAGCCACTATGGAAAACTATATGGAGATTCCTCAAACCCCCAAAATAGAACTACCGTATGATCCAGCAGTCCCACTTCTGGATGTGTGTGTGTGTACATATATATATGTGTGTGTGTGTGTGTGTGTGTGTGTATTTTAAAGGAAATAAGCATATAGAAGAGGTGTTTACACTCCCATGTTTATTGTAGCACTATTCACACTAGACAAGATATGGAATCAGCCTAAGTGTCCATCAACAGATGAATGTATTAATATAAGGAATATATGGTACATATCCTCAATGGAATATTATTCTGTCATAAAAAGAGTGAAATTGTGTTGCTTGCAACATGGATGAAACTGGAGGATACTATGTTAAGTGAAATAAGCCAGGCACAGAAAGACAAACGTTGCATGTTCTCACTCACATGTGGGAGCTAAAAAAATTAATCTCATGGAGATAGTGAATAGAATGGTCCTTACTAGAGGCAGAGAAGGGTAGGGAAAGAGGGGGAATAAGAAGAAGTTGGTTAATGTGTACAAAAATACAGTGAAATAGAAGGAATAATAGTGTTAGCACAATAGGGCATCTATTACAATAATTTATTGTATGTTTCAAAATAACTAGAAGAGTAGATTTGAATGTTCCTGGCACAAAGAAACGATAAATGTTTGAGGTGATGGGATATCTCAATTACCCAGATTTCATCATTATACATTGTATACTTGTATCAAAATGTTACATGAACCCCATAAATATATGCAGCTATTATGTATCTATAAAAATTAAAAATAAAATGAATAAATAGATAACATAATATGTGATCTGGCTTTTTTCCACAAGTCCCCACCAAGTATTTAATAAAAAAAAAGAAACAAAACCAAAAAAAGGAACTAAGAATATTCTAATCCAGATTGAAATTCATCTAATACAATAAATTAAACAATGATTTCAGATAATTCCAAGGAATTTTCTCTTGGAAAAAAAAAAAATACTGAGTCTCTAAAATTGCTTCCCTCTTCATTTTTCTCCCTACTACAATAGTCATCTATTTAGGTTAGGAAGTCTTCAGCTCCAGTGTTCAATTATCACAGAGTTAAATAAATATTAAGGGAGGAGGGTGAGGGGATGGGTGAAATCATACCTAACGTGCACAATGTACACTAGCTGGGTGATGGGCACACTCATACCCTTGACTCAAGCAGTGTAAAAACAATCCATGCAACCAAAACATTTGTACCCCAGTATATTCTGAAATATAAATAAATAAATATTAAGCACTAAGTTAGGAGGTTGACACCTTTTGGCATTTGTTAAGTCCGCAAATAATGCCATTTCAATGTTTATGGATTTCTTTTGCCCCTGGCTCAGGGTTACAGAAAGGCTGGGCAGGAAGACTGGAGATGTAGATAAGATACGACCAGAAGCATCTGTCTCTTGTATCAAAAAAAGCAAAAAGTTTTCCAGAAAACGCCATCATGGTTCATCACGTGAAACTGAATCCATTTCTATCTGGAAAAAAGAAAAACTTGAGGAGTGTAAACAACACGAAGGAAAAGATGCGGGGCTCTCGCGAAAGCACAGCAGGGGGAGCTGCCACCGGGGCTGGTGTTTGGCAAGGCAGCCCTGGTCCGCTTCCTGCTCGCCCTGCTGGTCTTTACCACGGAAACCAGTGCCTCTTATCATTTGGTCTCTTCTTTGGTTCAACCAGACTGTGGCCGATATTTGCAGCACTTATACTAATCAAAAACTATATCATCAATGTAAGCAACCTGAAAATATTTGGGAGAAAAATGTCAAAAATTACAATTTTGTAGATAGCTCTAAAAACCCCAATTCTCCTCAAATATGAAACATTTATCTTCAAGTAACTGTGTCTATAGTCAAGCATATTTATAGACTAAAGTTTCTAAAAGGTTTCTTTTTTTAACAATGAAATTGAAAAGTAGGTCAGCATGATGTGGATCCAGTTTTATCAATGGCCTTTTTCTTTTTTTCCCCTTCTAGATCTCCACAGTAGAAGGAGGAAAAATAAATAAATTGAAAAACTCACTTTATCAAAGCCTGTCCCTAAAAGATCTCGTTAGGCTTAGAATAAAGGTTACATAAAAGTTCAAGGTGCTTCTTGCTCATTCCCCCATCCTCAAAGGCAGCCTGAGAACGATCAGAAATGTGAAAAGTTCATGCTTGTCAAAGTACATTAGTGACAATTACTGAAAAATGATTTTTCTAGAAATTAAAACAAAATGATTTTTTCTTTCCTCTCTTTCTCCCAACTGACAATCATGGGTGACAGTAACCCATGTCAAAAAATATTTTATCACCAGAAAGAAAACTGGTAAAGAGGGTCTGTCAGTTTCCCTTTGTTCTCTATTTACAGTTATGGGAGAAAAATGATTTATGATTACTATAATTATACCTTTTGGTAGGAGAGCTGTACTAATTACATAATTTTTTTAGCCATTTTGCTTTTTACAAGCTCTTAGTTAATCTAAATCGAAATGCATTTAGCAATTTTGTACCCAGTTACTTTTCCAACCTCTGTGTGGGTCACAAATTGAATGATCTAGGATCACTTAACACATCAAATGTGTCCATGATTAGCATGAAGCTCCTGGGCCTATATAGTCACAACTGTGATATAGTTCCCTCCAATAGCTAGGATCTTCATAGATGTTTGGAGGGAGCATGCAGGAAATGAATTTGGGGCAAAATGTTTTTTATTCTGTAGTTACACTGTCGTGGCAAAGAACCTTAGGCGTCAGCCTGGGATGCATTAGCTGAGTTAGTATTACCAGCAACCTTTTCCTTTCATTTTATGACTTTAGGTCACATTTATGACTCTGGCTTTCACTATTGTCTTTTATATATTCATCTTCTGTTTTTTGTTTGTTTGGGTGTTTGGGTTTTTTAATGGTTCCATTCTGCTGTTAACTCTGCTGCGGCAAAAACTAATAGTGGCCATAGAAATAATAGAATATTTTCTCAAATTTAACATTTCCTTGAAATAAAATTTCTGTGTTGTTTGTTTTAAGGCTGGTGTCCCCAAACCCAGTCTGCGGCCTGGTCTGTGGTCTGTCAGGGATCAGTCTGCAGAGCCGCACACATCCTCTGCCCCCAATGGAAAAACTGTCTTCCTTGAAATCAGAGGGGGCGCACAGCAGGAGGTGAGCAGCTGGTGAGTCAGGGAAGCTGCATCTGTATTCCGTATTTACAGCCCCTCCCATCACTCTCATCACCGCCTGAGCTCCACCTCTCCTCCCCCCCATTTCATGGAAAAATTGTCTTCCATGAAATCGGTCCCTGATGCCAAAAAGGTTGGGGACCGCTGCTTTAAGGAATATATATATATATATATATATATATATATATATATTTAGGAATATATTTTTTAAAGTAATACTTTTCTAAAGATAGTTTTATTTAGACAGCATCATAGCAGCTGTATCTAGAAATTTAAAATTTTCAGCACAGTAGATAATACTAGGGGAGGAAACGCAATTCCACCCCCGCCACACACACACACACACAAACCTCTGAAGATAAGTAGATCTTATTGAAGAATTTGAATTCATATTTTTAAAATGCTAATTTTTTTTACCTAGTATCTAAATAATTTTATAGTCTCAGAAAACATTTAAGTGTCTTCTTTGTTATCCCATTGAATCATCCCAACTGTGAAGCAGATATTGATATTTCACTTTAAATATGAGGAAACTGAGGCTCAGAGAAGTGAATGGACTTCCTTGGAGCCAAACAGCAATTAAGTGAAAGAAGCATTTCAATTGATATCTTTCTGTCTCTGCAGTGCCCAAGTTTCCTCTTAAAATTCATATGAACTTGGTACTATTCCACATTTACAGATTAGAAAACTAGGGGTAAAGAAGTTACATGCCAGCAAAAAGCAGAACCAATACATGGAACCTCCTTTTTTCCCCAGTATAATAGTACCCTTTATTAAAGTACGCCTGAGGGAAAAATGCCCGTGTGTGTTTCTAATTAAAAACAAATTAATCCATATGAAAAATTCCAAAGAACTCTATCCCATGTAAGGTCCCAGGATTGTATCCAATTTGGTGAATAGTTAAAAGAAAGAAGGTGGCAGGGAAGAGAGTTTTGATTATCACAAATAAACGGATTGTTTAGTTTGCTCAAAGAAAAAGGAACAACAACAACAGAAAAGAGGGGATAGGTCCAACCATTGTCAAGTCAATCAACAACAGCCAAAGTGAGATTGATTCCTCATGTTGTCTAAAACAAATTACCATATCACCTTGACTACTCATTTGAGAATAACAAAATCACATGTTCATGAATATATTCATCCATATGAACTGAGAATTGAAAGCACTAAGATTACCACAATATTTCATGCAAATAAATGAGAAAATCAGCAAGTTTGTCTTTTTCTGGTTTTTATATTACCTTTCTCCATTTTTATTTGTATTGGCTTAAGACCTTGTAGATCCCATCAGAAGAATGGATTGAAATGCTAATTTAATTTATCTTTGAGATTGGGAGGTGGACACTGGACCAGTGAAGTATTTTTTGTTTGTCTGTGATTACAAAACAAGAGATTTATACATAGTAGTTATTTCTCAAGTTGTTTTATAAGGAACTCAACAAGAAGCAATTTATGTAGGGCAGTTTTCATTGCAAATAAATAATGATTTTAGCTATTCATGTTGGAAAAGGGTAAAAGGACATTTGGCAAGTATAAAAATAAATTTAAAAAAAGAATGAGGAAGTAATTGGGAATGAATTCAAAAACCTGTAGAAAAAATATTCCAACACATCTTTATTAACAGTTATTTAAAGTGCAAAATTTGAAAAATTAGGAATTCAATTTAATTTCACAGCAATTGAGCTCCCAAAATAAGTAAATCTTTATTATAGGCATTAATAATTTCCTCTGTAGAAAGGGATAAAGAAGGAAGAACAGCATGAGAAAGAAATGATACTAATTTTCAAGTCATTCGAATGTAGCAGGGCAACAACAAAACTCATCACAATAATTCAAACACACACACACACACACACACACACACACACACACACACACACACATACATATATCACTTAACCTTTCAGCATTATTTTCTAATTTGTCAAACCATGTTGCCCTCTCAAGTGTTAGGCAAGACACTAGTTATGTTTTTCCTTAGTTTACATATAAGAAAGAGATGGAGACCTTGAGAGATGTTAAATGGGTTGTTTAAGTCACTCAACAGAACCATAGGATAGAACAGGGACTTACATCACCTCTTTTCATTCTAAGGATTATAAAATGGTATAGAGGAATTTGACACATTTGGGGTGTTCACATACTCAGAACGTCCCTCTGTCTTTGAATAGATACCTCTCATCCTTCCGTTCTTCCTTCTGCATGGCTGATCTTCAGAGAAACATAAAAACAACTGGGTCAGAGCAGTAATACTTTTCTTTGGTGAAACTAACGAAAAAATATTTGGGAAAACACTGAAAGTTGTGTAAAAAGAGAAAGTTTGATTAGTGACCATGCCTGCACCATCAGAGCTATGACTTATTAGAGTCTGCTTTCCATATTAACGTGGAAGAGGACACTATATTGGAAAGTCTGCTGAGGGTGCACATGATAGATGGTGTCCCCCAAAATTCATGACCACCCAGAACCTCATAAGGGGACCTCATTTGGAAATTGGATCTTTGTAGATGTAACTAGTTAAGATGAGGCCATATTGGTTTTGGATGAGCACTAAAACTATTCACTAGTGTCCTTATAAGAAGACAAACACACGAGGAAGAAGGCCATGTGAAGAGGGATCCAGAGACAGGAGGGAACCAGATACGACATAAGGAATGCAAAAGAGGGCTGGGAGCCACCTTGCCAGGAAGTGGCAAGGGAAGATTTTCCACTAGAGCCTTCAGGGAGCATGGCCCTGCTTATACCTTAATTTGAGATGTTCAGCCTCCAGAACAGTGAGAGAGTATCTCTTGTGTTGAACCATCCAGTTTGTGGTCCTTTGTGATGGCAGCCCTAGCAAACTAATATACACAGAGACCTAGAAAGAAGAAAAACAAGAAGATCCTTTCCAATATTCAAAAAGTGTATGTACTTCTCGAAAAGTATTGCAGGAAGAAGTGAACGTGGGAAGAATAGGTAAGGGAACAGTCGGTAAAGAATGTTGTCAGAGAGAAATTGTATTTATCAGGTAACCCAGTGATCTAAGCTCGGTGTCAGTTTACATGTGTCTTCTCTCTTGATTTTCACCACAGCTCTGTGATACAGAAAAGCTTGACACCATTTTGTAAATTGAGGCCTACGAGCCTACGTGTCTGGCTCAAAGTCAGAAGCTAATGAGTGACAAAATCAAGAACCGAATCCATGCTTCCTGGTTCTCAGCAGGTTCCTTCACCTTAAGCCTGTAATTAAATAATCCAAGAATATAGTAAAAATTTCTTCCCCTGAGACTTTTAAAACTAGCCAGGACACCATAATAGGGAACTCTCAGGAGGAATAGTTCTCTCTGGACACAGAGATGAAATTGGATATCCTAATAGATCTTTTCCAAGTCTAATTACATTCACTCTGTGAAAGGCGCTGGCTAAATGCAAGTTCATTATCATTTTATTCTAAGTTAACTGGAAAACAAGATTGATTGACATTTTGGAGGTATTCAACATTTATATGCAGGAAATTCAGGAGACTTTAAACACACTCAAAAAGGCTTTTCTTAAGATAGCTTGTACCGCTTTTTACAGTGAAATACTCTGCACAAAACAGATGCTTTCTAAAATTTCATACTGCTACTCTTCCCAATCTGATGACCTTGATGTGCTCAGGACCATGGAGGCAATGGACAGTCTCCCTAATCTGGAGGAGAAAATAAATACTATGGCTTCTAATCTAAATTCCTCTGTATTCACAGACAAATTTTTGCTCATTCTCTTTGCCTTTCAAAGGTACTGATTCTGATCTCTATTCACAATGAATATTAGGAATACTATAAATTATGATTATAGTTTAAAGCATCTGTATGTATTTTGTTTCATCCAAAGCACAGCACAGCATATAGTACTCATGTTTCAGAAAAGGAAGAACATCCTATAATGAAAATGACTTTGCACAAAATAACATATGATGGGAGTCAGGATTGAATTCATAGTTTTGTAATGTTATTTTGGTACTTAAAAAATATTCCTCAATTTTAACTGAAATAAATTTAATGTTTACATTGGTTGTTTCTATGCAAAACAAAACAAAACAAACAAAAACTTGGTAAAACTATGAAGGCTGCAAATTGTGTTTCTTATCCCCCTTCAGTATTTCTTAAATGTATTTTAAGTATTAATATATAGAGCTCCTATAACAGGAAACATATCCTCAGAAGAATAGATTCTTATAAGTCTTATATCCTTAAAGGAGAGATATATCTCTCACCAGTTCATCCATGACAATAATGTTTGCAAAAATAAGTTTTGTTCTCCTAGTTTAAATAACTCTCCTTAACCAATATCATTAATTCCTGAATAATACTTGAAGTAATTTTTTTCTTGGGCCTTTTTAAAGTCAGCATAATAATTAACTGCTAATTTGATGATTTTCCCCTGCCCTTCATCTTCATATGTAAAAGAGTATCTAAAATTAATAGGCAGGTATATTTCAAGTGTGGTTTGGACACTAGCTACTGATGCCTACCAGCCAATACATGGAGCCCTTACCTTGTAGTGAGTGGACGCCTTTCTGTGTTGATCTAACAAATCTTCCCAGGACAAAGAAAGATTAAGCCAATACCTGGCAACCATCTTTGTTTACTCTCATTTGCCTTCTAACACCAACTATTCTGTCCTATCTTTTCCACAACCTGAATGTAAGTCAAGTGTGCCAGTTCTGTCCATCACTCTGGACCCAACACCATTCAAGCTACTATCTCTCACTTGGGCCTCTGATACTTATCTCTAGACTTCCTACTTCTCATCCATCCTCCACTACGCTGTTAAAACAGTCTCTATAAAGCTCAAATACGATCACATCACTCAGTTGACTCAAATCATTTGTTAGCATCCAAGTGCTCTCAGGATGAGACCATATTCCTGAACCCTGTGTGCAGGCTCTTTTGTGATCTGGCCCCAGATCCACCTCCTTCTTTTCCATCCTCTTCTGCCTTCCTACTTATCCCTCCCTCATACATACTCTACCACTCCCTGCTGTAGTGATACTGAACTATTTCCAGTTCAAAGACAACTATGGGTGCTCAGATATCCAGCCTCTCATACATATTGATTCATGAAATATTTGCCCAACAGTAAAACTTCTACCTGTTCTTCATGTCTTGGCAAAGAGGCCATTTCCTCTGTGGAGGATTCTCTGAGTACCAACCCCGCTGTGCTCCTGCCACACCCTGAAGCAATAGCTGATTGTTCTCCTGTGCTGTCCCACACAATCTTAGCACTCCATGGTTGGTCCTTACCACAATCGCCTGCCATTTAGACTGTAATTATCTAAATTCTGGAGATGGGCCTTGCTCTCTTGTTCACTGTATTATCTAAAGGGTGCTAAATAAATATCTCATGGATGTGTGAATGAATGAATTGAATAGATAAGCAGCATTTCTCAAGCACAAAATGTTTCGTATTAGAAAATTACAAAATCATTTATAAACCTTAATATGAATATAATCCTATACTCTGGACACAAGATGTTCCATACACTTATGTTCTTTTAACTTGGTCTCCCTAAGTATTCTTTATAGGTTCCTCCTTCACATTTCCGTCTGTTATGTACTAAATGTTGTGTCCTTCCCAAATTTATATGTTGAAGGCCTAACCCCCAGTGTGATGGTATTTGGAGGTGGGAATCTTGGAAGGTAAGTAGCTTTAGATGAGATTATGAGGATGGGAGTCCCCATGATAAGATTAGTGTCCTTAATAAGAAGCAGGAGAGACGAGAGCTCTCTCTTTCTCCACCATGTAAGGATATAGCAAGGATGTGGCCATCTGTAACCCAGGAGGAAGGCTCTCTCCAATAACCAAACCTGCTGTCACCTTGATCTTGGACTTCTAGCCTCCAGATCTATGAAAATTAAATGTTTGCTGTTTTAAGGACCTAGTCTATGGTATTTTTTTATAGCACCCCAAGTTGACTAAGACCCCATCCAATGACCCTAATACCATTCTTAAGTCTCTGTACAGCTATAAAAAAAATCCTCTGAAGCTGGGATACTGTATTTGAATGGATGAGGCTGTTGTTAAATGGATGCTGTTATATTCTTTGAGCCATTTGTTCACCCTGAGTCAAGACACTGTCAAAGTTTGACAGATATGGTCAAAGGAGTACCTGGAGCTTAAAAGGGTCAGAGAACTAAGGCATGACCGAATTATTCCCAGGTAGCTAAGGCTGTCAATGTTATTTGAAATAATCTTTCCTGAAGATGTTGGAGATGAGTTTGCCTACTTTAGCCCCAGGGAGTTCATAATGACTTCCATGTCACTTCCTGCCTCTTCTTGTCCCTTCTGTCCATGAAGACACCCATCTATTCACTTGGTGTCCTTTTTAAGAATCTCGTCAGGGCAAAGCTAGCTAATAAAAACCTCAACTTCTCAATTATAGAAAAGGTTGTGAAGAAAAATCTGCCAGTGTTTAAAATCTTGTTTCTGCACACTGTCTCTCTAGGCTGGGGAGGTAAGAAGTGAACAAGGAAGAAACTATGGCTTGATTTGACTTTTACTTTAAATATGGCTGGAAAACTCTTTGCACTGTTTTTTTTTTTTTATTCATGTAACCTGTATCTACTAGGTGCCAGACTCTGGGTTTGAAAGAGGGAGACATAGTTCCTTCCCTTGAGGATCTCACAAGCTGAGTGGGGACAGAGTAGACAGGTAATTGATGGAAAACTAACTATTAAACAGCATAATAAGTGAAACTGGTTCATTCATTTAATCAGCAAGTATTTTCTCAGGATGTACTAGATGTTGGGCTCTGTGTTGGATACTGATAAACAAAGACAGTAAACATAACATTTGTGTCCTCAAGGTACTTTCAGCTCTCAGTGGAAAAAGACACTAAGAAAAACAATGAAATTACCAAGAGAAATATACTTATGAGGGAAAGAATTCTAGGTATCTATTACTTATCCATGCTATCTCTGGGGTAATAAATTCC
This sequence comes from Propithecus coquereli, assembly GCF_000956105.1. Lineage (NCBI taxonomy): Eukaryota > Metazoa > Chordata > Mammalia > Primates > Indriidae > Propithecus > Propithecus coquereli. The sequence continues at coordinate 2,742,369 of NW_012149108.1, read as the reverse complement.
CTAAACACATTAAAATGGTTTGATGACTCTCCTCTTTGGCAAACCATGTTTTGCTCATACCATCTATGCAAGATAAAGGGAAAAAGGAATAGGTAAAAATATGGATGGGATTTCAAGAGTACTAGATTCCATTCTCCACTTGATTCCTGAATACCTGTGCAGCCTGAGAGCAACTTGAACGATGTCTTTAGGGCTGGTGTTCAGAAGCACAACATCATTCTCTGGAGGGAACTGATGAGAGCAAACCATGACCTTAACAGAACTAGGTTATGGATACAAGATTGCCCACCCAAGTGATTCTAAAACCTGACTGCAGATCAGTATCATTAGGGGACTCTTTAAAATTATAGGTGCTGGGTGCACCTCCAGAAATACTGACTCAGTATCCATGGTGATACTGGGGATCTGTATTTGAACACATTTCCTCAGGTAATTTTGATGTCCTGCTTGCTTAGAATCATCAACCTTCAGTTTTAACACCAAACGCTGGCATGACATTAAAGACTCTTTGCTCTCTGACCCCAACCTATCTCCCTGGAAAAATCTTTTATAATGATCAGGTCACCTTCCCATCCCAGAACTATAAGCAGCATGCGCTCCAGGCTCACTTTTACTTTCCAGTGCTTTTACATGTGCTGTTTCATCTTTTATTTCTTCTAAACACATCAAACTATGGCTTCTTGTTTCAAGACATAACCCAGATTCCTCTTGCCTGAGAAGTCGTTTCTGACTTCCTGAGTCAGCTTTAACTGCATCCTTCTCTGTGTTCCCACAACACTCTATGTAAATATAGATAGTAAATATATTTCTCCCATCTAGATCACAAGCACCATGGCTATTTTTATTTATCTCTGTACCAAAATACCTAATAATTATCCTGAAAACATAGTAGATAGTCAATATATGATCATTAAGTGAATAAACAGAACCTGGCAGGAGGTGAGCAGTTATAAAAATTAGGTAATAACATCATAGTAGGAATTTAGTCACAGAAAGTCTGATTTTTAGTACCAGTCTTGGGAAAACTGGGACATTGGATAATTTTTTTTTTTTTTAGACAGGATAGAACCAGTTATGAACTCAGTCTTCTATTAAGATATGGGTCAAATAAGATTTAATAAAATTTGGATCTGATGTTGAGCTATCCCAACCCAACTAATGCTTTGCAAACATGACCTATTCTGTGTAAGATTGTTCCAGATCCTGGGATAATCTAGTTGCACAGATAGTAGTCAAATGGCCCCAGAAAGTAAAAAGAAAAATTAGGATAGAAAGGTATCCAGGTCATTAAATGGAAAGTATGTCTTCTATATTTGTATGTTTGTGCAAGTTCTTACTGAATATTTTTTCTCATTTATTTCTCAACTAGGTTTGAGATGTATCTTTTCCTTCCATATAGTGATTCCTAATATAGGGATGAATATAAAATTAGCCATAGCTCTTTGATATGAGGATCTCGTGTTCAGGTAGCTCTAGACTCTAAAATGTCCTTGAAAAAATATATAGCAAAAAAAAAAAAAAAACAAATATTAGCTTTATGTGGCTACTAAGCCATTTTTTTCAGTGTATCACACAACAAGGTTAAGAGACAATGTTGTATAGAATGGTAATATCCATAGCCAATAAGAATTTTAAGGATAAGCCAAATCTTCAGCAGAACCAACCTCAGAATCATTGTACCATTTTTTTTATAATATATATACTCTAGGTATGTGCATTCATGAGGGCATATCAAAGAGAGAGTGCTGCTGGGGAGGCAGGGGTTCTAGACATGCATTCTAAAGCTACCACCAAGTTCTCATACAAAATTAAGCCTCTGGGTAGATACTGTTGGGCTTTTATATTAGTAACTTTGGCTCATTCTCTTATCAGTCTAGGTGTCCATTTGTTCCAGAATAAATACGTCACCCACTTATAATTCCTTATCTTTTCACCTAGTATACATTGTTATATCCATAAGTCTCTGTGGATAAATATAGATACATTTTATTTTTTGAGCTAGTTACAATCCAAGCTTTATGTTAAGAAATTGAAAAGTAGGCTCAGGAGGAGATCGGCAATTGACTGGCAATGTCTGTTCTGCGTGTAAGAGATGGGGAAGGTGGCTCATATTCTAGATGTTTGCCATCTCATCCACAAACAGATCCACACCACACTCTTTTTATAGATATTTACTTTATAGTATAAGGCTTTCTTATTATTGGGTATTATCAAATTCAGTTTTGGAACCTAGGTCACAGACTGGGAAAATCACATTTAGCCTTTTACTGGCTGCTCTTGAACTCAAAATGTTACCAAAAAAAAAAAAAAAAATCATTGAGTCAATCAAGCAGAATATCTCATTTGATGTGGGCATAAATGAGAAATGCAATTTCATGAAATGTTAAAAATCAGGTAGTGTGTAAAGAAAGTTTTCACATTTCCAAATGCATTATGAAGATAATAGAAGCTTGAGGTAGTTCCAATAAAAAGAGAATGAGGCAAAAGATAATTTTTTTCAAATAAAAGTATAAAATTAAAGGTTTTATGATTTGAACCATATCATTGTCTACTAAAAAGGATTCAATAAGCACAGAATCTTGATGCAGTCAGGTGACATATTTTATGAGCAAAGGGTTATTATTATGTGTTGTTGTTTTCTAGTAATTTTAGAAGACCATTAGTAGTAAACAATAGTGATCCTATGTTCTGACAGAGCAATATGAAGCACAATTAGAATTAATGTATGTAATGAATTAAGTACTTCTGAAATAAAAATGCTGCCGATAAGTGTGCCTTAGTAAGATTATTTCAAATGATCTCACAGTACTCCTGGGCTTAGTCACTCACTCATTCCTTTTGTAATATGCACAGGCATACCAAATTTCAACAATTTCATAGAAAATATTTAAATGTATTTTTTTTTAAATTTTAACAGTAGTCATGAAAATAAATTTTAGGATTTCACCCATTTGCAACCTATTATAGTAAAGCAGGAATTAGATTCTGAATGTGTGAGGTAAGACTTGCCCAGGTCTCCTGATCCCACAGCCCAGACACCACCTATTCCACATTGTTTTTCAGAACATTTTATCCATATACATTTCTCAAGAAGATTTCCTTAGCATAAAACCTTTGAAAATCCATCATAAATCATCTTTGGATGACAAGTTTTTAAGATATAATTAAATTGTGCTGTTTGTTTTCAATGATTGAAACAGAATTGAAGACAGGTAAAGCTTTTATTAAATGTCTCTTGTTAATGTTTAAGTTAAAGTCAGTGGAGATATACAATTGGATTCAAACACTATTTTCCCATAATTTTATCTTATGAATAATGTATTCTCTAAAACCATTTCATTTCAGGGCCCTCCGGCTCCCAGTCCGCCGAGCTTTGTTTTCCAGACACGGGGACAGCTGTTCCCCTCCTTTCATGTTTAGCCCCATTCCTGTATCTTAACCAGTCTTGTCCTTTGTGAAGAAATTAAAATTGTCCTGGTTGAGTAATCCTAGTAATGCAGTATCAAGCCATCCTTTTAGAGGGAAATTTCATGTGTCGGACCAAAAAAATTTGGGTTTAAATATCAACTTGCCACTTAAGAACTGTGTACCCTTAGACAAGTTACTGTTGTCTCATCAAATCTATTTTCCTTTAAGGTAACCCTTATGTAAAGTTAAGAAGACATCACATATCAAGTGCCAAATAACGTTTGTTGCCTTCCCTAAGTCTTTGTATCACAATTTTCAAGTAAAATTACCAAGAAGTTTTATTGCCCCATGGTTACTTCCTAGATGATCTGCTTAGCATTCCTCAGTGACCCAAAATTTTGGATCCAAAGAAGCCTCCATAAAATTCTGAAGCAGAAGTCTCCAGAACTCCTCCATGGAGTCTATACCCCACCACCTGCTGATGTACCTCCCAGATGTGTTCTCCTAGTACTCTGCTAATTGGATGCCTCTGTGTCCTCCAGCCATGTGCAGAGCCTGGTGCAGGACACAGCTGAGAACCTTCCTTCCTTTGAAGGAAAGCCCTTGTCATGGGAGCTTGACAGGCAAGGGGGGGGGCGGGGCATGGCCTGAGATGAGGTTGCACAAGTTGGCAGGTTCCAGGCCACACAGGTGTTCACAGAAAGGAGTTCAGATTTCATTCTGAGAGCAGTAGGAAGGTTTGAGGTTTTAAATGAGCAAAAAGATTTGATGAAATTCTTCCTTTGTCCCCTGTGGTCATGGGATTTAGATCAATTCATGCCAATGACTCAAGCCTCAGTTTCCACATCATGAAAGAGAGCTGCTAACACCCCAGCAACTTAACCAACAGTATGATAGTGAGAATTACATCATGTAATACACATGAAGTCATACAAGCATAATAATGACAGTTACTAGAAGCCATCTTCTGGCAAAATGTTATAAACCTGAAAGAAGAAAATGGACTCCTTGATTATTTGTTTACTTTCAGTTTTATTCGGTTTACTTTTTTATATATAACATGAAGGTGGAAGGAATAGATTCCTGCTACTTGCAGCACCTGTTAGTCACGGCTAGAGGTAGAGCAGAGGGCAGACCTACCCAGAGCATACAATAGATTGGGACATAGGACCGGTGGGGAAAGGTCCCTATCCTTTGTAACATAACAAATGGATTGTTTCTCTGAAAGTTCTAGAAGAATAGGAGTTCCCTCTTTACTGCCACCACTTGGAAATAAGACAGAGGAGAGATTTCTTCATCAACAATTGTGGCATTCTCCTCATTATTTATTCATTCATTCATTCATGTGTGCCTTTATTTATCCCACAAACTTTATTGAGCCTTGAGTTGATATCTCAGACCTTCTGATTTCTCATGTATAAAAGAGGGACTCATAATGACAGTTTATATTATAATCTTTATATGCACATTTTATATTTATGTGCACATTTAAATATATTCCAGGCATTGTATTAATAATTTACATGTAATATCTTGTTTAATTTTTCCAGTGTCCTCTGATGTAAATAGGTATTGTAACTAGGCACATTTTATACATGAGAGATTTGAAGGTCATGGGCCAGCCCAGGTCACTCTGTTAGTAAGCATCAGAGCTGAACTTGAACTTGGCTCTACTTGACTTGAAAGCCACAGCTCTGAGCTACTACATCACACAGCCACCAACCATAGGTCAAGTGAAGATAAATGATGATAGCACATGTCAAATGTTCTAGCAGCTTAGTATCCAGCCTTTCCAGCTTCTCGGGTGGTGTCTTTTTCATGTTGACTTTTTCTGGTTTCTATAGTCAGGTAAAAAAACAGCTTAGCTTTCCAGCTAATTTTCCCATGGTGTAAGAACAGTTAATAGGCAATGTATAAATAGATAAGATAACTCACAGTTTTATGGTATTCCATTAGCTTGGCTCAAATTCACAAGGAGCATGTAGGATAGTGGTGGCAAGCAGGCTCTGGGGCCAGACAGCCTTTGTTTGAATCATGGCTCCATAGCCTACAATACCTATGATCTTTCTTACTTAAATTTTTTGCCATCAGGGATAATAAGAATATCTCATAGAGTTGTTATGAAGATTAGTTATATTTATAATTCAAAGTTCTTACTATAGTGATTGACATATATCTAGTGGTCAATAAATGTTAACTATTAACACAGGTATCATTTACATGATACAATTGCTGCTTCAGCATGTTCTAGTCTCAAGTTTGAAAGCAATAAATGGTTTCTTCCAGATGCTATCTTTATCCACATTTAATCCTCAACACCATAAACTTGAAATCTGACCTGTTGAATGACTATCCTTCTATAGCCCAAATTTGTGTCCTCTCGAGCCATATGACAAATAGCCATTCCATAAACATTGACTCTGCATACCAGAGTGCATGACAGGTGCTGGGAATGTAAAAGAAGATGAATCTCTGCTTTCTAGAGGTACAGAGTTTAATGAATGTGGGTGACCATTTAGTTATTTGTCAAGTCTTCTGTGAAGAGGATTCTGGCATTGAGTGGCAGGTGCAGTAGTTGACCTTCAGATTCTATAATATATCGAAGCGTCTCCTTTCTATTTTTCCCCAACTCAGGCTGACAGGCTGTGTCAGGCACACAATAAATGAAAGCTTTTATTATTGCCTTGGAGAGGCAGCTTGGTAATGTAGGAAGAGGCTAGGTTTGGTGTTAGAGAACTGAGTTCAGATTCTAGCTCTACCATTTTAGGAGCTGTTACCTTGGATCAGTTATTCAACTTCTTTGAGCCTCTATCTTTTATAAAGGGGAGGTTTTATAAAATGGGGAGACTACCTAACGAACAGGGGTTTTGTGAAAATAAGTCGTGACACGTGTGAAGCATCTAGCACAGACCCTGGCATAAAGCAGGGCCCAGCCAGCGCCTGCTGGGAGTGGCGGCAGCAAGCAGTAGCCACAACTCCACTGGGAGAAGCGGACTTGGCTGCAGCAGCAGATGTGGCTGCAACTTTCTTCTCTTTGTTTGCTCAAATGCTGCCTTTATGACGGTAATGGGTCACTTTCAAATCCAAAGTCCATTCTAGAGATAAAGAAAAATGACAGTGGGTTTCCCTGTAATTAATGGCATTTTTTAGCATTTCAGTCTGATTATAAATAGAATATAAGATGCCTTCTGTGGTGAATAATGTCTTTCTAGTTTTCTAGATTTATGAATTTAGCTCATATGAAATTAATTATTGTGGGTGTATTACATGGATGTGAAACATCTGGAATAATAGGATTTTATTGTTAATAGACCTCTCAGGAACTCATGACAAACATCCTTATAATAGCAACATATGCTGCTAGTTTAATGAGAACCATCACTGACAATTAATGATTCTTGTGCTTTTGGTAAATTACACATTTTCAAATTTTATATTCTTTATTTTCATTTTTATGGTTTCAGTTTGTGACTTGTGTAAAATTAAAGCCAGAGCTCCTTACAGAGGAAGAAAATATTTATTGAGTATGTACTATGTGCCAAACACTGTGTTATATATTGTATACATGTGAATATACATGAACCTATGACTTTTTAGGCCTGAAAAAATTCAGATATCTCTTTATTTATAAATAAGAAGTCTGAGGCACAGTGAAATTAATACTTTAAAGAGAATGCCCAAGCTAGAATTAAAGGTCGGATTTATCTGTTGTTCATTCATTAGAAGAGAAATTAGAATATTGTAGCAAAAATTCCCTTTTCTATAAATGTGATTTCTGCTTTCAGTAGGCTTCAACTTTACACACAACCACCTTCTAGGGACATATTGGGCTTAAGCCTATGTGGGTAAGGAGTTGATAAAGAAATCTATCAATTTAAACCTTTCATGTATTTTAGAACCTAGTCTGTACATAGTGTGAGGTCAAAGGCCATGGGAGTATCCAGGAGGGAAATATACTGTTTTTCCTTGTTCTCTTGGTGCAGAAAAAGGAATTTTTATTGATCACTAGCTATGTATAAACTATATGCTGGCCATTAAATAATCGGGTTCTCTGAAGAGGAAGGTTTCGCCTACTCCTCAAAGCTCACTCTGCTGCTCTTCCTCCACGCGTTTATTTTGGCTAGCCTCAAATTATGTTTAAATAATCGATATATTTTAGACAAATAACAGAGAGAGAACATGATCTGATCGCCAAACCAGAAAAGGTGGTTAAGGGAAGGAAAATAAATGGTAGACATACCTTTGTAGGGAGAAGACAGAATTAGTTCCCGTCGTGTTTCATTAATCTGCATTTAGTCACTATCACCTTTATATAAAGAAAAAGGCAAAATTCTTATCACAGTATTCTATTTTATTATTTCCCAGTGTTCGTATTATTTGAAATTGTCCTGTTTAGCTATTTAAATCTTGAGTATTACTTCCTCTCCTCACTAGAACGTTAGTTCCATGAGAGCAGGTACTTTTTTCTCTCTCGTTTGGTGCAGTTTACCCAAAGGCTAGAAGTAGTGCAGACACATAGTTGGCACAGACATTTATTGAATGGATGAATGAATATCTACCTTTGTTTCCACACATGACAAATTCTAGCTTATGTTATATAGTCATTCACTGAATCATTAAGGAAGGTATGCTGTATGCCATGGAAGGTATATTCACATAATACACACACACAGGTATGCATGAAGGAGAGATAAATTTGCATAACAGGTGAGGGGTAGTAAACTCCAAATAGTGACTGGCCCTCTCCCTTGTTACATGAACTCAGGAAGTTCCACAACTTTTCTGAGCCTCCTTTATCACATATATGAAATGCTGACGTATGCCAGCTCCAGCCTACCTTGACAGCAACATACACTCTACTGTTTCTGCCCTGACTCGTTTCTGAGCCACTGAGAATACGGCCAGTAGAAGGTAGGTGATTTCTCCTACTAAAACATGGCATCTAGACATAGTCTGCAGATTGCACACCAGATGCTCCCCATCCATACATGTTTATGAGCAAGATTTGGCACTTTCAGGAGACCTAGGACATGGCAGCAATCTGTCCACTATCAGGTGACATTGTATGGCTGGACCAGATGCTGTCCAGGCTTCTGGTTCTCCCTCCAGTCCCCACTGAGTGAGGACCCTAGTCCTCAGACTCTGGTCTGCTGTGGGCCTGTCACCATAGCAGGTCTTACTAACTCTTTCCCCGGGGGCTGGGCCCTGCTTTTGGCTTTCCAGATATTGCCTCATTATTTCCAAGTTCTACTGCTTGGCCAAACTCCAGATGCCCTCAATGGCCATCACCTAACACCTTGTACCATAAATGTTGTTATCTCAAATCAAACAAGTTTATTCTTCAACTCTTCTGAATTTCCCAGATTGGATAGCTGGACCTTTTCTAGCCAAATAATCCAGTGAATTCCCCCCAGTTACCAAACTGTACTCATTATTCATTTAGTACTATATAAAGAGGAAAGATAGATACAAAGTATATAACATCTTGTTAGTTTTTAAGGGTATTTAGAACAGATCTAACAGGAGTCATTGTATACCCCTGCAAAACAAAGTCTCCTTGAGATGTGAAGAGTGTAATTTGCAAGGTCAATTATGAGCAATCCACCAATCATGAAATACAAGGTGCATTCACACCCGAAGTGGGTAATTTCTGCTTTTCTTTTAAGGTAAGCTAGATGCAATAAACTGTAAACAGATCTTTTCACTAGTAATAAAAATTTCCTCATGCTGATTTTTAGCTCAAGATATTCCTACATATCAAGACTGAAACTACATTACAAAGCTGTTCTGGATTCTATGTAATGAACTCAGAGAGTTCTTAAGGGTTGAGATGGTAAAAATACCTAATAAAATATAAACTTTGCTAAACTTTATATTTTGACTATATGACCACTTTCCAAAGAGAAGGGAATAAGGCTAGTGAAATGAATAAAGCCAGATTATATTCACCCCATTATTATTTTTGGGTAAATAAAACCTTGATATATCCCTACAGCCCAGCACCATACCTGGCACCTGGCATGTGCTCAGTAAATGTTGGTTGAATGAAAGAATGTCAGCCGCTGACCTTTTTCTTCTCATAGGTCATGGGAGCTGAGAAAGACCAAGGTCAGAGATAATGACACTTCACCACCTCATGGCCACAGTGAGAATTATGGAAATGCTTTAGAAGTGAGTTATTTGAAGCTCAGTGGGGAAAGATTCTTCATCTTCTCAGATCTCTGCTGTCACTTCACAAAGAGAAATAAAGACTTATCTTGATGGCAGGGGACATTCAGGGATAAAGATGCTGAACATGGTCTGAGTCTGGAGCTTTCAGAGGGCAGTTGGTGAAGCAGTTTGAATAGCAGAAGAGTCAACCTTTAGAATCCTCCACAGAGGCTCAGAAAGATGTGTAAAGCACTTGGGATTTGATTTTACTTTTCAGGGTTTTCTATTCTATTCTTATATTTACTGTCACTGAGTGGAACAGATAGCAGACCTGTAAGACTGTTCAAGTTGTATTGTGTGTGTGTGTGTGTGTGTGTGTGTGTGTGTTCAAAGAAGAGGAAGAAGGTCATGGAAGACTTGTGGGAAGGAAGCCTTTTTTTCTGATAAAAATGTCTGTACAACATTCTGAAATGGAATACAGAATCTGTTCATCTTCCTTGGGGAATTGATAATGTACAATCAATTGGAAGATTTTCTTTGACTTTCTGAAGAAGAGAAGTTTATTAAGTCTGTAATCTATGAAAAGTCCTCATTCTCTAGTTCTCTTACTGCCTTGTAATAGGTAAACTATAAGGAAATATATAAATAACACAAACCTTGCCCTTTAAAGGAACTGGAAAGCAGGCAATAGTTATTATGTATCTACCATCTTTTCAACGCGGTAATAAACATGTTATAGTGCTATCTCATTTAATACAACAACCCTAGGAAGCAGATATATAATTATCCCCATTTTGCAAATTATGAAATGGAGATTCAGGAAGTTGAAGATGCTTGTCTTTTGGTTCTGTCTATCTGTTATCACCCTCCATGAGCACAATCTGTCCTGGAAGTTTTCCCTATCTTTATCTGAAAGAAGTAACCCTTCCTTCCTTTGTGCCATCTCTATACTTGGTACATGCTTTTAATGTTATATCTCTGTATTTGAATTAATTTCTTTTCAAGTTTTGTTATGCCTTACTAGAGTATAAATCTCTAGATAGTCAGGATTCTGGTTTTTATCTCTGTATTCTTTGCACTGATTACAGAAATGTTTAGTTTTTGAAGTAAATGCCACATAGCCAGTTAGGCATGAAGTCGGAATTTAAATTTAACATTTTTTTGATTCTGAAAGCTCATGCATTTTTCATTATACTGTGATGCCAAAACTTGAAGACAGACAGAAAGATTAACACAATTATATTATTAAGTAATGCACTTAAGTAATACAATTATATCCAATTTACATATCTAATATAAATATACTAGGGTTAAGGAATAGGTAGACAACTTGCAGGTAATGCAAATCTAGACAATGTGCAGCCCTGGGAGACCATAAAGCTCCTAGAATAAGTTTAAGAATGTTGCTTTTGATTTACCAATTTTTTTAGTATTATTATTATTATAAACTACTACCTGATAGGCCCTGCGGGAGGTAGAAGGGTGAGGGTAACAGGAATCCTACCCTTAAGTTTTCAGGTAACTAACATGGTGCAAGGAAACATGCACATGCCACAGTGCATTTAGTTCTGAGTTATTTCTCTCTCTGAGCTATACCTTCCTTATGTTTGATTTGGTGCTATTAATATCCCTGAGGATTGTCGTGAAAACTAAAACAGATAACATATGCTATTGGACCTGGTGCCTAACAAAGATGAAAATAAATCAATGTTAGTCCTCAGCCCAAATGTAGATATGAATATGGATATGGATATAGAGTTAAATCAGAGGTTTTCAAAAGGGGTTGGGGGGATTTTGTTCCCCAGGTGACATCTGGACGTTTCTGGAGACATTTTTTTTTTTTTTCTGTTTGGTTTGTTTATTTTTTATTTT
>NW_012149108.1:2701566-2730671 GCF_000956105.1 Propithecus coquereli | reverse complement strand
TGATGGTGAGTACATGTGGTGCTTGTTTTTCCATTCTTGGGATACCTCACTTAGTAGAATGTGTTCTAGTGCTTTCCAGGAGTATATAAGAGGTGCTATATCACCACTGTTTCTTAAAGCTGAATAGTACTCCATGGATTAATAAACTGGAGACATTTTTGGTTGTCACAACTGGGGGTGTGCTACTGGCCTCTAGTGAGTAGAGGAGAGGGATGCTGCTAAACATCCCCCAATGCACAGAACAGTCCCCCACAACAAAGAAGTGCAGAATTATCTGGCTCCAAATGTCATGGGCTGTAAGTGTAGGTACAGATATAGATGCAGACATAAAAGTGCCAAGTGTTACAATGTCAGTTCTACTTCTGTGAGAGTGCAGAGGCAGAAGAGGGATGACTCCCTGGCTCCAAATCTGAGGAGACTTTGTGAAAGAGCCAGGATTTAGCTTGGCTTTGGGATTAAGTCAGGTAGAGAGAAAGCAATTGGAATTTCAGGAGGAGCTTGATTAATGGAAAAAGAGGCATTTGGGGATTAGAGTCAACAAAAGGATTTTCCAATCAGGTGGTGAAATCTGGAAGAGTAAGTGGGCGACTTAGCAGGATTGTATAATAAGAATGTTGGTACAGGAGGCAAGATGTGTGGGTGAACGCGAAATGAGGAGCATGATGTTAGAGGAAGGACAACGGTATGCTGAAGGAATGCATATTAATAAATAACACGTGTTATACTCCTTCATTTATTAAAAAAGAAGAAGACATTAAAAAATATCAAGTGTCCTAAGTATACCGGGGACCTATCTAGGCAGTGGAAATAAATACATAAGTAAGGCACTGTTACTAAAATCATAATCTATTATAGTGTTCCCAAAGTGTTTTCTGATGAAGTTACATATTAACAGGAAATTAAATTAAATGCTTTGTTTAGAAAACAATTCTCTTAAACTGTTAGAGAACTTAAACAGTTCTCTTCCTAAAGGGTACCACAGAGATTTGAATAGGCTTACAAGCTATGGCACGTAGCAATTCTACATTTACGTCTGTTGCCTTAGTCTTTTTTCTGTTGCTTATAACAGAATACCTAAAGGTAGGTAATTTATAAAGAAAATAAATTTATTTCCTACAGTTATGGAGGCTGGGAAGTCCGAATGTGAGAGGTTGCATCTGGTGAGGGCCTTCTTGCCAGTGGGGACTCTCTGCAGAGTCCTGAGGTAGCTCAGGGCATCACATGTTGAGGGGACTTAGCATGCTAGCTCCGGTCTTCCTTCTTGTAAAGCCACCAGTCCCACTCCCAAGATAACCCATTAATCCATTAACCCAGTAATCCATTAATGCTTTTATCAATGAGAAGATCAATCCACTCAGAAGGGCAGAGCCCTCAGGACCCAATTACCTCTTACAGGCCCTACCTCTCAATACTGCCACATCAGGTATTGAATTTCAACTTAGGTTTTGGAGGGGACAAATATTCAAACCACAGCATTTCTGAAATGCTTTTTTTTAGAGGAGCATCTCCCAGAACTAATGCTTAGCCAAGTACAATTTGGAAAACACTGTTTTGGCACCAGGTATATCACGAGTAAGCCAGTAAGAAAACACTAAATGTTTTCATGATAGTATTGGAATTTGCAAAGAGTTTGGTAGGAAAACCACCTCTGGTGATTTCAATACTTGAAATTTCTAGAATAAAGATTTTCTTTATTTTTTGTTTTAATAGGCAAGAAAATTAAGTCAGTTTATGGTTGGCCTCTGGCATGCATTTGGTACTAAATAAATATTTTTGAGTATAATTGAATTACTGAGACACTAGGAATGGGGTTAAAAAAAGAGGACGATAAAAAGAGTTTATGAAAGGAAAATCTGCAAAGCTTAGCAATAGAATGTGTGTGTATATATATATATATATATATAGAATAAAAACAAGTAGGAAATTAAGGATAAATAAGAATCAATCTTTGATATTAGAGAAAATTATGGTTTAATCAATTCACAAGATCACATAGAAGAATATTGTAGAGAAATCATATTGAATAGTAAGTATCCGTCCAAGGAACTAGATTGCTATGTTCAAACTAGGTCACAAATTTACTGTGTGAACCTGTCCATTATCTTTATGCTTTCAGATCTTCACTTGGTTATTTATAAAACATAGATATCTATGCTTCCTATGAGGATTAAATAGATTGATTAAATATAAACACATATATATAAGTGTATACATACATTTACATATATAAATACATACATATATGTATTACACACATATAATGCATACAAGTGTAGACACATAGATATAAGTAAAAGGTATTGTTGTTTTTGTTTCTCACGTTCTAGACCCATAGACACTTTATAAAGGATTTCAATCACATGCATTTTATTAATTAGTTTTAAAAAAATTCATGGCCACTGTAAAATGACTTTTCTAACCACCTTTTATTGATATCAGAAATTCTACTTTTCTTGATATTCAAATGAAACTAGGTTAATATGATTTTAATATTCATATTTAGTTATTATAAGTTAATGCAGCTCACTAAGTAGCAATTAGGTCCATATTATCTAGGATATCAGATGCTGTAGGGATAATAACCAATCCCAGTCTTCCAGGAGATTATAATCTAAGGTGTTAAAAGGGAGATCAGTTTGATATATGTATAACTAGCATAACTAGGATATAAATAATAATACATGTTTGGAATTTATATATAGCTTTTATACATTTTATTTCATTTGCTCTTTACAACCAACCTGTGAGGAAAGCCTTATGCTGTTTTTCTTATTACTGTCCTCATTTTGTGGTGGAAGAAACAGGGGACCAAGAACTATGCTACTCTCCAAGTAAGGACAATTGAATAAGACAAAGTCCTTGCTTATAGCACTTTCTAATCTATTAGGGAGGCAGAGCTCCTGAGAGCCAGAAAAAGGAATAACTATTATGTCAGAAACAGCTTTACAAAGGTAGCAGCATCAGATTTGGCACAATAAATGTTATTTGTCGTGGATATTATCTCAATCTTGGAGAAGCTGAATTATGGAATTGTCAGTGTGTAGCCTAACAGCTTCTTTTGTATAGGAACTTGCATGTTCTTTAGTGTGTTGTATGCAAAATCAACAAATGATAAATATTAAAGAGATCTAAACATCCATATAGTCCATTTTGTGGAGACTGAGTTTCAGAGAGAGAGGTTAAATGACATAGGTATGAACGGATGTCCAGGCACATGGTGATGAGGTATAACCCCAGTTGAGCATCTCCCTTGGGGAAATGGCATCATTTTCTCTCTGACAATATCCTGAAAAGTTAATTTCACATTGCCTCAGTGGTGGAAAGAGAGCCAATCAGACAGGGAGAACATACTCATTGGAAGGTTCCAATGACATCATGAAGTACTTGAAACAAAAACACTCATAGCAGAAATAGCATCCCAATCACAAACTGTTCTGGTTCTCCAGTTATCTCTTCACAGTGTGTTTGGAAATAGAACTGCCCCTTTTGGAATTTACAAAGCCCTAGGTTTCATGGACAATTTAAGGTTTCAATATAGGGAAGCGGGTAGTCCTCTGAGCAAATGAAAGCTTGAGTAATTAATTTACATAATAAGAATAAATGTTAGCTTATGTATTTGTATTCCCAGCTGTTGATGTTATCATACTGGTATTAATAATACAGAGATGAGAATACTGTGTCAGTTCACTAAATAATAATAATAATAACTACCATTTCCTGAGTCTCTACAAGGTGGCTAGGAGACTTTTAAGCACTATTTCATAGATTTTTCTATTTAACCCTCAAAAAGAATGCACGTATTGTTATCTCCATTATACAGATGAAGAAAGTGAGGCTCAGGGGTGACTTGCCTGGAGCACATAGCCACTAAGGAGCACATTCTGGATTTTTCTTATTTGATTTCTATCTTTTTTTCTTTATTTCAGCACATTATGGGGGTACAAATGTTTAGATGACATATGTTGCCTTTGCCCCACTTGAGTCAAAGATTCAAGTGTGTTCATCCCCCAGATGTTGCCCACTGCACCCATTAGATGTGTGTATACCCATCCCCTCCTCCTTACCCCACACCTGCCCAACACCCAATGAATGCTACTACTGTATGTGCACTTAAGTGTTGATCAGTTAAAACCAATTTGATGATGAGTACAGGTGTTGCTTGTTTTTCCATTGTTGTGATACTTCACTTAGTAGAGTGGGCTCCACCTCTATCCAGGATAATACAAGAGGTGCTAGATCACCATTGCTTTTTGTGACTGAATAGAACTCCATGGTATACATATACCACATTTTATTAATCCACTGATGTATTGATAGGCATTTGGATTCTTTTCACATCTTTGCAATTGTGAATTGTGCTGCTATAGACATTCTAGTGCAGATGTCTTTTTTATAGAATGTCTTTTGTTTCTTTGGGTAGATGCTCAGTAATGGGATTGTTGAATCAAATGGTAGTTCTACTTGTAGCTCTTTAAGGTATCTCCATACTGCTTTCCACAGAGGTTGTACTAGTTTGCAGTCCCACCAGCAGTGCATGAGTGTTCCTATCTCGCCACATCCATGCTAATATTTATTGTTTTGGGACTTTTTGATAAAAACCATTCTCACTGGAGATAAGTGATATCTCATTATGGTTTTGATTTGCATTTCCTTGATGATTAGAGATGTTGAAAATGTTTTCAACATTTGTTGAAAATGTTTGTTGGCCATTATACTATCTTCTTTTGAAAAGTTTCTGTTCATGTCCTTTGTCCACTTTTTGATAGGGTTATTTAATTTTTTCTTGCTGATTTTCCTGAGTTCTATATAGATTCTAGTTATCATCCTTTATTGGATGTGTCATTTTCTCCCATTCTGTAGGTTGTCTGTTTGCTCTCAAGATAGTTTGCTTGGCTGTGCAGAAGCTTTTTAATTTCATCATGTCCTATTTATTTATTTTTATTGTTGCTGTTATTGCCTTTGGGTTCTTCTTCATAGGCCAATATCTATAAGAGTTTTTCCAACATTTTCTTTCAGAATTGTTATGGTTTCACCCCTTAGATTTAAGTCTTTTATCCACCATAAGTTGATTTTTGTGAGAGGTGAGAGGTGTGGGTCCTGTTTTAGTCTTCTACATGTGGCTATCCAGTTCTTCCAGTACCATTTATTGAGTAAGGATTCTTTTTCCCAGTATATGTTTTTGTATGCTTCGTCAAAGATCAGATGGCTATATGAGGATGGTTTTATATCTGGGTTTTCAGTTCTGTTCCATTGGTCTATGTCTCTGTTCTTGTGCCAGTACAATGCCGTTTTAGTTACTATAGCCTTGTAGTATAGCTTGAAGTCTAGTAAATCGATGCCTCCTAATTTGTTCTTTTTGCTTAAGATTGCTTTTGCTATAAGGGGTCTTCTCTGGTTCCATATGAAGCATAGAATTATTTTTCTGTATCTGTGAAAAATGATGTTGGTATTTTAATAGGGATTGCATTGAATCTGTAGATTGCTTTGGATGATAGAACAATTCTTGCACTTGGTAGTCTTTTGGAGTGATGATCTTCATGGTCTCTTCTAATATAACAGAACTATTATAGGAACTGATAAATAATTTGGATATGTAATATATAACAAAGAGTTTCCAAAGAGAATTGTAATGCATTGCTATTCCTGTTGTTAGAGAACTGACTTAGTGAGAATGAAGGATTTGAATGCATGAGTCATTGTAGTTCAGTCAATATAATTCTTTAGAAGCATAATTATTTATTTTATGCTAGTTTTGGATGTCATATATTATTAGTAGGACAGGAAAATAAGAGTTCTGTACTTCAAAGGATGAATTGGTCAGGAATTTCTTCTATCTGCTGGCCCTAACACTGAAGTAGCAAAACTATAAATAGGACCAATCTAAAATCAGACATAAGAAAGGATATAGGTGATATGTCAAAATATATTACATAGAGAAATATCAGATGTGGAAGGATACTGAAGTCAGGAGCCAAATTAAATAGGAAATGTCAGATAGCCCACAATCCAAGAGATGACCAGAAATCTGAATGGACATGGATTGATGAGTCCAATTCAATTCAACAAATATGCACTGACTGCCTTTGATGTGCTGAGCACCATGCTAGGTACTAGGGAAATATCGAGATTACAAAGATGAGTTTAAAATGAATTTGTTCTTCAAGGATCTCATAGTCCTGGTGAGAAAGATATACAGGAAAAAATAATTAAAATACTTTGCAATAAAAATGGCACCATCCTATATGTGATCTGTTACTACTTGCTTTTTCATTCAGTATAATTATTTCTAACATTCATTAATGGTATTGTGTGTAAATGAAATATATTCATTTGACTACTGAATAATTTACACTTTGTGTGTTTGTATTACAATTTCAAATCTCAAAGTAATGCAAAGTAAATAATACATTGCTCAGGAACAAAGGCATATATACTTAATACAAAAACAAAATATAGGGGGTTATATGCACAGTTTCCAGGATAGTGATGTCTCTGGGATGAAATGAAAAAAATAGATACATAGGTAGAAACAATAATAGGGGTAATACTATTGTTCTTACATGTGGTGGTGGTGTGTTCAGAGTTATTCATTTTAATACTTCTATATATATGCATAAATATATGCATATAAATATGTACATATATATCCACATATCCATATATATATATATACACAAAATGTATTATTTGTATGTGTAATATATTACAAAATAAAACATCTAAATTTTTTAAAGTTTTATTGTATAGTACACTATAGAGGCATATGTGCATGGAATGAAATTGTCCAAGAAAAGAAAGATGAGTTCCTTATCTTGGTTGAGTAGATGGTGAATGAGACTTTTAAAAAGGTGTGTTATATCTGAGCTGGATTTTTGAGGAATGTATAAATGTTTACCTCATTCAGAGAAAAAGGACATTCCAAGAAAAAAAAAAGTGTCTGCCCTGGAATACTTTTGTATATTTCTTCCTCTTATTTACTATTTCCTATATAGTATCTCTAACAGCACAATATGTGTCTGTAACAATATATAATTGTTAAATAAATCAAGATGTTCGGGATTGATGGAATGTAGTGTGTGGATGTGTACATATGAGGAACTTGAAGGGAATGAGGTTAAAGAAGCAGAAAGGAGCTGTTTATGTTTTAATGCCATGCAAAGCATTTTAGGAAAGGAATATGGTGCTTTAAGTAGGGGAGTGAAAATTTGAATTTCAGTGGTGGAACACTCTGGCCACAGTGTGAAGGAGGCTTGGGAGTTGGAAGGACGGTGGTGGTGGGAACCTGTATCAGAAACAGGGAGGCCAATTCAGAGTCAGTGAACTTGTCCTAGTAGGAAGTGACAATGTGGAGCCGAGACAGCAGCCACAACAATGGCCAAGAGGGACTCTTCAGACTGTTAATAAGGAGCAGGATGAATAGGCAGATTCACCAGATTCACTGGCATGAGTCTGGGAAAGGTTGCATATCCCTACAGTGTATGTCTCTCAGTCTTAAAGAGATCCATGTCCTGGCCCCAAAGTTTTACAAAGATTATATGTTCTTTCTTTCAGATTCTCAGATTGAAGCTTGGTTAGACATGACAATACTTGTTTGGACAACCTATTTTAGAAGCACTGGCAAACTCACAGATCATTTTGTTGTGGTGGCTTAAAGCACTTTTTCTTTTTAAACTGGCTAAAATTTAGGGACCTCCTCCCTCTCCTTCTTCTTCTCCTTCTTCTCCTTCTTCTCTGCCTCCTCTTCCTCCTTTTTTACTTTTGCATTTGGGAAAAATCAATGGTCCCCAAAAATGACTCTAAAAGCATGAACTGAACATCTTGGCACTGTCTTTTTCAACTCTGGCACATACCAGCACACATTTATTCATTCATACCGTAAGTATCTATACATGCTTTCTGGGGGGTGCTGCAGTGTCCTGCTCATATCCTTCCTTCAGGATGGAAGTACTCACTCCCCTCCCCAGGTGATGGAAGTGTTGGCAGCTGATGGTTTTCAACTGAACCTGTCTGTGGAAATTGCCTTTAGCTAAAGAGAGCTGCTTTGCTCAAGATCTTATCCACTCCCAGAGAACAGCCTGCACAATGGCTGGCCGATGGGTTGGTTAAAGTCCCTCCATTTGCCTCAAGGTGGGACAACTCTGAAGGACTAATCCAATTCCAGAATTCCCATGGGATAGGCTGAGACCTTTATTACAACAGCATCACAATTCAACTCTGCTCTCAGCTCTGTCCTTCCTTTGCTTGTCCACAGTTGTGATCCCTCTCCAATAAACTTCCTGTACACAAATTCCCATCTCAGAGTTTGTTCCTTATGGAGTTCAAACTAAGTCTCCTGCCATGTGCCTGGCACAGTGGACATAATGATTCTGAAGAGGCCAAAAGGGGTGCAAAGATAAAAGTTAAAGCAAGAGTGACACTTAAGGGTATGGGAAGGCAGATGACTGTGTGTGTTCACCATCTGAATGATGTATTTCTATCCTTGAGAAGCAGATTGGTTAAATCCAAGAAGGTGCATGAAGGTATAACATAATCTTTTGAAGCCATTGGGATAGTACGCTCTTATCTCTTTAAGAACAAGAGAGATATGCTTCGGGGATTGGCAACATTTTCTGTCTGCAGACATGGGTGCAGTCTTAGTTATCACTCTATAGAGGATTTACTATGTCTCAAAGCTTTAATCTCAGAGAACATTGATTTACTCTTCAAAAATTTTAGGGGTTTCTGCTGACAGCTAGGCTGAGAGGAGTTTAACTTTGTAGTGAGACATTTTTCCTTTCCTGTGTATATACCCAAGGCAGAGAAGGGAATCATATTTAAGGGTGGCTGAGTTCATGGTTTCAAAGTATGAGGGTCATTTTGTTTTTTTGTAATAGGCCATAAACAAAATCAAATAATGAATCCTGTTTGTTAATTAAACTGTGTGGGATTTTGCAGCCTAATTTGAATAGAAAAAAATTCTTGCTCACGGCAGTCTAGGTTGAAACTTAAATGACAGCACATTGCCATGCCAATTAAAAATTCAAAAATAAAGACAATGTTTGAAACTGCCCATCCCCACCAATGCACACACACATACACACACACCCCTACTGGTTTTCAGAAATAGCAACAGAAGAGTTCTCTTCCAAGTTTCTTTTTTTCTTCATAACCCTTTAAAATAGCAAGGGAGTAAATGAAGCTCAGCCCCTGCAATGAGAGCTGTCACTCAGCTGGATGACAAAAGGCACTCTTTTGTGTTGGGTACTCCAGACTTATAGAGGCATAAATGAAAAACAAAAACTAAAACGAAACAGATGAAAGCATGCACTTCATCAAAGACAGGCTTGAATTTCTATTACCCATCCTCCATTTATCAGATGAGTGGACTTGGGTAAATTACTCAGCGTAATCCCAAAGTTTTCATCTGTAAAGTGAGAGTAATAAACAATTTCTAGTGGTTTGTGTGATAATCATGTAAGTTAATGCATGTGAAGTACACAAAAAGTGGAAGGGCCATAGTAGATTCTAAAGTATAATTATCTTGAGTAGTTTCTCAAGATATTTTATATATATGCATAGGAATAAATTCAAGATCAGACATGAAAACAGGAATTTCAGACAAATTTTTTAAATGATAGGCTTTGGAAGGAAAGCACTAAGAAAGATGTGTACCTTCTACTTTTTGACTGGTGCTTAAACTTTTGCCAGAATTAGAGCTTTGACATTTTAGTGTAAGTCCTTGTCCCTTATTAAAATAGAACTACACTGGGAAAGGGGTTACACAGTGCGAAAGGAAGAGCACTTGGGTGGGCAGTAATGTCCCCTGTGAGATTGTTCTACTTCTGCCACCACTGTCCTTGAGGTTTGGAAGCTCACTATACCTCTGTGAACTGTGGTCTACTCATCTGTAACACTGGCATACTAAATTGGGTTGTGTGTGTGTGTGTGTGTGTGTGTGTGTGTGTGAGTAATACCCTAATTCCAATGTACATTGATTTGCTGATCTTCTAAAGTGATTATTCTCATTTATTTACTGTGTTAACTTGGAAACACACACAGTCAATGCTTTCATGGAACTTAGAGTCTAAGACGTCCAGGAAGAGACATAGAAAGAAAAAGGCAGATGATTAAAATAAAGTGCTATAAGTACTTAAACTTACAGGGAGAAGCACCTAACCTGTCTGATGCTGTCAGAGAAGACTTCTTTTTAAAGGTAGAGAACAGGAGAAGAGGAGAAGAAATGTCTAAGGGTGCACAAATCCTGGAGATGAGAAAGAGCATAACTTATTCCAGAAGTTGAAACAAGTTTGATTTGACTAGAACAGATTGTGTCAATGAGAGAAGAGGAAATACATGTAGAGAAATGAGGATTGGTGAAATAATACATGTTCTCATTCCTCTTTATACTCAATAGTGTTTAATGATCAACGATGATTGCTGGATCATCAAATGTGTGAATGATAAACTGTTGTCATACCTACCTCATTGGGAATGAAAATTCTGAGAGCAAGTTTTTATAAAGGGTAACAGGGGAAGACTAAAAGCCACTTGACAGGTTGTGGTTGGAATGTATACCACCTAGAGAAAAAAGGAGATCTGTGAAAAGAGGAGAAAGGAACTAATATTCTCATGTTCATAAGGGGGAAAAAAAACCTTCAATGTACACTTATGTTTTAATATGACACTAGTATTGCATTTAGTAAGTTTACCTAGTCATCCAAATTATAGAAAAGTATGGCATATAATCATTAATAATAGAGTCATTTTTTTCTTTCCTCACACCACTGTGAAATTAATATTCTTAGGTTGAAATGCGAGGTCTCATAATATGAAGAAAGTTCCAGATTTGGGTTTATAGTCCTACCAAATGTTTCATTTTAATTGTGATTTTGAAGAGAATTAAAGACAGTATCCAGAAATAAATCTGATTTAATGCTCTGAAAATAATTGAATAAGGTACAATTTTAAAATTTCAAGAGACTAGTTGCATGGAGAGGAATCCTGAGCTGAGAGTCAGGATTTGGTTTTCATTCCTGTGTTAAAACTAACTTGGTTGGGATGCTAGGAAAGTGATTGGAAGTACTGGCTGCCAATAGAAGAAGGTTTATCTTCCAGTATCAAATATTGAAAACAACTGTCAGATGAAAGAATTATGATACTTGCTCTCAATATGTCAGTAGAGTAGGACTGACAAAAACCAGGATTATAGTTACAGTGAAAGAAATCTATGATCACTACCACAAATATTAATATTAGTACTGCTGTTACTATGACTACTGCAACTAGTAGCCAAACTTTATTATTTTATTATAGGAAAAATTATATATATATATGTGTGTATGTGTGTGTGTGTGTGTGCATGTGTGTATGTATGTCATTATGAGCACTTATTATATAACACACAGTGTTCTAAATGCTATTCACATATTTAATAATTTAATCTACAATATAAAACTATAAATTAAGTACTATTAATATCTCCATTTGCCAGTGAGGAAACTGAAGCATAGACAGGTCTAGAAATTTTGTCCTAAGTAACACATTAAGTAATTGATGGGGCCAGTATTTTTTCCAGACAACCTGACAGCAGAACACACACTAAATAAAAGAATACTATTAATATTTGAGTCAGAGATGACCAAAGATTGAATAAGCTTCTCAAACAAAGAGGGAGTTCACTGCCCCTCACATTTTCAGGCAGAAGCTAGGCTGAATACCTGATGGAGGGCATGCAGGTACTGATTGAGTATTTGAGAAAGATCACCACTAGGGCTTTTTCTGATCCTGAGATGTTTCCACTCAATATAAGGTGCTCCAAGAGCAAATCGAGTTTGCAAAGTTAGATATTCAAAAATAATATCTGACTGGATCATAGTCATGCTCTTTAATTTTTACTAAATATGTATTTGGATCTGCTCAGAGTTCTCTTCAATCTTATTTATACCCATAGAATCTGATAGAAACCCTCTTCATTGTGTAGGTACTCACACATGCTTGTCATTCTCATTGCTGCCATTACCACCACCAGCAAAACCATCATTACCAGACGACATAGTACGTTGGAAAGAGCACTAGAATTGGAGCCCAAAGTCCTTGATTGTGGCCTGAATACATCAGGTGTAAGGAATGTGTCCAGGGCCGAGTAACTCAAATTTCTTTGGCTTCACTCTTCTTATTTATAAAAACAATGGTATTTATCTAACCATATTCATGGTAGTATTCTGGAGTCTAGAATCTCATTCTTAGAAATCCTTACGACTATAAAGAAAGTTCAGCTGAGTTTTAATTATTACCTTTTAACTATAAATATAGCTAGCAATTGCAAGTATCCCAATATTATCCTTTTGAAAACTTAAGATTGGTCTATCACCCCTTCATTAATTACAGTTAAGCCATTGTTTCATCTATTTGTGTTCTTTAGAATCTTAAAGGGAGGATAACAAATATTGGAAGAAAATAACTATACCCATCTTTCCAACATAAAATGCTGGGTTTTGATTTACAAAGTGAAAACATTTTTTTTATTCTTTCTTCCACCATCATTCTTTTAGTGAAGGTTAAACATGATATATTTTGCAATTAAAAAAGCTTTCCTCCTCTATTGTTGACGGGAACCCAGAGCTTCTGGTGAATGACAACACCACTAAAGCTTTGAGCCCCAACAAGATAAATCCTGGTACACCACTTGCTGACAAGCCAAAGTGAGGAGATAAAGGTGACAATAAACAGACGCCAGGAAAATGCACATTGCTTCTTGGGTGAGGTTGTACTAGTCAGTATTTCCACAATGCTTTGTTTGGTTTGCTTTCCTTTCTCTAAATCACTCTTTTAAATATGGATTCAAAACTGGCTTTCCAAAAAGTGTTTAGAGTAGGGTTAAGGTTATATGTAGTGATTCCGCCTCCTCTTCCTCTGTTCTGTTTACCTAAAGAAAATATAGAAGAAATAGATACGTTAATCTTGTAGGAAATCTTTTTCAGCTCAGGGTGCCATAAAAAAAAAATACTATAAATTAGGCAACTTAAAAACAGAAATTTATTTGCTCACAGCTCTGAAGGCTAGAAGTTTGGGGGCAGAGTGCCAGCATCACTGGCCCCTGGTGAGCACTCTCATCCTGGCTCATAGATGGCCACCCCCCTCTGTCTTCGCATGGTGAGGAGGGAGTAATACAGCCAGCTCTCTGATGTCTCTTCTCATAAGAGCATAAATCTTATCTTAAGGATCCCACCCTCATGACCTCAACTAAACAACTAACCTTAGTTGTCATTCCAAGGCTTATCTCCAAATACTATCACAATGGCAGTTAGGGATTCAGTATATGAATTTACAGGAGACACAATTGAGTCCAAAGCAGCATTACTGCTGAATTCGAAGTTGGAAAAATTGATGGTTTCATTCTCTTTATATATGATAAGGAGACATAATAATAATGTTTTCTGTCTTCTATATTCTAGTCTATGTTGTCTGTCAAGGATTTGTTGATGTTTTCTTTGTCCTGATGACTCATGGAGTTATGAGATTCCTATTAGGGAAAAAAATGACTTTATTAAATCATATCAGTCTAATCTGAGAGGTTTAAGTTTGAATGTCCTGGATTGAGAAGCCTATGTCTGATTTCTGAAGAGGGGGCTGACTCTTATTCTCAGAGAATGTTTTATTTGGATTTCCTTCTCTAATAGTTCATGGACAATCTAGGAATGAGCAGAAGCTCATTTCCTTAAAAAGCAACAATTTTTTTTTTAGAATCAATATGTATTTTGGAGTTATGAAGAATTTGCCTTGAATCACACCTTTGTGTCTTGTTAGGTACATGCCTTTAAACAAAGTTCTTTACCTCTCTGAACTCAGGTTCCTCGTCTATAATATGAGCTAATGATACCACCTTAGATTATCATTGTGTAGATTTAAAAGCATTACAAATACAAAGGACCAAGTGGAGTCTCTGGAATGTAGTAGATGATCAAAAATTTAATTTCTCTTCTCCATTATCTTCCTTCAAAAGATGCCCTGCTAGAATGAGGCTTTCCTAGCTAATGACAACTAGATTTGCCACTGGCCACCCAAAAATTTCTTATAGGAATAGTTTGTGAGAGTTACAATTCTAGTTGATCTCATGGCTGATGATCTTGCCACCAAGATTGTTGAGATAATTATGTATGTTTATAGCTGCAAATAACAGATATTCAAACTAACAAAAGTTAAACATTTTATTTATAATATAATAAAAAAATCTGGATATACGAGTCTGGGGCTAGTGCAGGGGCTCCATTGAAGAAAGGCCCACTCCTTTTATCTTTCTACTCCACTATTCACAATATATTAGTTAATTGTTTCATACTCACTTTAGCTTTCTGAGCAAAAGATATCACTTTTGTGTTCTAAGCAAGAAGGTTGGAAGGGACTCTGCCATTTGTATCTGTCCCTGTTTATCAGAGAAACAGAAGACTGCCAGAAACTCCCTAACTAATAATTGCTTGTATGTCGTTAACTTAACTATCACCTGGCTCACCCTAGCTACAGGAGATATTGATAAAGCATTAGTTAGCTTTTCAGTCTCTAGAGTGGAAGCTGACAAGGGATAATGTGATTAAGCATGCCTGTGAGGTTAGCCAATGAATAGAATTAGTTATGTTTTGCAAATACTTCTTATTTAGTTCAGTTCAATAAACATTAACTGAGGATCTAAGTGTCAGACATTGTCCTATGTGTTGAGGCAACTGAAAATAAAACCAAAACAAAAAGCAAAATACAGTCCCTCTTCTTGAGGAACTTAGTCATACGGGAAAGACAGAAATAACCAAGTAGTTGAACTCTAATGAGAGAAATATTCACAGGGCCAAAATTCCAAATTTTAGATGAACCACTTTCAAAGGTCATTTGGGTATGACCAAGGTTACTCTATGCTATCCATCTGTGTCATATTGCTAAGTCCTTCCATGCGTGAGTAGGATGGCAAGAATCTATCTTCATCATGATAACCTTGAAATGTTCTCTGAGTAATCAAAGATTCAGTTCTGTTTCAGAGTTGAGAGTTTTTGTTTGTTTGTTTAACTGTATTCCATGTCTTTGGAAATTGTTAAAGCAGGTAAAAGAATTGTGGTAAGTCAATTACCAGAAACAAAAAAATTCTGAAATTCTGTTTAATAAACATATTTACCTCCTTTATTTCTCAGATACTTAACAGGAAACAGTTATAACAGCAGGTCACAATTGGACACATGGCCAGATTTTGGATCCATGTGTTCTCTTTATCATAATGCAGGGATAGGCAAACTTTGTAAAAGGCCATATAGTTTTGCTTTCCAAGCTATGTGGTCTCTGTGGCAGTTACTGAACTCTGCCATTGCAATGCAAAAGCAGCGACAGATAATACGTAAACAAATTCAAATTATTATGGCTGAATTCCAAAAAAAAAAAGTTTTACTGTTTACAAAAACTGGTTACAAAAAGAGACAGCAAGCGAAATTTGCTCTACTGACCATACTTTGCTAATATCTGCCATGTTGGTATCAAAAATGTTGATTTTATTTTGATTATGAAATAGTATATGTAGTTATCAACCATAATAGTACATTCAAAGATGGTTCAACCAGCTGAATACCCTTTGCCATTACTTTGTAAGTTAATCTGCTCTTCATCCCCAGCTCTCTAAGGAGGAGTAGAGAAAATAGTAACTATCCCTAATAATGCACATGCCAAAGACTCTTCTTTTTAAAAAAGCTCTAATATATATAACTTTTCAATTATTTTAATAGGAAAATATAGCCTATATGTTTTATGCCCAGGGCATTGATAAAATAGTTTCTTTAATTTCTTTGGCTCCAGTTGCCTCATGTGTATTGTATTGCATGTAACACATAGGAGATGACACATTCCAGTTTTCAGCACTGATACAAAAATAGCAGCTCTGAAAACTACAGAAACTTAATATAGACCAAAGACAAGAGAAGAACATAGACAGGGCCTCAAACAGCAGAAATTATCATGCCTGAAGGTGAAAGTCAGAATGAGAGGAAAGGGGTTGATGAAGAAGCAAGGTCCGGCTTGGGTACATTCATTCGATGCGTGTGGTCAAAGTTATTCCTGTCCTGGCAGGGCTCACCTGCAGGGCTGGAGAGTTAACGCCCTAAGACGGGATGGTGGCAGGTGCTTTTGGGAGCTTTGGAGCCAGCCTGTGAAGTGTGGCAATGAGATGGGTTATGTGACCTAAAAAGTGACTTCCAAAGCTAATGTTCTGTGAAGTCTGCAGCTGTGGTGTCTATCCTGGGCCACCATCTCAGGAGGAAGCCTGGTGCCTCACAGCCAGCCCCTGCTCTGAATAAGCATAGTCATCTCCATGTCTCTGTGAGCTGCCTTTCAGTCCCATGAACTCCATCTGTGCCCATTGTCAGTGTGCTCCAAGGGGAGCAGAAATCTACCCCGGGGCCTGACTCTGAATTGCCAGCCTAAAGGACTTGACTTCTTCTATGTGCCAGGGAAGATTTCCCAGCTTCCTGACCTTTTCCCCTCTCTTTTCTTTAGAGCTAAGGATGTAGCCATGTCCATTCCCTTAACTCACACTGGACTCCCAGTCCATTCAGAAAAAGCCTGAAAAGGAATGAAACATCACAAAGTAATCTCCTCAGAAAGTGCCAGTTATCATAAGAACCCTATGAAGGCTATGTCAGATCCTAAGACACCCAAGTTAAAGATGAGAGAACTTATGCACAAGAGGGTATATGACTTTTATGAAGAGCCACAGCGGTCAAGCCTGGATCCAAACTCAGGCTTTTGATGCGAGAAACTAAAGTGGTTTTGACAGGTCGGCCTCTTGGCAGACTGTTGTCCTAGTTCTTTGGCTCCTTGCTTGGAAAATTCACAAGCAAGTCTGGTACAAGGGAGTGACCACAGACAGGAAGCAATTCCACACAGAAAGCTTTTATTGCAAAAAACAAGGGAGCTATACAAAATGAGAATACGTTCAGAGACGAACAGGCCAGTCTCCTTTGGGGAAGAAGATGTTAAGGACTCCCAGGTGGTTTCCTTTTATTGCCCTGGTCTGGGGGAGGGCTTACAGGAGGTGTGAGATGTCACCAGATAATTGATATACGTGATTCACAGGTATTCTTATAACAAAGTTGCAGCTCCACAGGTGTGTATGCCTCAAAACCTCAAGTTCCTGCTCTTTGTGGTCATTGTTAGCTGCGTTTTCCTCCAGTCCCTTCCACCCACTCCAGCCCCCAACCCCTGCTTCTCTGCCCCTAGGAACTGCCCTTCTGGCCTGTGTCTGCCATCTGCAGATATGGTCCCTGCCTAACAGGTTTTTTACATTATTCCATCAGGATGGTTTTCTCAATTCTATGCAATAAAATTTAAAACTATATTTTCAATAACTTAATAAATAATTTAAAAATTGATAAGTAGCTAAGAATGATATAACAATATATCTAAATACTTTTATTTAATCTCTTTATTGATAATTCATTTTTAAGGGGGATTTCCTTTTCATGTCTGAGATACAATGCTAGATATATTTGACATATTATGGCATTTACTCTTCACAATCACAATAGATATTATTATAGTCATCATCAGACAAAGAAGGACACTGACATTTAAAGAGGCTGAGTAAGTTACCAAAGGTCACATAGCTAGTAAGATGGTGAAACATTTGCTCATTCAGTGGATCTACATCATTGTTCCTTTCTATTATCTGTCTTGGGTAATATTTCTTTGTATTTTGCAATATCTGTCAAACTTCTTTATGAAATTTATTCCTGAACCCTCGGTGGACTATGTTTAATGTGTATTATTACAATAAAACTGGGGAGAAAGGAATTATTTGCAAATATTGAAGCCACAGTTGGGTTTGCTCTTTAAGACTGCCCCATTCCCTCTTAACTGACAATGAGCAATGATGGGAAGCCATATTGTGCTGTGAGGAGCCAACACGCGTGGAGTAAGTCACACAGTCATGACTGCAGCCAGAACGAGGACTAGAGATACAAAGGGATCTCTCTGATTCCAACCTGATGTCACTGAGAAGCAAGCTTCCTCCTAAACTTAGGTTATTTATTTCTATTACATCCTGAGGTCGGGGCTCTGCAGGACAACGGCATCTGATCCATTGCTAACATTCAAGCAAGGGAGACAGTTTCTTCTGTCGTGGCAACAGGGGAGAGAAAGGGTACTGTGTAAACAAACCACCTGCCTGTAACTGAGCCTGTCTCTCATCTCCTAACCTTTGCTCTTCTTCATTCTTAAAATATGGTTTTCCTAAGAGCAGTCAAATTCCAGAAAAGTTTATGAAAGTTGTATAGAGTTCTCATTTTATA
The DNA here is from genome assembly GCF_000956105.1 of Propithecus coquereli. Lineage (NCBI taxonomy): Eukaryota > Metazoa > Chordata > Mammalia > Primates > Indriidae > Propithecus > Propithecus coquereli. Next base: position 2,712,378 of record NW_012149108.1, on the reverse strand, counting down.
GAAATAAAACCTAGGCAATATAGTAAGTGTTGGCATTACATTCAGTAGAAATTATGTACATCTAAAATAGGTAGGGAGGTGTTGAGGCATACTAAGAGAGAGAAAGAGAATGGACGCTAAGACTCAGGATGCTTAGGTTTGACCCTATGTCCAGCCATTTATTTCTTCCATGCCTGTGGGAAAATCATTCTTTCATTGTAACTTTCAGGACATTCTGTTAAATGGGAGCAATATTCTCAATCCTAAAGGGCTGCAGTAAGGCCTCAATAAGTATATGTATGTAAAGCATCACCTAGTACAGTACCTAGAACAGAAATAAGTTTCAATAAATGGGAGACATTGTTATATCCAGCAACAAATGGGCTTTCTTATATGAGGCCAATAGAAGGTAAACATTGTCATAATCCTTTTGGAAAATGGTTTCGTGATGTATTTCAAGAGCCTAAAAGGCATCATCTTTGTCCCAGGAATCCAGCTTCTGGGAGTCTTAGTTTACAGAAATCTCACAGCATCACTTTCCTGCCTAAAATACCTCAATAATTCTACAATACCCTTGGGGTGAAGGTCAGTATCTCAAATAAAGTCTTAAATTTGTATCACTCTCATTTCTCACTTCAAATTCTAGGTTCTAGACATAATAAATATCTCTGAGATCTCTGAAGGAACCCCACACATTCTAGCTGTCTAAACTAGCTTTTCCTTTTCTTTTTCAACTCATATTTTTCTTATCCTTTAATATCACTTACTCCAGGAAGCCTTATCATTAACCTCATGTCTGGGTTATTTGCCCCTCCTTGCACTCCTGAAGAATCCTCTGCATTTCTATTTTGATATTTTCACATAAGAGTCCGTTCACTGGTTGGTATCCACCACAGGAGGTAAGCTCTATATTGACATGAACAAGGCTCCTTTGCTTTTTGTAATATCTCCAATGCCTGACATATTTCTGTGTATAATAGATGCCCCATATTGATTTGTTGAAGAAATAAAGGAAATAAATTCAGAATAAAAGTAAAGGAGCTCTGACAACTAAGACACGCATCACTGTGTTAATTAGAAGAGTAAAAAACTAGACAAAACAATTCCACAAAATTTTCCAAATAGAAAATGGGTTAAATAAACAATGATGTCCCACATGATGAAATACAAAGTGAGTGAATTTTATATAAAAAGAGTTTATAGTAGCAAATGAAAATGATATCTATTGCCAAGTTAAAAAAAAGCAATATACAAAAGTATATATTCAATTAACTCAATTATTTTTTTAAAAAGCTATTATGATAAGGAAATAGGTTACAAGAAATATTCCAAAATATTAGTGAATCCTGTTTCTGGGTAATGAGACTATGAATGACTTTATTTTTTTAAATATTTTTCTTTATTTTCCAAATGTTCTAAAGGAGTATGTATTTGTGTTCTTTTTTATTATAATATGTGTCAAAATTGTGTTTAAAAGAATAAAAAGTGTTCAACACTTGGCAATGTAAAAGTTCCCCAGGGCTGATGGGGGAGAAACTTAAATTGTGAGCTGGCAGCAAAGGCTGGTCAGCAGCAGCGCGGATTAGTGTTTTTATTTATAAAGCTGCAATTTCCCCAAGCAAGACAGGCGCATCCACTTGCTGATTTATACCCCTTGTCAAGGGAAGCCAAAGAACAATAATTCTTTGATGCTAAGCCTTCCTTTGGGATGATATTTAGTCACTTCACTCCCAAAATACTTGATCAATTATATACTACCTGTTGACACCCTAGGACACATTTAAAATGAATGTCTTTCACGTGGGAGAACTCCACAAATCCAGTAATAGATACACTTTCTCTCCAGGTTCAAAAACACTCTTACCTGCCCAGTAGCCTTCACTTCTTGGCTTTCAGTCAAGGCACTTGCCGGGTGAATCACAGAGCTGGAAGGCACAGACTGAGTCCCACATGCTGTCTCTGCCCCCTGTGATTGTGTGCAGGACACATAACCTCACTCAGCCTCAGACTGTTCATTTGTGAAATAGTAACAAATCATTAATTACACTATGTAACAGCTCATTATTTGACCCAGGTATGGTATTGGACATGAAAACACTTTGTAAATTTGAATTATCATCAAAATAGTCCACTTGAGAGATTATCTTTTTCTTTTTTGTGTATCTGGTTTGAATCCTAGCTAATCCATAAAGTCCTTGAGAACAGAACACGTATCTTCTGTCTTCTACTGTTTTGTATCTGAAGTGCCTCAAACAGTGTCTGATGCATGAATAGTGCTCAAAAAATCATCATTGAATTGATTCTGGATTGCTGTTAACCAATCAATGGTACAATTACCAAGTAATTATTTAATTCCTATGATAAATCAGTCACTGCACTAATTCCAAGGTAAGCACCAATAGGTCCTGTCCTTACAGCCTATAGACCATGAAGGAAATCAATGTTGAACAAATAAATACAAATGTGGTGTGTGTTTCATGAAGAACTGTAGAGACATTTATCTTAGACTTGGTTGGAGGGAATCAGCCAATGGTTTCCTGTGGAGATGGTTTATAAATGGAATCCTTAATGATGAAAAGGAACTAAAGCAGAAGAAAACTTAAATGTGAGAATAACTTTTGCACAGATGGAATGACACATTTGAAAGCCCTGTTACAAAGTTCCATCATGAGCATTTCAGAAGTAATCAACAAGGCTGTGAACTTACTTTCTTTTCTCTCTTTCTTTCTTTCTTTCTTTCTTTCTTTTCTTTCTTTTTGACAGAGTCTCTCTTTGTCACCCAGGCTAGAGTGCAGTGGCATCATACCTCACTGTAATCTCAAACTCCTGGGCTCAAGCAATCCTCCTGCCTCAGCCTCCTGAGTAGCTGGGACTACAAGTGTGTGCCACTATGCCTTGCTAATTTTTCTATGTTTTTTTAGAGACAGGGTCTTGCTCTTTCTCAGGCTGGTCTTGAACTCTTGGCCTCAAGCAATCCTCCCACCTCCACCTCCAAAGTGCTAGGATTACAGGCATGAGCCACTACACCTGGCTGAGACTGTGAACTTTCAAAAAACAGGGACTGTATCCTCTTTGTGATTGTGCTTCTAATATGTTGGAGGGTGTTGGTACACTATAGTAGAAGTTTTATAACTGCTTGTTGAATGTGTTAGTAGTTTCATCTGGATATACTCCCTGTCTTAAAAGGAAGTTACAAATGCATAATAATTAGCAAGACAGGTATCTGGATTAAAAAAATCTCATTAGCTATCAACCTTGAAGTCTCTTCTTGCTAGCAATCTGATCAAAACAACAAATACCTAATTAAAGTATCCAAGGGTCATGTAATTTATCCCTTCTTATATATATTGCTCTGTATAGAAATTTATATCCACAGAAAACGACCTACCTGGAGCATATTCTCACAGTTACCAACAAAATATTCTCTCAAGATTTTATGCTATGGCCTTCTCTTTTTATCAAAGGGCATTATAATAAACAGCCTGACGACAAAATTTAAACACCTTCTTTGAAATCACAGCTGACCACAGAGTTCATTTTGTTGCTTAATATTCTTCATATGAGGACCCCTAGAACAAATTATTTGCAGCTAATATATAAACCTACATCTTCCTAGCATAATGTTTCTCAATCTTTTTTTTTTTCATTATCACTCCTCTCCCAGGAGGTTTTTAGGCATTATTTTTCATAATCATTTCTCAACCCCTGCAGTGACATTTTAATATCATAGATATACTACATAAGCTGTTTATACCCTTGGATCATATTAAAAGGCCACAAATCATTGTGATGTCTAACATTTTTTTGACCCCCCAAGAACCTATTTTTTACCCCATTGGGAAACATATCAGTCCCATTGAAAATGCATGCCAATGCCAAAAACCACACTATTTCTATTACACCCCATGTTTGATTCAGATTTGGCCTTTCCCTTGTAAAACAATAAGACGGTATTTACAATAATGGCCAGTGGATTCAGACAGACTTGAAACCAAACCCCAGTTCTGCACTCATTTCACTCTCTTTAACCTCTCTCAGTTTCCTCGGTTTTCTCGTTTGACAAATGGAGATAACAATGCCTGACAGAAAGTACTGCAGTGAGCACGAGATAAGATAGTTCCTGTCAATTGCTCCGTATAGTAAGTTCTCAGAAAAATTTCAGTGGTTTGCCATTATCAGGATGATATTCTAAGTGGGAGAAGTAAATGATCCAGGAGAGAATTGGGGGTGAGTTTTGGGGTGACCCACTACAGTGAGGAGGTTGGCTCACATTGCAGAACAGTGAGAAGAAAAAGGTCAGGGGAACTCAGATTACAGTGGGCCTTAAAATTTAGGATCAGAATTTATTATAGGAGGAATCCTACTGGTCTACTATATCCATGCTAAAGTTTACTAGTGGGGTGATCTGGAAATTCATTTTAATAGGGGAAATAGTACTGACCAAACAGGATAATTGTGAGAACTTAATGAATTAATAGCATATACAAAGCATGTATGTGTGTGGTTGCTGGTAATTCTCTTTGGCGGAATAAAGCCATTGAGTTGTAAATGGTTTTAACCGTTGATAAAAGATAAACATTGGCAGGCATACAGGATGCTTCACTGTCTCAGATTCCTAGGACTCTAGGGTTATAATTGTAAAAAAGATAATAATTGGAGACCGCTAAGCCACCACTAGTATTTCAAAAAATCTAGTGAAAATTTGGCATGTCTCTAAAAAAGAAAATTTTGAAAATGTTTTACATTAGAAAATATTGGTTGCCACATCTATTTCAGAATTAAGATCAACAGTTCTTTCTAGTCTTTGTTCAATAAAGACTTGAAAATGAGGTATTTTAGAACAAGGCTAGATTTGGGAGCAGAAGATAGAAACTAGTTTCTGAGACTCTATCTATCAGAGAGTGACCTAACCTTTCTGCATCTGTAAAATGGGGACAGTAATATCTACTATGGAAAATTATTGTCAGGATACAGTGAGATGATCTACATAAGGTGTCCAGCAAATGACATGAAAAATTGTCTCTAAATTCCATTCCCTCCCATCCACTGATAAACGCAAGTTTGATATAGTATTTCGAAATACAAGGCCCTATGAGAGGGAGAGCCAAGGTAAAGGATCCTCTGTGCTGAAAAGCACAGGAGACTGTGGTAGTAACTCGGGAGAGCGAAAACTGGTGACTTGTGCCACAGAGGGAGCTGTGTAGAGAGGGAGTGTGTACCTTTACGAGGAGGATGTAGATGAAAGTGCTATCAGACATTATCAGTGCCATCTGACCTTGATAGTTCAGAGGCTGAGTTAGATTTTGAGCCAGATGGTATCTGCCTCCAGAACCTCTCTACCAGGCAACCACACAGCTTCCCCCATGACCTGGAAGAACAAGAAACAGATCTGTAAGTTTATATCTTACACAATGCCTTCAAGAAAGCCTCACTAACACCCATAGAAGTGGTGTTCAATTAATCTTTGTTGAATGAATGGCTAGGTTGGGGCAGAGGGATGGGACATGGATGAATGGAAGAATGGATGAATAGCTGCCTGTCTGGCTGGATGAATATATGGCAATAGATGGCTAATTACTTCATGCAGAATGTGTGGCTATTTCTGAAATAGATTACAAAGGAAATAAAAAGCATGGCCTCTGTTATTGAGGAACATCAATAAAAATGGACAACTGAAACAACTCTAAAGAGAATCTGGTACAGACGGTAGAATCAGTCACTGGTTCATGCATGATTCTTCCTGCAAGTGTCCTCAGAAATTCAATAGTCCAGCCTTCTGAACTTACAGAGGAAGATAAGAAAGAGACAGTGACTTGGGGAGAACTGCACAGCTAATATGTGACAGAACTATTTGAATCTAGTTCTCAGGATAATTACCTGTCTAGTGAAGTTTGGGCTACACTATCCTGTAACATAGTTGCAGATAGTAAGGCAATTATTATTTGTTTTTCTCTTGCAGCCTCCTAGAGAAACAAAGTGCTATTAGCCAAGGCAGGGGAAGGTTTGAGTTTTCTAAACAGGTGGCTCCTTTGGACGAGTATGTTATACTCCCAAACAAGATTTGGACATGTAAGCTGATTGCAGGTTAAAGAAATGTTCTTATCATTTCTTTTATTTATAAAGTCATACTTTGACCAACCCAGACTAGAGAATATACTTACCACATATAAATCTTTTCCTGTTAAATGGAAGAAATATACTAGGATTTATAAGCATTCTTTAGGGATCAGAGTTAGTCACAGTTTTTGAAAGTATATGATTGACTATAAAACATACATGAAAATCCTGAAACATCTAAAATTTATGTCCATTACACAGGAAAAAAAAATACATAAACAGAGGAACAGGTTTACAAATCATGCAATAAATCTGAAATAAAGGGATTTGATTTTACCAATTTTATTTTACACTTGAGATATAAATGATTTATGTTATAAATCAGAACTCTAAAGTCTTGCCATCACAAAAAAATTTATAAATCACAACCCTTAAATTTGGCTTATAGCTCTGGTTTATAAATTCTATTTATGTTTTATAATTTTGATTTTTTTCGGAATAAAATTGGGTCATGAAATTCCAACTTATAAATGACAGTGATCACAGGGACTATGTTCATCATGATCATTATTAGGGAATTACGGAGAACCAAAAGGTTGTTTTTCGTAGCTTCAATTCTAACACACTCTATGTTAGTAAGAAAATACATGCTAAAGCATCTTTCCAACTAACAAGGGGATATGGAAATGTGATATGGTATTTAGTAACTATTGTACTATTTCAGCTTTCATAATGAGATATATCTCTCTGGAAATATCAACTAGTTTAAATGGGCACAATTACAGACAAGTGGAGTTTTCTCCTGCTACGTTCCACGTGGTCAAGTCACCCTAGACAGGGGTGCTCCCAACTCACCATCCCTGAGAATAGGGCCCTGGCTGACCAGGTGGTAATATTTCATAGCAATGTCTAACATTAGCATTGCAGATGTATCACAGCACAGCAACATTGTTCCACTAGCCACAAGTAACGTGTATTTTGTTTCCCTTTCTTTTTTCGTTTAAACATGGTAGAACTGGGACTAGATATAGCTTTTCAGTTAACTGTCATTATATCATGGCTATCTTTCCCCAAGCATCTATTATGGGCCAAACACTATGCTTAATATTTTCATACAGTATATTTTTGGATTCTTTTGATAATACCATGAATTAGTTGTCTCCAGTTTCCTGGAGACCTAAAAATGTGCATGGCTTGCACAAATTCACCTAGCCAATCTCCAGGGAAAGGAAGAGGTTTGTCAGAATGGCCCAGGAAGCCTCTTAGCACTCTGGACTCTCAAGGGCTTGGATTAGGGTTTTTAAACACCTACAAACAGGGGCCAGATATGCTACACAATTGAGTGATGCCTATCAGGTGCATGCTCTTGACAGTGCTCTACACCAGCCAGTTTTGCCTGTGGAAATAGGAGCTCAGAAGTTCCAGGTGTTTCAAGAGAGATCACAAACCCAATCTTTTATGTGAAAACTCATAATTTTTAAATGATGACTTACGCTTTTGGGTTTTAGTTTTTCTTAAACACTGTGTAGATCACACAATACATCTAAAGGCTAGATTTGGCACAAAATCTGCCAGTCTGGGGCTTCTGCTACAAGTGTTACAAAATTTAGGGTGGCCTTCTCATGTATAGATATTTATTATTTAATTTATTTTGGAGGGTGTGAGTGTGATGATTCTTTCCAAGTATGGGAGAGATTTATCTATGTTTTTATCATATGGAATTAATATAATCACTATACCCCAGAAATTAATTTATAATTTATCTCAACATTGTTTATATCATTTCTAATGGAATAATTTGGTTTCTTATTTTTTTTCATCCCTATTCAATCTTATTGATGTTCTTATCTGTCATTGTGAGTTTTCTCTGTGGACATTATTTCTACCACGTACAGTTTTCTGGCTTAAGTTTAAACTTCACCTGTACATTTTTAGCAAATGACAAATTATTTCTTCTAGTAATATTATTTATTAATTCATTTATTAATTGAATGAAGCCTGCTTGTTTGTATTTATGTATTAGCAAACCCCTGAGAACATGGTAAGTGACTCCCCATGAATAATACAAGGTTGCTTCATATTCTAGAAATTTATAAAGTATTTCTAGTAACTTTATATATTTTGTTCTGACCATCTCTACTAAAGATGTGCAGAATTTAGTTAGAGGAATGAGAACCCAATGTTAGTGAAACTGCCTTATCTATAAACACTCAGATATTATATTTCATTCTGCTGCCTGGGTAATTTAATAAAAGTTTCACTTCTAAAAGACTTGCTGAGTGAGAGCACATTGTAAAGTAATGCTCATTTAAAAGCCTGACAAATAGAAGTCTGAAGTCAGTGAAGAATATGACAGAAATTGGTAATTGATTCTGTCCTGTAATCTATTGCCTCTTTTTAGAATAAGGCTGTATTTTGTTTTAAATACAGTCTATCTTGTTCATCAGTGTTATTGAAACATTATCTGTGATAACCGTATCAGCCTTCGGAGAAAATACCTATCTGACTTAGTACTAATTCACTGTCAAGACCTCTCAACCCTGTATATTGAATCTTCTTTCTTTTAATCTTGAGAAGTTTGGTCTCTTTATATGATCATATTAACTGAAAGAAAAATTTCTATTTCTGAAATTTATTTAATGCTTATGTTTTAAAGAGACGAAGGGATTTTTGTTTTTGTTTTTGTTTTTTTTTTAGTTTGAGTCCTATGACAGTAGCAGGAAATCATCAAAAGCTAATATCACAAGCTTCATCCTTGTTCTGTGTAGAAAACAAAATTTGATGGTGTATCTGAAAATCAAGCCAATTTAAATTGAGTGTTTACAGGGTCTCTCTCCTTTCTTTTTCCTTTAATCATACTGATACTGTGTCCCAGCCCCTTCATGTGGCTGGTATGTTATTTTACAGTACTCAGTTTGATGCTTTGCTAGGGTTTGCCAGTTTATTCAGAAGAACATTCCAATATTCTCAATTTCATGAAAAAATGGCCTATGGGAGACAGACTATCTACTATGTCTTCTTCATTCTGTTCATAATATCTAATCATCATCATCATCATAATCATAGTAATGTTACAAATAATCATCATCACTTAGAAACTACAGCATGGTAAAAGTGCCAGCAATTTATATTTTCTAGAGTGCTAAAACTTACCTTGCATGGAAGGCAAGCCATTCTTTCCCTACAATAAAAATCTGAAATCTCAGAGGATCTAAGTATTTGCTTAAGATCTTCTAATGCCAAGATCATTGCTCGTTTCTGAGCTTTATGACTACATATGAATGAAGCTGTTTTTCTTGGTCTGCAGGAAACATATATTTGCTTAGTGGTACAGGTGAATTCTTCTGATATTTGGTCTTAAACTCATGAGTAGCTTGGAGATTTGTTTTTTGTTTTTTTTTTTTTAATTTTTTGTAGTTATGTTGATGGGGTATCCCACCTTTTGGATGAAGGAATCAAGATTTACCAAGTTTCTTCCATATGCCAGGACCTTTAAGGGACATGGTAGAACCTGGCTATCTAATATGTATGCTATTCTGAAAGCTAACCTTTATTTAAGAAATGTCTATTCAGTCCTTTGCCCATTTTTTAATCAGGCTAATTGTTTTCTCAATAATTGAGTTGTTTGAGTTTGTTATATGTTTTGGATATTAACCCTTATCATATGCATGGTTTTAAAATATTTTCTCCCATTCTGTGAGTTGTTTCTTCACTCTGTTAATTATGTCCTCTGGTGTGCAGAAGCCTTTTAGTTTGATGCCATCCCATTTGTCTATTTTACTTTTCGGATCCCACTGCTGAATATATATCCAAAGGAACTGAAATCAATATGTCACAGGGATACCTGCACTCCCGTGTTCATTGCAGCATTGTTCATAATAGTCAATAAAGATATGGAATCAACCTAAGTGTCCATCAATGGATGAATAAAGAAAATGTGGTATATATGCACAATGAGGAATAGCCTTAAAAATGGGGAAATACTATCATTTGTGACAACGTAGATGAATCTGAAGGACATTATGCTAAGTGAAATAAGCCAGGTATAGAAAGAAAAATACTACATAATCTCACTTACATGTGAAATGTAATACAGTTTAACTCACAGTAGTAGATAGTAGAATGATGGTTACCAGAGGCTTATTGGGTGGGGAGGGAGAGAATGGAGAGATGTTGATCAAAGTGTGCAAAGTTTCAGATTGACAGAAGAAATAGCTTTTGAGATCTATTGCACAACCAGGTGGCTATAGTCAATAAAAACACACTGTATATTTCAAAATAACTAAGAAAATAAATTTCAAATGTCTTACGTAAAAAATGATAGTTAACTTCTGAGGTCAGACGGGATTGGGCACGTTCAGGGCAGCGCGGTAGCAGTCATACCAAGAATCAAATCAAAGACTCTATTCTCTTCACAATAACAGCAAAGAAAATAAAGTACCTAGGAATATATTTAACTAAAGTGGTAAAAGACCTCTACAGGGAGAACTATGAAACGTTGAGGAAGGAAATAGCAGATGACGTAAACAAGTGGAAAACCATACCATGCTTGTGGGTTGGCAGAATCAACATTGTTAAAATTTCTATGCTACCCAAAGTGATCTACAGATTCAATGCAATCCCTATTAAAATACCAGCATCATTCTTCACAGATGTAGAAAAATTAATTTTTTGCTTCGTATGGAACCAGAGAAGACCCTGCATAGCAAAAACAATTCTAGGCAATAAAAACAAAATGGGAGGCATCAATTTACCAGACTTCAAACTCTATTACAA
>NW_012149108.1:2672467-2700371 GCF_000956105.1 Propithecus coquereli | reverse complement strand
TCAACACATAAGTGCGCATATAAGAATAACATTTGTTGGATGTTGGGCAGGGGGTAGGGGGCAGGGGGAATGAGGGGACAGATATATGCATACGCAAAGAGTGCAATACACACCATCCCAGGGATGGATACACTTAAAGCTCAGACTTGGGGGAGAGGGGGGCAAGGGCATCATACTTAACCTAATCGTCTGTACCCCCATAATATGCAGAAATAAAAAAGAAAAAAAGTTACATACTTATAACGAAAAAAAAAGATGATAGTTAAGCGAGGTGATGGATATGTTAATTAGCTTGATTTAATCATTCCACGTTGTTACATTGTATCCCATGAATATATAGAATTATGATTTGTCAATCAAAAATAATAAAAAAAGTTTGTAAAAACTAATCTTTGTAGAGCAGTCTACTGCATCAGCCACAGTTTCATGTGCTTTAATTTTTCATATTAAATGATAAAATTCTCACAATTACCCATAAGGTAGAATGTCTATTACTCCTACTCTCAGGTGAGAAAACTGAGGTACAGCAAAGAATATAAGATGGTTGAGCTAGGATTTGAACCTACACAGTCTGGCCACAGTACTTGAGTTATTAGACATTACACTATATTTTGTCTTCATGTTATAGTTTTTACCCTCAAAAGTCTCATACCTATTGGAGAAGACAAATGTACAAATAGATTAATTATGTCATGTCACTAAGGTATTCACCTTGATTGCACAGAGCATTATGGAATGATAATGATAAAGGAAAAACCCCTAACAGAACCTGGCAGATATTGGGTATGGTGAACAGAGAACTATGGCCAGGGAGGCTTCTAAGAGAAACAGCACCTGTCTTCAATGAGCTTTAAAATATGAGATGACAAAAGAGATGGGCCCTCTAGGTCAAGGGAGTAAAGGTGTGAAAAATTATTTTTATATTTCCTTCCAACTCTATAGCTCTCAACCATATAATAGGCATATGCTCTATTGTTTATCATACTTTATATTTGAATTGCACCTCACAACGGTTATCTCTTTTGCCCAGCGAGATCTGCAAGGGAAAAATACAAAGATCTCTCTTTCTTGAGAGGTGCTAAAACTGTGTTTAGAAGTAAGTGACACCGGTATTGCCACATAGCAAGTTGGTGGCACAGACAAGACTCTGGGCCCCCAGTTCTTTGATCTTTCCATCAGTCTTGGGCTTATGTCAGGAAGTCAACGTATAAGTCACCTTGTCCACAAAGGCTTCCTAAATAGCAGTGATAATTACTGATTACTGAATGTTTATAAAAGAGAAGGTACTATGCTAAGAACTTAATATGAATGCTCTTTTAAAAATCTTAGAAATACCTATGTGATATTTATCACTATCCCAATTTTATATGTGAGAAAACTGAAATTTGGAGAGGTTATGTAACATTCCCAGTAAAGTTACTTCACCAAAACTACTAATCAACAAAGCCAAGACTAACTTTAAAGATGTTCTTCAATAAACTAACAGTTGAATTGAATGACCGAATCCAAACTATCATTTAAATATTTTCCTAATATATAGCTGTTAGTAATATTTGTGATTGGTTGTCTTGAATGGAAATTCTGGGATCTTCTTTCTTTTTGAGAATCCGAATTTTGCCTCAGTTCCTGGTTTTTTGACAAAGAAGCTCAGAATACTCCATGTTCTCCTAGGTATCATCATAGTTCTTTATAGCTGACTTTCGGATCAAAGGTGCATTTTAGAAAAATAGTCTTGACAAGTATTCTATTTTCTGATTTTCATTTTATCCAGGTAAAAAAGATACTGGGAGTTATTCTACTGAGGCCAAAATTCTCATCCATATACCCTGCCCTGCTTAGAGCCAGAGCACACATCCTAAGGATTATTAAGTGCATAGTGTGTTAATCACATGTTATCTTCTAAGCACCAAATGAAGCCAAGGATTATTATTTCTAATACACAGATGAGGAAACTGAGGCTAGGGTAGTTAAGAAAATGTTGTAGGATTATATGGTTTGAGGTAGAGGGAGGGTTTAAATAGAAGTCTTCTCATTTATACTTCACTACTCTGCCATTTTGTGCCCTCTCCTACGTGTTCATTATTGCCATCTTTTTTGGCATGGCCCTCCTTAGGATATTCTTGATAACCTTATTCCCTTCACAGGAGGGAAGCTAATTATCTAACTTTATCTTACTTTAAAATCACTTGAGCACTTTTCACCCCTCCCTGATTGCTGTCATTTCTTTAGCAATGAAGGATAAGTCAGGAGACCTGAATGCTAGTTTTCGATGTATCACCTATATCATATCACTTGGCTTCTCTGGGTCTCAGTTCCCTCATCTATAAAACGGGAGGGCGAGGCTCAGTCTGTGTATCTCAAACATTAGACTCGCTCCATCACTAGTATTAGTTTTGTGAGATGGCACATGGCATGACAATTATGTCTTAAAGGTTCATTTTCAGTTAGTGGTATATACTGAAATACTCATGTATAAATTTATGTTATTCCTTGGATTTGCTTTAAAATACTCTAGCATTTTTCTTAAAGTGTAATGATAGATAAACAAGACTGGTAAAATGTCAACAGCTGTTGAAGCTGAATAATAGGACACATTATACCATTCTCTCCATTTTTATGTGTGACTGAAAAGTTCATTTAAAAAGTTAAAAAATCACTTGGGAATCTATTAAGATACCTATGTCTAAGCCTCACCCTCAGAAATTCTAATTCAATTATTATGGGAGGAGGAGCTGAAGTATAAGTGTCTTCTACAAAATTACCCAGGTGGTTCTAGCAGGCAGGCAAGATTTGAAAATTGTCTAGAATTCTAGATAACTACTGTGGTACCATCTAAATATAATTTTACTGATTGATACCAACACTTTCAGAAAGACATACTGTTTGGCTTCATTCATTGGTATGGCAGAAAATGCACCACCCTTGAACAGGGGTGTTTTGGGGACCCAGTGCGACCCATCATAAAGGCCTCATAGTGTCTCTCTAACACCCAGCTTTCTTATCCGTGAGATAAAAGAAATGGACTCGGTCAAACTCCAGTCACTCAATAGAAGCTTTAGCCCCAGGGGAAGATTAGACAGCTGGTACATCTGGCTAAACTCTATTATAGGTGAGATGTATTTGCCTATGTTCTCCCTGTCCTTTGTACAGGCCTGAAGAAGACAGATATCTAGACATTGGGTTTTCCATCTTCTTCTCATTTCTTTAAATGACTTGAGTAGTCTTATTAGGATTATACTTTCACACTCCTATATATGTAAATTCATCCTTTTTATTCACTCACTTATCTAATTATTTATACATTTTTTAAGCAATTACTATAAGTTAATTGTCAATGTTTGTATGAGGATAAAAGGAAGTAAAAAAAAACTAGCATGTCTTAAACACACTGGATTAAGCATTACACATATACCATTACTTTTAATGTCAAAAAAAATACAGTGAAGTACTATAGCTATATCCAGTCTTCAGATGGAAAACAAAGATCAGCGAGATTGAATGATTTTTCCAAGGTAACAGAAACAGTAAATGAAAAAGCTGGAATTTGAACCTAAATCTGTATTATCCTTTAGAGCTGGTCTATGGACATCAGTCTCAGAGAAATCAGTTTTATTCCCTTCTCTCCCTCCCTCCCTCCCTCCTTCTTTCCCTTCCTCCCTCCCTCCCTCCCTCCTTTTCTCCCTCGCTCTCTTCCTTCCTTTCTTCTTTCTTTCCTTCCTTCCTTCCTTCCTTCCTTCCTTCCTTCCCATCTTCCTTCCTTCCTTTCCCTTTAGAGACCTTCATCTGGTCTCTAAATCTCATCTTCTCTGAAACTTTTCACTCATGAACCTTATTTGTTTTTGCTTCTTTAAATTCTGTCTTTCACAGGCTCTCTTTCCAACTTTGTTCCCTTACTAGCCATAACCCCAGAATCTACCTGTATCTGCTGCCAAATTGTTTGAATGATAAAAAATATGAGAGTCTTAAAAGATCAAACTGGGCAAATTCAAGGAGTAAAGAAGCAGTTTGGAATGGAAATGAGCCTGAGTTTTGAGTGCTTACCAGAAGGATGAACACTGTAGTTCTGAGTGAGAGACTTATTTCCTCACTTGCCCCTACAAAACACAAGTTAGAAAAGTCACACAATTAGTAGTGAAAGTCACCCCTAGTCTGCAATCCTGGATTTCATTCTTGCCTGGCCCTTGCTCTCATGTAGAAAGACATTTTCACCATTGTGTCACAAATGGCTCAAAGGTGGTCTAAGGAATTGGCCCTGTGTCCTTGGGCGGTTGGGCAGCCTGGGTGGCTGAAAGCCCAGACTATTGTATTGTCTTTCCATACTGATGTGCTCATTAATGTCAACGTGCATCTCAGGACATGAAAATGGTTGGAAGCACCTCCCTAAATTTCTTTGTGCTTATGTTTTGTTTTTTGTCTTATTTTTCATTTGTCCCCTCTCAAATATCTAATATAATCTAACACTCACTATTTTGAGAATTTTTTTGTTTGTTTTTGCTTTTTTTTCAATATTCCCTTTCATTTTTTAACAGGTATAAATACGTATCACAGAAACAATAAATATAACATACAGCCTAATGAGTTATAACAAAGTGAACATCCTTGTAACCACTATCCAAATTAACAAATAGAACTTTTACAGCCACTCCGGGATCTTCTGGAGAGCAGCAGATACATAGGTTGAGTATATGGTGCTTGTACTACTTTGTAGGCAGGCAAGCATATTGGATCACATTTGTTCTACTACCTATTTGCTTCTGAGCTGTTGCTTCTGTAAATTCACCTAAACTGTCATCTAATAAGTGACTCTTGGTGTGCTCATTTTCATGAGTATTTTAGCATGTAAGTAAGCTCAGTGAAATTTGGGATTATGGCTGTCTGGTTCTCAATTGTATCCCCAATGCTAAGCACAAGTTCTGTTGTACATTCAATAGATGATTTGATCGTATGTTGGAAATAATTTCCTACCCTTGAATAATTATTCATGCCCAAGATATTTATTGGTGAGATCTACCATGTGATTGACCCTGCTCTAGCTGTCAGGGGTGCAGACATCCATAAGATATTATCTCTGCCCCAAGGAGTTCACTCTCCTGGGAGCAATAAATGTGGAAGCAAACAATCACAATGAAGTGATGTAAGTGCTGTATCAGATATATACCTAGTGAGATACTCACATAAAAGAAGTATTGACTAATTCTTCTGGGAAAGTTAAATGAGTAGTATTTAAGGTAGTCATGAAAGATGAATAAAAGCATGCAAAGCTGAGAGAAGTGAACTGCATATTCCAAAAGCTGGAGTATATGCCAAATATGAGGTTGTGAAACAATCTCATATGTCCTGGGAACAACACATAGTTGTATATTGCTGGTGCATTTTACGTTAAGGTTAAGGTTAGAGGTATGACATAGGCAGGACATGTGTTGGGGATATATGTTGGGACAAAACCTGGGGTCTTCTTTTTCCATTCTAAGAAATTTTCTTTACATCACATTAGCAACTGGACCTCTTGAGGGCTTACAAGCAGAGGAGTGACATGGTCAGATTTGCCTTTTAGAGAAATCACTTGTGCTTCAATGGCAAATCGACTGAAGAGACGCCAACGGGAGACGGCAGAGTCACATAGTAATTGCAGTTTATTTGAAGACCTGAACAATTACTCTGGGCTCATGCCCAGAGAAGGAGGGCATGGATTCTGGAGAGGTTTAGAACAGAGATATAGCTAGTTCTAGGACTGATTGATAAGAGGAGAAAGGGGAGAGATTTGTGGAATGCTCTGGAATCTCCTAACAAAATTTGGAGCCTGCAATCTCTCCACCATAGCTCTTCTTTCTTCTATGTTGTTTGGCTACAAATAAAAAATATTACATCCATAGGGAGATGCTTTTTATCGAAAATGGGAATTTTAAATAAAGCAAATAAAATCTAGTCAAGTCCATAATTTGCAACAACTGAAATGATCTATATGAAAGCTATTACATTCGAGTTAACTTTTTCTCTTCAGTAATGAGAGCAATTTTAGCAGTAATTTTGGATTTTTGAATTAACTTTAGTATCTATAGGCCACAGCTATGAGTTTCTGAATAGTCACTCCATCCCTCACCTGAGGTCAATGCAGAGAGGCAGCACTATTGCATGTACTAGATGTCTCCTCTGCAAAGTGGAGCAGCATAAAGAGCATGGGTTCAAATTCAGATTTTACTGTTAATACTTAAAACTCTCATTGTGATGGATAGTATTAGCACATCTATTTCTCTCTATTATAGTTTGAGGTTTTACAGATGTAAAAACTGAGAAACTGGCATGTATTAATTTAAGACTACACAAAGGAAGAAGTAGAGAAATAGGATTTGAACCAAACTATGAAAGATGGCTGGCAAACTGTTATCTTGCAAAGGGTAGTAGCTCCCAGCATCTTAGATTTTGAAATTCCCTCTTGGCAAAGTGAAGCTCGTGAAGTTTTTCCCATTTGGACAAAAAATACTCATGCTGCTAAAATGGAACCATGGGTAGGATATATGGGAATACACTGAGGTAGAAAGAAAAGAAAGAGGGAGGAAGGGAAAGAGGAAGGAAGGATGGAAGGAAAGAATTGGCAATACACTTGTTGATTCCTTTAATCAATTAGTAAGTCAATGTCAGCCCCTGAGCTGTGTCTAAGGCATTTGATGATGATAATTTTTATCCAGGGATGTTTGCTATTCTACAGGGAACATTCAGTTAATTGGGGGAAAAAAGTGTTCCTTTGAAGGACTATCACTCCTGGAGGCCATTAAAGGGAGGAGGATAGTTTGTGGGTCAGCTGTCAGAGATAGCTCTTTAGAGGAAAGCAAACTAGTAAACTAGTAGAGGAATTCAGTGTTGACTATATGTAAGGGTCTATCTGGGTATTTTGGAATGAGACTCTTGCCAGAAAGCTTATCAGAAAGCAGGCTCAAAAAAAAAAAAAAAAAAAGAAAAACCTAAATTCAAGAGAAGACTAATACAAATTTAGATATGAAACCAAAGGGTCAGCTTCAGGATGGCAAAATAGTATAGAAAATAAATGAAGTAAAGAATGGAGGAAATCAATAGTCTGTAATAATTAGTATAAGTGTACTGGTTCATAGTATAGGATTTGGAGTCAAATATACTTGGGTTCAAATTTGGGATCTCTATTTTCTTATCTCTCTGAGCTTTACTTTTCTCATTTCCAATGTCAGAAGAGAAATAATGCTTTCCTATAGTGATGTCTGGATGTTTGAAGGAAGAAATGTATGAGCAGGAGCTTTCATATGTTATCTCTTTTAATGATTTTTCCCTCTTAATTTTTACTTGAATAATCAATGCATGCAATATGTATGTATACATAATATGCAACATATAATTATATATATGTGTGTGTATGAGTTGGACACACACACACACATGAATAATGTGAAGCTTACACTGGAAAGTAAGAGTGCTCTGATCCCACTAGTCTCTGTGCTCTCTCCATCCTACTTCCTGTTGAGAAGTCTGAACTTCCTATATTTTTAACCATTTATTCAGTAAGTCTGCTGATTACCATTCTAAAGCTAAATAATATGATTATACAGTTTTTCTTTATTTAATAAATTTAATATATCTATTAATTTCTTCTCTGAAAAGATTACCTAAATTTCCATAACTCTATTACCCCAGCCTAATTTTTAATAGATAAATTTTTTGCATATCATTTGTATTCATGTAAATAGAATAACCTGACCTTCTTTGTTGTTTCCTGGACTTAGACAGTCTCCCATGAAGCCCTGTCCATGTGTGTGCCTCATCTCTCCTTCTCACCTTCTAGCTCCTGTCTTCTGGGAGCAGTATGTTTTCTTTTGTATCATCAAGATTAAAGACATCTATATTTTGGTAAACGCATTCACATTTTCTATATTGCATCTTTATATTAACATTAAAAATAAAAGTCAATAAACATTTTTTTTTATTTGACAACATAAACATCCCTCACTGCCAAGCCAAGTAGCTGTACTTAGATTTTATTTTCTTCTTTTTGGGTTGACTATCACTCTGCCTTTGCCACTTAAGGAAATTATTTTACATCCCAGTCAACGGTTTATGTTTTATTGCCTTCCACCAATAGCTAAAAATCATGACATACTGCATCTGCTTCAGCTGTGACTCATGCCCTTCACGGAAGGAAGACAACATTGGGATGAAGACTGTGGGCTCTAGGATTGCATGGGTCTTGTCCTGACCCTGAGGCTAATTCTGTGCCCTTGGGGAGCTCAGGGCTTCAGCTTCCTCATCTGTTAAATATGGGTGAGAGCAGCACCAAATGTATGGTGTTTTGGGGAGCATTAAATGACATGCATGCAAAGGACTTAGCACAGTCAGACACATGCACACGATAAACATTGTATAGATGATATCTTTTATTATAATATTTTATAGAAGTTTTTAATTGTCTTTTTTTAATAGAGAAGAACATTTGCCTAATTCATCATATCACTAATATCATCTAGCTTTTTAGTCATTTTCATGATTAGACTCTTCCTTGCAACTTCTTGAAAACATATTTTTGGATTTTAATTCTGTGAATTTTCAGGATCTGAAATGTCAGTTCTTGGTGTGCTCATGGCCAAAGAATAACCAGATGCACCAAAGTAAGTCAAGCAGGAGGTGAAATTTATTGAAGGGGGCCAAGATAGGATTATGGAGCATAAGCATGAGCAAGATACAGGTTTACAAAGCAAGTTACATATGCTGCAGATGATGACTGACCCCTTGTTGTAGCAGAAAAAAAACTTTGATTATGATCTGGGTCTTGTTTTATGGTGTGCGGATAGGGACAGCCCCATGGTTCAAACGTCACCATGGAACCACTTTGATTGGATAGTTGGGAGTTACATGACCTGAGTCTTACTGTGCATGCAGATCTCTCATGAGCCTCTCTGACAGCTGGTTGTTCTAGGTCACTTTCTAGATTCTGTTGCACCTATGTTGCTTGGCCTGTGGGCTACAGAGTCCTCTGCATTCTTTTGCAGTTGGCGTGCTAAGGTCTGATTGGCAGATTTGTGAGGTGTTCCCTCCTCCTCCAGTATGGCAGTTACCTGGGACAGGATTAAGGTGGGGCAACACCAGATGGGGGTCCACTCTCATCACTAGGTAATCCAGAATCCCTCGCTAACTAACAATTCTAATTTGGGCTACTGCTTTGTAGGCATGCTCTATAACTGCCTCTCTGAGCTCCTCCAGGCAAGCCACTGTCAATGAAAAGAATCCAAACTCTGTAAAACAATTTAAAGAGGTTTATTCTGAGCTGAATATGTGCAACCATGACCCAGAGCCATGCCCAAGAAGCCTTGAGCAAGTGGACTCTCCATGCTTGGGTTACAGTTTGGTTTTATACATTTCAGGGAGATAGGAATTACATGTAAAGTCATAAATCAGTAGATGGGAGGTGTATATTGGTTGGGCCTGAAAAGCAGGACATTTCAAAGGTTTACAGGTTATGGGTTATAGGTGGGTTTAAAGATTCTTGATTTGTAATGGTTAAATAAATGAAGCTTTGTCTAAAGGCTTGGAATGTTTCAAGATAAGGAAGTCTGCTAATCAGAGACAAGCCATTGGTCATAGACCCACAAGATCTGCTGGGTAAATGGAGGACTGAAGGTGTGGTTCCAGCCCCGCCCTAGGTCTGTTAATGAGTTACAAAGGACATTGCCAAGAAGGGAAATGAGCATGAAGAGGCATATCTGACTCCCTTCTCACGACGAGCAACTCAGCTTTAGGGTATTGCTGGTGTTCCTTTGGCCAAGAAGAGGTCCATTCGGTCAGCTCTGGGGCTTAAGATTTTATATTAGTTCTTACCACTCTCTCTTCTACACCATCCATTCCTTAGTACTTTGTTCTCCTCCCTAGTTTGCTTCATTTACCAGCAGACATTTATCCCTGATCCATCATCATATAGTTTGTTGTAATCTTTTGTCCACTGGTTGTCCCTTCCAGCCTTTTCACTGTTGCTGTTTTAATCATTGTCTTTTATTTTACTGGGTTCTCTAGAACACCTTGTACTTCTACCATTTTTCATGTATAAACATTCTCCTTTAATCTTCACAGAGAGCCTATCATGTAAGTGCTATGATTTCCATTTATGAGATGGAAAAACTGAGGCACATGGGGGTTAAGAGACTTGCCCAGGTCACCCAATAACAAGTAGTAAAATCCTGATTATACTCTGTGTTCTTTGAACTTTAAAACCCTCGTTGGAAAGGGCAGTGGTGATTTTGGCTTGCTTCAGAGGGATACAGGAACTGTCAAATCCTTACTTGGGAGCAAAGAGTGGAGATTGTGGGGTAGATAGCACCAGGTTAACATATGCACCTTGCTAAGGAAACATCTGAAAGAATAGACACAAATGCAACTGGCACACAGGCTGGGAAGTAAAGGAAGAGGCAGCATAAAGAACAAAAATACAAAGACAATTTTGTTGCAAATCCTTTCTTTTGTGATGAAAGCAAGTGCCTGAATTCCAGCTGTGATTGTATATTTTTTCAGAGAACAAAGCTTTATAATAGTATCTTTGTCCCAACTAGACTGACAAATTAACACTTACTGATGGTGGTCCACACCTCTTCACCACATGGGGATGGCAGCTGTTGCTAGCAAGCATACTGACAGAGTTGGCATAGATTTCTCAACCTGAAAAAAATCTATCTTCTATTTTCTATGTGCCATCTTTAAAGAGATAAGAAAATATATGTGTATAGAGAAAAATATACTTATATTAGAAAAAACATATACATATTTGCTCATGAATTCAACCAAAGTTTATTTTATCATAGCAAAATGCTAGGTCTGTGAACAAAGCATATGCTTGCCAGAGAGAGAGAGATGTTTATTTATTCTATATATACTTATAACACAAGTTGCATGTGTATATTTTATATAATTATATATGCTCAGGTTATATTCATATTCAGTAGGCAAGAGTTTATGGTATATGTGTATGAAGTCTGTAACCCCATTATATATGGTATATGTGTACCTGTGTCTCCATAGCTTGTTCTATCTACATCTCTGTGTGTATATTGTATGCTTGAGTCCATTAAAAAATGTTAGTGGAAAGAGCATGAGCTTTAGAATCAGATACATTTAGATTTACAATTCAAATCGGCTACTCAGTAAATACATAACTATGAGTAATTTATTTCTCCACTTTAAATCTAAGTTTCCTTCTTTGCAAACATAGGAAAATGAGAGTACCTATCTTAGGGTTCACTGTTACGATAATAAAATGAGAGTTCATGTGAAACACTTAGCATATGGTTTGGCATATAGTACATAATCAACAAATGTAAGCTGTGATGATGGCAATGATTATGATATGCTCATACATTTAATTAAGCATATATTTACCAACCATCTATTACAGAGCATATATAACGTATGCTTATAAAATACTTACAGATACTTGAATACGTATATGTATAGGATTCATCAAGTATAATCTGCCTTTCTCTTTTGACTATTATGCATATTTTTGCAATAGTATGCATATACATTTATATATATTAATATTTATAATTCAACTAAATTCGTTAGACAGTAATTGAGAAGTGTTTTGAACCAGCCTCCATGTTAGTTCATGGGGTGTTAAAATAAGTAAGCTCTATGTGCTGCACTTATACAGTACTCTTGGTATATTCAGGAAGAAAGATACATAAAGAAGTTATTATAAAATGCAATAGCATGGCATGTGGAGAAGTGTGAGAGAATCAATTACTTCTGCCTTGGAGGACTGAGGAAGGGATTTACAGGTTAGGAGACAATTGAAATGGGCTTTAAAGATGAAAAGGAGCTCATTAGGGATAGAACGGTACTCAAAGGCATAGTAGCAGATGAGTCTGAAAACAAAGATTAGTTTGTGAGTGGCTTTTTCTGTCATCTTAAAAGTTTGAACTTTATTCTATAAAGGCAATAGGAAGCCTTCAAGGATCTAGGGTAACCTGGATACATCTATGTTATAGAAGGTTTTTCCATACAAAGGGTAGCATTAAGAAAAATTGGACAAAGGAAGATCATATAGGAGATTATTAAAAAGTTACAAAATAATTATATTTGTGTAATCTCTTCCATTTCACAAAACATATTCATAATTGTAATTGTTTCTCATGTAAACCTACAAGGCTTATCTGTATCCTTGTTAGATTGTTAGATCCTGAGGTCTTTACGTTGTCTGACTCTGACTCCCTAGTGCTTTATAGAAAGCTAGAGCAGAACAAATGTATAAGGATATGTAGGTCGAACAAATTAAAGAATGACATTTTCCCCATTGTGGAGATAGGAATGGAGATTTGGAAGACTGAGATCCTTCAGCAGCCACATCTGCCAGCTTTTATGACAAAGCTCCTCCCTCAAAGTCTCAAACCAGCATCGTGTCGAATGCTTAGAATGCTATTGTGAAAGGCTGAGCGCCAGAGACATTTTTAAAAAGTTGTTTGGCTTGGAAGCAAAGCAAGATTTATCATTACACTATGCTTCCAAGTATACAGTATATTATATTGACATGAGCTCATTAATATATTTTCTCTTACAGACATACTTTCAAAGTCATTTTCAATACATGCATGATGAAAAGTAATTACACATGTGATGTGGGCAAGGTCTAAGCCAGAGATAAAATCTGGACCTTCTGACAACAAATGCATATCTGTAATTCTTGAGCAAGTCACCCCTCACAGGGATGATGCTACATTTTTATCAAGTGATAAACTGCTGTCTATGCATATAGGAAGGATTATCATACCTGGCAAAATAAAATATAGAGCTTATTTAAATTTCAGATTAACATTGGATACTTTTTCAGTAATAAGGGCATCCTATCCAACACCTGTGACCTTTTTCTCACATTTCTAAACCCATCCTGGCCATGCCCTGTTTGAGACCCATTGTAATCTCATCTGTCCTCATGCTTCAACTCCTATTTGACACCCACGACAGTTTTACTTTTATCTGTAGATTGTACCTTTCTCTTGAGCCCTAATTAAGTAGCCTCAATTGTATTTTGAAATGTCCCTCAATTTCATTATTACTAAATAAGAATAATAATAGTGCCAATCTGACTGGATTGCTGTGAGAATTTAATGAGTGACTTTTTTAAAGGACATAGAATAATTTCTGGAATATTTAGGTTTGAACTATATGAAATTGCCATTGTTTATAGGTTAGTTACTGGTGAATTCTAATAGCAAGCACCATATGATTGTTTGCCATGATGACCAGTAGTGTTATTGTCTCCTCATCCTCCACCAAGACCTAAATTATTTTATTGCCTCAACCACATGGCAGCACCCTAACTCTCTGCAACAATAACCTATGTGAATGTGCCCAGTATCCAAGCTCAGCACCTGGCACGTGGCAGGGACTCAAGTTCTATTTCCAGGCTTTCTTGCCAATAATTACCAAAATAATCTTCCTAAAATGCAAGGCATCTCAAACATCATCTATCGCATTATTTCTGAGGTCATGTTGTAAAATGGAAATGACCCTGATCTGTCACTGACTAGCTACATGATCCTCGACAAGTCACTTCATCATCTCCCACCATGCCATGCGGCTTCCTGCCTCTGTCCCTCTACCCACACTCTGTCCTCATCTGGAGTATGTTACACCCCCATCCTGCCCCACAACTCGCCTATCTGAATCACCTCATTTTTCAAGCCCAAGCCAAAAATCTCTTTTCACAGAGATTTGTTTTTTGCTTATTTATGTACAACTCAATCATATTCCAGATTACGAATATCAGACTAAGGGCACCTGGCATATGAGGTCTGGCCGGAAAGTATCCAGCCATCGTTAATATAATGAGAACGGTTTGCATGACATTGATGTAACCTGACAGCCAAGAAGAGTGGACTGGAATGAGCATGCGTGTACAATGACTTCATTATATAGTCAGCGGGGTGCTAGATGCCATTGAGGGAGCATGTGTACCGTGTGGCTATTGTGTTCAATATGACCGGGCAAGTAGAGCAATGGATCTGCATCAAATTCTGTGTTAAGCTTGAACATTCTTCCACAGAAAGTATTCGGATGATTCAGAAGGCTTTCAGGGACTATACAATGAGTACAGCACAAATAAAAGGGTGGCACAAATGCTTCAAAGATACTTGAGAATCTGTTGAAACTGATCCATGTTCTGGAAAGCCTGCAACAAGCAGAACACCAGAGAATGTTGAACGTGCACAGGTGAGGTTACGAGACGCTGGGAGAACGGTCGTTCTCCTCACAAGCACCTTGTGAGGTCCCAAGGTGCTTATTTTGAATAGGACTGTGTACGATGTTTCTTGTATCTTCTTCAATACATGTCTCTATTTTTCATATTATATGGCTGGATACTTTCCCGACAGGCCTCATGTAACAGGTGCTGGAATATCAGTGCATTGCTGCTCGTCCTCACATGCATTGTTGTGTTTTAGCCATGCCATAATCCTGTGGAGTAACTGACGCCATGTTCCAAATTCTCGGCTGAGGAAATTGACCTTCATAGAAGCTAAATGGTTTTTTTTTTCCCCAAGAACTCACAGCTACTGATAAAATTAGGATTCTAATTCTGTTGTTATCCCTTTTTACCCCAAAAGAAACCATGTCCTCTCGAAAGATTTTTCTTATTCAGTTCTAACCTCAAAAGTGTTCTTTAAAAAAGCATCCTGTAATCTGTTCATTTTGTCTTGATTTTATTCCCTGGATTAGATGAGAAGTTTCTTGAGGGTAAGAATTACATCTGATTTAATTCATCTTTGTATGTTTTGCTTTACATAGCATAAGAGTAAAAGCTATAATATTGAATAGCTACAAAATATCAACACTGTACTATCAATTTTTCATTTATATTCTTCTTTAAAATGAAATAAATCAAGGCCACAAGCAGAAAATAGATCTTCATATCAACTGACATTTAACTTATGATCATTAACTATTACTAACTTTACAAGTAAGGAATATGAGCAATAAAGTCATTTAGCTTCTACATGAAACACTCAGGAATTTAGCCAGATCACTCTGCCTCTAAAGTTCAGCTATTTCCACTCAGCCTCGCTGCCCCATTCATTTAAGCAACACCGACTGAACATCTACTTATATGCCCCACACGGTACTCGGAGTTAAGAGCAAAGAGGCGAGAAATTGCCCATATACTTTGCCCTTGGAGTTTTGGAAATAAGCAACTGAAAAGTTGTTCATTTAAAATGACCAACCATTTTTCAATTACGACTTTCTCTGGACACATTGATTTCTTATATCCATTTATTTTTTCAACAAATGTTTACTGAGATCTTAGCATGCACCAGATATTATATTTTAACAAATCAAACCTCCCCCCTACCCTCCTAGAGCCCATAGTTCAGTGGGAAAGACAGTCAGTTATTCTGGGTGTGAACAGTTAGGAAAGAGAACATGCAGGGATACACTGCAATGGCTTCAGCCTGGGGAGGAGTGCTGGGGAAGGTGTCTTACAGAAGGATTGTGGAAGCTGCTGAGACCTAGAGCATATGAGAAGATCAAGAAAAGCATTGCAGGCAGAAGGAGAAGGTGCAAATCCACAGCGTGGATTGCGGGGGTCGGAGGGAGAATATCCAACAATAGGAAAGAAAAGAAGAATATTTTGAAGTGTCTGGTTTGAGGGAAGAGGGGCTAGAAAGGTAGGCAGAGGGCAGAGTACCTTGCCACCATGTTAAGCAGTTTGGAGTTTACCAATAGGCAATGAAGAAGTTCTGATTGAAATATACATTGAGTCAACTGAACCTTTCAGAACTAACAGCACCATAGGAAAACGAATTCTATTTACCTTTCTGTTCTACATGTCATTAAAAATGCATACATTTATATATACATTTATACATATAGGCATTGTCAAAAAATCTAAAAGATTCAAGATTTGCTGATCCTGATTGTAAGATTTTATTGCCGATTTTAGAGAGAGCAGAAACCAGCCTTAATTTTCACAGCCCAGGTTGAGTTTTCAGCTTCACTCAAAAAAGAAATCACCTCCTTTTTTTGTGCCCTGAGTACATTTCAGGGCCAAGTGATGTGAGAGGTTGGTAAAAAGAGGCTTACAATGCCATTTTCACAATTGCTTTCCTGATTATAATCATGCCATAAGATGTTATTCCAGAAATTACTTTATTGCTGCTTTGTCATTTTTAAAGAGTTAGCAAATACTTAAAAAAAAAAAAAAAATACCCCCGCATGAGTACATGTTTTCACAGAGACCTATGGGGGATGCCTCTGATAATTTTTCTTTTTACACAATCAATGTTTCCTTTAGTTAGAGAGGGGCTTCAATCTATCAGACTGCTGAGAGCACCCGTTTGAAATCTTCAGGGTGATAATTTAAGTGAAATAGAAATGGAGAGAAGGAAAAGGTCACATCTTTGGAAATCTTTTGTGATAAAGGATTTTCCTGGCTGTTTAATAAGATGGCACAGAGGGGATCAGCATTACAATTAAGTTTGCAATCTTGTTGTACCTAGTGACTCCTTCTAAATATTATCTCCATTATCCTTCGTTTCCTTTCAACAATAAGGGTAATAAATTCCTCTGACACTTTTAACCTTGTGAGAGGACGTATTTGGCCCTGAAGTCTCAAATACATCTAAGGGAAATATTGTTTCTTTATTTAATTCTTCTTTTCCAGATATATGTCTATAATTGCTCAAGAGTTGCAGATAGCTTTCAAGATTCAATAAGATGCCTCAAATTCCCAGACCATAGCATCTCTGCTAAGTGGAGAATACAGTGGGAAAAAAACATAGAGTTTAAAGTCAAGCAGTCTTAAGTTTGAATCATTATGTTGCCACTATTTAACTGCAAGTCACTCAACCCCTCTAAGTCTCAATTTCCTCATTTAGGCTTGTTAGTTCTGAATTACATAGCATATGCAACATGCTGGTAAGTGCCTATTTGTAGGGTCTAATCAGTATATGAAATTGCCTTCTCACCCTCTAGTTCTCATATCTTCAGGAAAGCCCTTCCCCTTTCACTCAAAGTTCTAGCCATTCTTTAGGCTCAGTTAAGTCCTACTTACGATGAGGATAATATCTCTCTTAGTGCAAAGGATAAAATATGAATAAGGTGTTTTTCTGACCTTCAAGGATCTTTCCATCTAGAAAGGAGAACAAGTATATGTACATCTAAATCAAACAAGGCTGAAAATGTCATCACTCTGCTAAAGGAATTGAGAATGGTGGGAATAGAGGACAGGGAGGTTAATTTCAGCATCAGGACACTGGATGAACTTTCTGTGAAGGTATTATTGGGTCTTACCCTTGAGGTATGGATAAGAATTAGACCAATGGCCGGGCGCGGTGGCTCACGCCTGTAATCCCAGCACTCTGGGAGGCCGAGGCGGGCGGATTGTTTGAGCTCAGGAGTTCGAGACCAGCCTGAGCAAGAGCGAGACCCCGTCTCTACTAAAAATAGAAATTAATCGGACAACTAAAAATATATAGAAAAAATTAGCTGGGCATGGTGGCACATGCCTGTAGTCCCAGCTACTCGGGAGGCTGAGGCAGGAGGATCGCTTGAGCCCAGGAGTTTGAGATTGCTGTGAGCTAGGCTGACGCCACGGCACTCACTCTAGCCCGGGCGAAAAGAGTGAGATTCTGTCTCAAAAAAAAAAAAAAAAGAATTAGACCAATGGAGATCACGCATAGGGAGAATATATGTCTACCGTGCTTTATTTGCAATTACAAAGTCCGAAAATCTCTTAAAAGTATTTTCCTAGCTCACATGGTAGCACAACCTAAAATGAACTGATATGCTAGAGTCTTCATTAATTCAGCTTACTATGAATATTTATATATGTTTTGCTCTAGAGATATGAGTATATTTTGATAACAGGATGTTGCCTCAGGCCCTACTGAGGACACTATGTAATGTACAATTACACTGGTTTATCTTTACGAAATACTCCTCCCTCCCCAACAATTCTTTCTTACATCTGGTCACAGAGGTTTTAGATAAGGGATTTATTGTGGTTCTTTATTATAGGCAGAGATAATAATACAAACAATGGCATGGATATAAGGAAATATAGAGTGGGTTAAAAGAATATCAAGTCACCCAATGTTACTACAAAGGTCGTTGGACGAGATGGACAAGCAGAATGGCAAATCTCATGAAAGGATTTTATTCATTCAGTGAACAATATTTGCTAAGTACCTCCTGTATTACAGGAATCATTTTATTAATAGATATTGAAGGTATAGCTCTGAGCATAACAAACCATTGTAATATGGCGATGGCCTTCTTTTCTATGTTCCCAGTTATTCCAGATTGGTGGCAATCTACTTGTGGTACAGGTGGTGGTGCCAGGATGGATGTGTACTGGAGGTACAGAGAGGTTAAATACCTTGCCTGAGCACCCATTAAGTATCAGACACAGGAAATTGAAGTCACGGAAGTGCATGCTCACAACCCCACTATATTATTCTTGTGTTTAAAAACATGCAGTAGAGTCATTAACTTTCTCTGTGGGATTTGATGACAGTGTCACAGAAGGCTTGTCCTAAGCTATATCACAAAGGATGACTGAGATGTGTTGCAATAGAGAAGAGGATCAGGTTACTAGGTAGAGCTTAGCTCTTTGATGTGGGCATAGGCAGGTGGAGTGGATGAGAGCATGCCCTCCATAAGTCCAACTGCTTGGTTTCTAATCCTTACTTGGCCACTTACTGGGTGGGTGAACTTAGGGAAACTTAACCTCTTTTCATCTCATTTTTCTCATTCCCCAAATGAGAGTAATAACAGTATCTGCATTATAATGATTAAATGAATTGCTACATGTTAAAGTCTTGGGACAGTGCCTGGCACATACCACTGTGACAAAGACAAAGTCCTTGCTCTCATGTTGGCTATCTGTATTGCTTCACCTACACAATATTTGCTTTAGTTATAAATTGGTATTTGTTTAATGTCCTCACTCCTCTGGAGATTGGAAACACTGTAACACAGGACCCGCTCTGTTTTGTTCAGCACTATCCCTAATATAAGTGTCTCGTACGTAGTAGGTCTCAACAAACATATACTAAAAGATGGTTTCATAAATGCATGAATGGTATAAGCAGATAATTAATCAGAGAGTACATACTTTACTCTAACAGACAAGTCATTTAACTTTTTCTTTGTTATCATCCTTTTTTTTACTTTTTGTCTTGGAAACTTCGGGCACTAAATGACTTACATCTTAAAACTTTTTTTCCCCAAAGTGATCTATTTTTGAGCTGAGCTCCTTCATTGATTTAACAAAAAAATGTTTCCTAATATAGATGCCCAAGACTAATTGCATTGTCTAGGCACATTGGATAAGGATTTAATTTCACACATCACAAACGATCAGCATCAAATTGTCAGAGCCGTATTTCATACCTTCCTTATGAAGATCTTTAATCTTCTAAGCCCACTTTCACAGCCCACTACTCTGAAACAAGGTTGAGTTAGAGCTTAATGGGGAAAAAAGGAAGGTAAAATGACATAAAGAAAAAGTAAATGGTCACTCCATCACTGATTTCAAGAAAGCACACATGTCCCCAGAAGCTGCTGCAACTTTAGACCCAAATTCAAGCAGTGTCCCAGGCAGCCACCCGTGACTGTGTGCAGCTTCTAGCACCTGTCCCAATTTTATCTACAAAGACTCTAAATGCAGGCTAAAAAATAGAGCAAAACTCAATCACTTGTATCCTCAGGGACCCCATATTCTCTACTTTTCAAAAGCTGATAATTTTTAAAAGTTCAGAGGCTAAATCTTTCCATCAAAATCCCACAGTGCATTTCTAAAAATCAGTTGGAGTAAGAGACTTATCAGTTCTGCAGTATACTATCTTGCTGCTGGGTGCTTCTGCACTGCAACGAAAAGCAACAGTTCTATCCATAGATTCTACCTTCTGATGTGTCTCAAATTCATCTCTTCTTCATTCTCATTGACTGTGTCTCTTGGTGGGATCTTCAATATCTTTTAGACGAATGCTTATTAGAAAGGTTTCAGCAGACCTTCCTCCTCCTTCCCTTTCTGTCTAACAATGTATCCCACACATCATCATCAAAGTATTTTTTCTAAAATGCAAATCTGCTTATGATTCTTTAAACCACCCCTTTCCAAATAGTATTAATACAAAGTAAAACTGTTTTACCATGCCAGAAAATGGTCCTAAATTTGGAAATCTGCCACATACTGAAGCATTTTCATTCTTCTAGACTTGGTTCTAATAGCACCACATTGCAAAATCTCTGAATCTTTTCCATGCCAATGATCCCTTCGTTTTCCATGGCCTATTGCAGTTTGTAGTTTGCCTCAATTGGCTAAGCCATTATTTTGACCTCATAGATTTATTCGTTTGCCTGTTTTCCTTTCCAGACTGTTATCTTGAGATTTGTGACACATAATCTTCATGTGAAAGCAATCAATTGTTTTTGTGATCAGCTAGGCTCACTCATGCATCTGCAGGCAGATATGGGTTGAGTAGGCAGCTATGTTGATCTAGTCTGGACTCTCTCAGATGTTAGGGGCTCCACTGGCTATAGTTGGTCTAGAAGGGTTTTGACTGGTGTAAGTGGACTCTCTTCCACATGGTATCTCATCCTCCAGTAGGTTAGTCCAGCTTATTCTCATGGCAATGGCAGGGCAAAGAACAGAAATGTTCAAGGTCTCTTGAAGCCTAAGCTCAAAACTGGCCAACCATCATTTTCATCACTTTTTATTAATTATTAGCCAAGGAGATCAGAAAGTCAGCCCAATTAAAAGAGTTGGGGAAATACACTTCATTTTTTGATAAAAAAAGCTACAAAGCCACATTGCAAGGGCCATGGCTACAGGGACAGGTGGAGAATCACCGCCATTTTTGTAATCACTCTGCGGTATTTGTGAGTAAATCAAAACATTCGTGAACATTCTCATGTTTCTTCCCTGAATACTTAGGATAGTACTTGGTGCAGAACAGTGAATTACCTACTCATGGTGTAATTTGGCTGACTTATAGTAGTGATTAGAATTTGATTTGTAATTGCCAAAATTTTCCAAAAACACAAGAAATATTTACAGGGGTGCTTATAGCTGGCAAGACAGCTGTTTTAGAGAAGAGTCGTATGAGAAGAGATGTTATCAATGGCCATAAAACTATATAATAGCTAATACCTCATGGATTATATGCCATGAGAGGTAGATACATTGGTCCCTATTTTGCATGTAAGGAAAGAGGCTTGTAGAGATTAAAGAGAGGCCCAAGGTTATGCAGGTGGTCCTTGGGAGACTCAAAAACACAGATTTTTCATATTTTACTTTGAGTGTTATACTCTGTCCCCTGTATTTCTTTTGTATTTAAGATGTCATTTGGAGTGACTTATATCTAACCATCACCAACATGCTGGCCAGTATCTTGTTGCTAAAGATTTTCAGAGAAGGGACATCTATGTAAGAGATTTAGAATGTGTAAAAATATTTTCCAGTTTATTCATCCTTGCAAGGACAAAAGCCATTTTTTTGCACAGCCAGTTACTGTTTATACTTTTAGTAAATTTCATGTTCTCCATGCAGCTGATCACATGCTGCTTTCTTCAGAGATGACAATCAAAATCTGAAAGTCTATTCCTCTGAATAAACACTACCCTGAGAAGTGGGGAGGGGAAAGTTCTTCTTATCCTTAAAATTGTCAGCTCTCTGTTAATCCAAAGAGCTGAAAATATTTCAAGTCAAACATGGCCACCTACCATCTGGCTGAGTTAGAAGTTTATTTAGTAATCTCTTTATCAGTCAAACAGCTGGAAGTCTAGATAAGTCCTATGTGTAAGAAGCCAGTGTCAACTTGTTTCCAGATAATAGCAGTGAGAAAAAAATATATTAGAAAAGAAGGAGTTCATCAGGAGGACTTAATTTGTGAATTTTGCTGGCATGCACTGAACACTCGGTACTGGTGAATTTATCATACACTGAACCAACGAGAGACTTGAAGGGTGAATTGCGTGTCATGCCAGGATGCATTATTTCAATATGTGTTTTTCAAAGTGTTTTCTGTCCAGGAGTTTGTTAAAAACTCTAAAAATTATACTACTGTATTTTGCTATGTGCAATAGATATGTTACTGAAAACTTGCTGGAAAATTGATTTTTTTTCCTTATTGTAAATGGAAACCTAATTGAAATACACTAGGGGGGACTTGCTAGTTAAAAAAATCCTTATGTGGTGTGAAAATTGCTTTTTCTCTTGAGAAAAAGTACTCCTTAATGTGTCTATTTTGTGAATTTTAATTTTTGTGCAGTGAGTTTCATGTAGCTGTGCTCATCTGTGTACCTTAGGGCACCTGGGAAAAATGCATTAAAATCAATTTAGTAATAAGCCTTTTCTGAATACCTCCCACACCCAAACCACATGGGAATTTTGCAACTTGAAAACATCACACTTATTATTGAAGTGATTATGTGTACTCTTATCTAACTCTTCAACTAAACTGTGACTGACTAGTTTAAAGTCAAAATCCCCTCCAATACATACTCTGAATTACTACTATAAGGCAGAAAGACACGATTAAGGCCGAAACATTGTTGTAGTAAATTGATATAGCAATTTAAACACCAACTTGACGTGGCCATTCAGATATTTCCTATGCTCAGTCAGATGCAGAAGGCAGTTCTGCATAAAATAATTAGTTTTGGAGTTGAATAATCAGTGACAAGTCACTAAACTTCTTCGAGCACCAGTTAGCTCGTTTATGAAGGACTTGGCATAGATGCTGGGCATAATGTGTATTCAATAAACAAGTTATTGACATTTTTGCTGGTGTCAGTGCTATTGCCCATGCACTGTCAGAGCCCTCGCACTCATCCGCTGGAGGAGTCAGCAGCCAACACTAGGCAGGAGGAGAGTAAGGCATGTTTTACAGCTATTTGAGGCTTCCTATTTCACTGGAGTAGTCATTCTTCTTGATCTTTAGGTTGTCCAGTTTCATCTTCCGGCTTAATTTTATCAAAGCAGTAGTGTTTCTATAGTCACTCTGTAAACACAGGGAGGTGACCTGCTCATATTTAGACTGGTGATGTGGGCTTCATGTCCTTTTATATATGCAAACGCTCAGGTTTTGAAGTCAGACACTATTCCGTTTACTAATTGTATGAGTGAGTTGTTTAACATTTTTAATTCTCAGATTTCTCATCTCTAAAACAGAATGTAAAAAAAAACCATACTCTTATTAGAGTTGTTGGAAAGATTAAACAAAATATGAATATAAAATATTTAGCAGACTACCTAGTGCATAGGCAGCACGTAATAAATGGTGGTGGTAGTTACCGAAATATTCAGGAGAGAGTGCTTATCACACCCACATCCAGATTCCTACGCTTTCAGTTATGTGATGACTATTACCTTAAAGAGATTCTTGGATTCCTTTGTTTTTATGTCACTTTTTCACCTTCAGACATCTATAATGACATACATATATTAGCATTCATATTTACAGTGATTTTTGAACAGTCTTATACATTTCATAATCCTCTTAATATTGAGACCTGTTTAATCTTGTGAGAGAAAAGTATTTTTTTCTAAGTTTTTTTTTTAATTTCAAAATATTAAAGGGGTACAAATGTTTTGAGTTATATGTATCGCTTTTGTAATGCTTGAGTCCTGGCTAGAGATGTGTGCATCACTGAAATAGTGTTCTTTGTACCCATTAGGTAGATTTTTGCCCCTACCTAATGAGGTTTACTTCCCACTATGCACATGTATGCTCATCAGTTAATTCCAGTTTAATAGTGAGTACATGTGGTGTTTGTTTCTCCATTCTTGAGATACTTCACTTAGGAGAATGGTCTCCAGTTCCATCCAGATTGTTGCAAAAGGTATTAATTTATCTTTTTTTATGGCTGAGTAGTACTCCATGGTATACATATACTACTTATAATAAAAATGCATATGCTATTTCTCCACTGAAAACTTCGTGGTTCAAGGCTATTTTTTTTTTTTTCTTTTTTGAGACAGAATCTCGCTTTGTTTCCTGGGCTAGAGTGAGTGCCGTGGCATCAGCCTAGCTCACAGCAACCTCAAACTACTGGGCTCAAGCAATCCTTCTGCCTCAGCCTCCCAAGTAGCTGGGACTGCATGCGCCACCATGCCCGGCTAATTTTTTCTATATAGATTTTTAGTTGTCCAAATAATTTCTTTCTAATTTTAGTAGAGACGGGGTCTCGCTCTTGCTCAGGCTGGTCTCAAACTCCTGACCTTGAGCGATCCACCCGCCTCAGCCGCCCAGAGTGCTAGGATTACAGGCGTGAGGCACCGCGCCCGGCCTCAAGGCTATTTTGACGCTGTCACTTTTTGCGTCTCTAATATCATTGCCTGCATGTGATGTATCCCTGCTCCAAGCTCAGTGAAGGATGCATATTTCTATAAATATCTTCCTCTCAGACTTCAGTGCTAATGCATAGTTTGATTTGAATGTGTTTCCTCTTCTCATTCTCTCAACAACCTCTTTAAGGTTCAGCATCTCCTCTCCTGTGACTCTTCCCTTGACTCAGGCTATTCACGAGGAAGCTTTGTTTTCCTTTCAGCACTATTTACATACAGACACTTGACATTGAACTTGACAGTCTACCTCAATATAATCTCATCTTATAATGCAAGGACTATGCTTTATTAGATTTCATATTGCCAGTGGCTAGCACAGTACCTGGCCATACTAGATTCTCATTCTCTCATTGTCTGTCTTTCTTTGTATGTGTGTGTGTGTGCGCGCGCGTGTGTGTGTGTGTGTGTGTGTATGCATGTGCACACACGTACACACTTTCTTTTAATAAAGAAGTTATTC
This sequence comes from Propithecus coquereli, assembly GCF_000956105.1. Lineage (NCBI taxonomy): Eukaryota > Metazoa > Chordata > Mammalia > Primates > Indriidae > Propithecus > Propithecus coquereli. Next base: position 2,675,559 of record NW_012149108.1, on the reverse strand, counting down.
AATGTCATGTGGATTTCTTCTTTTTACCTAATAGTTACCACACTCCAGGGTAAATACCACATAATGTAAACAAATTAGAGGAGTTCTCACCTTACTATTTAGTTTGTGGACACATATTCCCATGGATTAGGCAGGTACCGGAACAGACATTTTCTCTAAATAGTACAATGTGCATTCACAGCTGTAAAATCAATACACCATTTACTGAGAGTTAGCTTTACCTGTTGTGTGTGCTGTATCACAAATGACTTTATATAAATGTGATTGAGCTCAACCTTCCAATTTGTGAAAATTGTTCATTAAGATTGTTTCTCATTCCTTCTAAGGAATAAATGCCCAATAAACAGCATAATCTTAAGACTTAGTTCAAGAATGGGTCTTTACAGAAATGCCTTTATTTAGATTCTTGGGAATTCCATGCAGTCATGTATGCATTGGAGTTGAACATATGCTATGATGTTTAAATGAATAATTATTGCTAAAAACATGCTGTTGAAAGGTAATAGGTTCAAAATCATTTTTAAGAATTAGTTTTCTGGCCAGGCACAGTGGCTCATGCTTCTAATCCTAGTACTCTGGGAGGCCAAGGCAGGGGGATCGTCTGACCTCAGGAGTTCGAGACCAGCCTGAGCAAGAGAGAGACCCTGACTCTACAAAAAATAGAAAATTAGCCAGGCGTCGTGATGCACACCTGTAGTCCCAGCTACTTGGGAGGCTGAGCCCATGAGTTTGAGGTTGCTGTGAGCTAGGCTGATGCCACGGCACTCTATTCAGGGCAAAAGAGTGAGACTCTGTCTCAAAAAATAAAAAAAAGAGTTAGTTTTCTTTTATAATTTTTTGTACAGTTTGGCTATAAAAAAGGCTATTATTTATAAATTTTAAACAAGGTATAGAATAATATAAAATTTTCCTATAAATGAATCTTCACCCATGAGATATAATTAGAAATAGTTTTGAATATTAACTTTCCTAATCACATTTTTATTTTTTATTTTATATTTTATATTTGGAAAATCAATCACATTTTTAATCTAAAAAATATCACTGATAGTCAAGGACACTTTATAAGACAAAAAGAAATGTGTGTGTGTCAGTAATTACCTACTCGTAATTCTACAACTCATTTAGTTGTTTTCCATTGTTCCTTCCAGCCTTTGTCTATGGGCATGCATAAATGCATATTTGTACTCTTCTTACCCACACAATTGGAATCTGAGATTTTAAATTATTTTCATGTTAACAGATACTACATATATCCAGAAGAACTTTTCTGTTTACCTATCACATACTTTAATAAATAGAACATTAATAGTACTAATGAACTGTACCTCTGAATTATCATTTATTTACATTTCATTTTAGATTTACTATATTTGTTGAGTATCCTTAGGAAGCTTTATATAAATGTGTCATAGTGAATATATTTGTCTTCACTCTTTTAATCCAGTATTAAGTTTATGAGATTCATACATGCTGAAGCATATGGCTATAGTTTATTCATGATTAATTTTATATAGTATACTAGTATATGAATAAATTATACATAATGTAACCATATTGCTGTTGGTCGACATTTGGATTGTTTATCCTTACTCTTATGAATAACAATGGTATTGTATAAACATCCATATACATGTCTCCTGGTGTATATAAGCAATGTATTTTTGATGGTATAACTCCCTAGAAGTTAAATGACTGATTGTAGGGTATGTGCAACTTCAAACTTGCATGATAATGGCAAACCGTTGTCTAAAATAATTGTACTAATTACATCTCTACCAGCATAATATGAAAGTTACTGTTGCTTTATAATTTTGCCAGTGCTGCGTATTGCCAGGCATCAAAAATATTAATATTTACTAACGTGGTGAGAATGAAATGGTATCTACTTGTGGTTTTCATTTCCTTTTTATTAATGAAAGTAAATACTTTTCATGTTTAGTGATCACTGTAGTTTTTTAGTCTGTAAAATATCTGTCATGTCTTTTACCCATTCTTCTATTGGTTTGGTTATCTTTTTCTTACAGTGCCAGTGGTCCCTTATATGTTATGGATATTAATCTCTTATGTAAATGTGTTGCAAATTATCTTCTAGTTTGCGGCTTGCATTTTTTATTTTTTTATGATAACTTTAGAAGAATACATATTCTTAATGTTAGTATGATTAAATTTGTCTAATTTTTCTCAATGAATCGTGCTTTGTGTGTTTTATCTTAATAAATATTTTTCTACCTTAAGGAAGTAAAGATACTTGCCTGCCTTTCCTTTTAATAATGTTGAATTATTAAATTGTACTTTCCAAATTTTAATTTTGTAATCTATCTGGAATTGCTTTTTTGTCTCATGTGTGGTAGGGATTATTTAATATTTTAATATTAACTAATTTCTCTTGCACTATTATTGTATTTACTAAACAATATATTCTTTCTCCAAATATCTATCCTTTCACTTCTATTACATATAAAGTTTCCATATATTCATAAGTCTATTTTATGAGTTCTCTATTCTGTTTTATTACTTACTTCTCTATGTCTACATCAATGTCTGTAACAATCTATATACTGATTATTTTGGTTTTATAGTAAGTCTTGATAAGTGATAGGGAATATGCATCTATCTGGTTTTGCTCATTCTAGGCCCTCTGCCATTTCCTTTAAAATTATTTTAATCACTTTGTCAGCTGACTAATAAAACCTACTTAGATTTTTGTTGGAATTGTATTAAACCCATTGATTAATTTGTAAAAAACTTATACCTTTAAGTGCTGAATGTTTCTCAATAAGTAACATAATTTCTCTAGTTATTTAGATATTTTTGCATTCTGCTTTTAGTTTACCTCTCTACTGAGGTATAATTGACATGCAAGGAACTACACGTATCTAAAATATGCAATTTGATAGATTCTGAAGTATGCATACATTATGAAACCATTACCACAGCCAAAATAATGAACATGTCCATCACCCTGAAAATTTCATCATGGCTCTTTCTGTCCCTCCCTCTCATCTTAATAACTTTTAAATTTTCTCCATAGAGATCCCATGCTACTACTGTAAAATATTTTAGTATTTTCTTGGTATGCTTTTTATTAA